>NC_138578.1:36711539-37086380 GCF_964289735.1 Phaethon aethereus | reverse complement strand
CTCTCGAGTAAAGGACCAGTAAATGTTTGCAGAGCTGAATAAGTGGTCTTGGCTGCATGAACACACTCATGGCAGTGAGAAATTTGTACATGAAAGGCACTTTAATGACAAACACAGAGATTTGATGTGGCTTCTTCCCCCCACATTTACTGACTTTGTTGGGCTGGTTTGGATTTAACATTATATATCACAGACACTATGATTTATTGAGATCTAAATTACACATGCTTACTTTCAGGAGACTGCTGAAAACACAGCCTTTCCTAAATGACGGAGAAATCATTAATAGACTATAGTCAAGTAACTTCTGCAAACTCTGTCAGAGCTCTGTAACCTACTGGCAATATAAGTGTTGGTGACAGCAGGTATTGCATGTTTTGGTCATTACTGAAACTACAAATTACCCTATTATTATTGAGCGTTATTATGCAATGCATTACCTGCATGCATTGAAAACAGATTAAGACTGCCTAAATGACAAAACCCCCACCCCATAAAGTTTCTTTAGCTTCAGGAGTGAACAGGTTACTACTAAGCTATCAAATGGAAAATGCATTTTTCTACAGCCCAAAAGCTTTCCTAGCATTTCTCCTTCATGCATCGGGGCCTCAAGATAGTACACAACTATTTATCAGGGGGGAGGGAAGCAGCAAAGCTCTCTAACAAGTCTCCTCCCTTCCTTCCCCTCCTGTATCCTAAACAGATGTGCTGGACCACAAGTCCACTGTAGCCAGTCTTCTACTCTGCCTCTCCAAATATAAAATTAAAGCTCACACATTATTTTGGTTTTGACTAGTTTTATGAGTTTATCATACAGGCTGACATAACATGCTTTTACTTCAAGAATTTCATCGATTAAACACCTAAGACTTTTTGAATTTGCAAACAAAAACACTAGTTTTAAGGCACCATGATTAATTCTTTAGTAGACTTAACCTGAAGGCAAATAAGTTACTGTTATATTAGCACCAATACAATCATGCATGGTTCAGAAGTATGCATGCAGACCGATGGGGACAAGGTAGCACAGCAGTACTGGGTGCTAACCTTCTATATTCTTTAGCAGCAATTCAAGTTAGTACCAGCCAGCTCTAAGCCACAAGACAACTATGATTTTAGTCACAGTTATACGATTTTTACACACGTACACCAATTAGCCATGTCTGTAAAATTAGCTGCTCCCACTGCAGTAGCTCATGGCTTAATATACTCAAATTTTTTTTTTTTTAAACAGACTGACATTTCTCACAGAAAAATCCTTAAAAATAAAGAATTAGCAAGCATTTTAGTAAGAAAAGCAGTATTCTGTTTTTTTCTTTCATTCTTTTATAAAGCAAGGTCTTTTGGAGCCACAGTTACAGGAGATTTTAACAAGTTTCATGATACAGCATAATAAAATCATCAAGAGATAAATCAGAATAGGAATAAGTTTAGCAGTTATAAATTTCCAAACTGAACACAACGTCTCCTTACAATAAAACCTCTCATTTAATTTCCCATTGAACACAATGGGACACATTGTGAAGTGTGAGTGCAGTTTGGTCAGGGCTAGTAGCCTTCTAATAGGTGAAAAGAAGTGTCTGACCCTGTTTCTTTCAATGCTGTATGTGCCCTCACCTGTAAATCAGCAGCGTTCAGGAACTCAGAAAAGCAGAATATAGAATGTGATCCTGACAGATGTATCAGAAACAGTCACTACAAGTAGGAGAAAAAAGTTTGGCAGCCCTAGGGAACTCGGGAGAGCTGCTTTTCAGATTGCAGGGCAGAGTGTTCTACTGGTTCATCCACCTGGACTAAAGGCTGCCCACCATGGCCTCCTTCCCAGGGTCAGACTTGGAGCAGGAGCATGCCCCATGAAAGCCACCCTTCTGCATCTCCCACTGCTCTTCAGCCCTCTTCTCCATCATGTAAAGGAAGCACTGCCTTTCTCATGACACAGCACAGGACTCTCACCCCAAGTAAAACAGGAATAAACTGCAGCCAGAACCACTCATCCTATGCAAAACATGTTCCCTGACTACTTTTAAGCTACTCTTAAAAACAAGTTGGTCAAAAGCAGGCTATGTTAGTCCTTCCTTGTGGTACCTTTCAGCAGGTAGAAGGACCTACCTACAGGAAAGTCTAATTCAGTAGGTCTGAACACAGTATACACACAAAATTTTTTGAAAGGACTGACAGCTCAACACATTTGTTGAGCTCAGGTCATACAGCAGGAAAGGACTGCGGCATACATTCATCCCTATCAAAGTAAATTACATAAAATTTGTGACTGAACAGTAGGCAATTCTGATCTCACTGAAGACTGATGAAACAGCATCTAAAATATGCATATTGTCTTTTCTGTTGCAATCATACATGAAAGCCAATAACAAATCTTTCAAAAAAATCCATAATAAAAAAAGGATAACAGAAAAAATAATCTAAAAGAAAAAAAAAATCAGAAGGCTAAATTTTTTTGCAAATCATCTGCTGCTTAAGTTAAAAAAGAAAGCCCCCAGCTGACCAGAAAGGAAAACTGTAATAGGGAGAATAGACCTTGTAGAAGAGTAACATTAAGGCACAAAAATATAAAAAGGCCCGTATTGCATCCTGCAAAAGAATACAGTAGAAGCAGTTCTCACAACACAGATATAGTAGGAAACCTCATCTTTGGTCCACTACAAACATGCATGCTAATGCCACAGTTACCTACCAGTCTGGTACTGCATGCCAATCGGTGAATATTCCACCTGTACATTGAGCACCACATTCTATGAGATGACCTGCAAGGCTGGGAAAATGGCATTCAAATAACTAAACATTCTGTAAAATCAAGTTTCACAAATTCAGCTTTAAAACATAATAGTACAATGGAAATAAAGCTAAATAACAGAATATGGTATTTTTTCCTGCATAGGCATCCGATACATTTATAAATTACGCATTAAACATAACAGGAGATTGAGAGATGAATATAAGAAGAGTTGAAAGGAGTAATTTTTACATGAAGAATGAAACTAATTTCCTGAAAAAAATTAATACCTAAAAGATTATCTGACACCAAAAAACAAGTTTCATTGATCATTTCAAGAACTACTGATCTAAATTCTGTATTTTAGCAGTCTGCACTAAATATGCAAAGCCCATTTTTAAATCAAGATATATAAGGTCTCACATTCTGTCCTTCACATTCGAAGTACTATGATTATGAACTATGATTTTTCAAATCTTTGATTGTGATAGTCCATAAACATTCAACATAGAACTAAGGGGAAAATCCTCATCTCTCTCTTTCACTCTCAATTCAGTGGAGGCAGAGTCTCTCTCAGCAGCAGGAGGTCCAAGCACACTACTACTAGGTATACTCGGGTTACCAAAGTAGTGACTCATTTTTGTGGACTTCACCACAGCCAGATGATGCAGAAAGTTAAAATTAGGTGACAGAATTTTACGCTATGCTTTCTGCATCAAATTCCTAACCTTAGGACTTAAACTAGAGTTTGCAAATGGGAGTACTGACACTGAGCATCTGCAAAGTCATACAAGGATGCTGACCTCTGACTGAATCTCCTTTTGTGCATCTCTGAGGACAACACCTGCTACCATCTCAACTATCAATAGTGATCGTCAAACAGAAAAAGCCAGGAATCACTGGTCTGCATTGTAAGATTTCCTGCCCATTTTGTGTCGAGATGAAAAGAAAGTTAAGCTATTTAAATAAAATCATTCACTCCTTTCCTCATTTTGTTATTTTAAGTTGGTTCCAGAATGAAATTTCTATAATTTCAATTCCAAATGAGAGAGTACTGTGAGCCTTTAAAAAACCCAAACCTAACAAAAAAATTCAAATAAATTAATTCATTAATAATAAGCAAAATCACTAAGTGCTTAAAAAGTTATCCTGACATTATATGATATGAAATACAAATTTACCCATTTCTTATTTTATTTACCTTCCTGCAGCTAGCAAGTCAAATTCATCCCTACTCCAGCCAAACTAGAAGAAAAACACAAATATGTTACATATATAAAAGTATCATACAGTAAACTGCACATAGTATGTTCTCTGCTTTGAGTAATAATGCATTGGATGTATTTTTACTTAACCACAGAAATCTGAAGAACAATAATTGGCAGACACTGTACATGGGTTTGAGTTGCTATACAGTAGATTGGTAAAAGAGCTCTGATGTATTTCCATTTTCCTCTTATTAATACACCCCAACAAACATAAGTTGTCAAAGTCACACCCTCTTCAGAAAAATCAGAAGTACAATATTGGCATTATTCAAAATTTGCACAACCCAGAGGTTTAGAAGTCTAGCACCTATTTTGTGTCACAAACAAACCACTACGTTTTTTCAACTTTTGAAAATTATCGGTTCCTGGAGTACTACCAGTCATCCTTAAAAACTGGAAGTATGTTTCCTGTTTAACTAGAAATTATTTTTCCCAAGTTCAACACGGTGCAAGCAATATATTCATGTTTCTTATTTAGAACTTAGCAGAAATCTCCCTAAAACCTTTCAATGAATTAAATAAAGCCTCTCTGGAGTAAATAATATACACTGACAGCTATTTTGAGAATGTAAACTCCTAAAGCTAGGAATAAACTAACAAGTCGTAATGGCAATTACAAATGGGAAAGTTTAATTCTAGATAAGGCAATGTTTGACATGCACGAAGTCAGAAAAGCATGAGGTTTTAGAAAGGATGTTTGTAACTAGACACTAACACGTACTCTCTTTTTTTTAAATATGCACCAAAAAAAAAACTTCCATGTTTCACAGTGTGTGGTCATACACAAAAAATGTATAACCTATTCAACATACTTCAGAAAGCCACGTATCCTGCTTGTATAACTTGTTGAAATTCAAGGAATTTGAGAAATGTTGCACTGAAACTCAACTACTTAAAAAAAATCTGCTTACCCATTGAAAAAGACCAGTGTTTTAGACCACCTCATGTGCCTCCCCCCTCCCCTCCCCGCCAAAAACCAAAGTGAGCTCTACTATCACCACCTTGTGGTAAAGAAAAATATACTTGTTTCTTAACCTTAAGCACCAAATTTATTTTTTTGGAGGGGCGGGGGGGTAGGAAGTAAGAGCAAAATACTGGTGGAACATGGCAAGACTTCCTTAACTTCACCGAAATGCTTTCCAGCTTCATGATACACAAGTTCATGAACATCACCGCTGTAAGTTTAGGAGAAGTGAAAGCTGGCAACTTTTCATGCATGTGAGGAAAAACCCCAAAATTTAAAGTACACATTATTTTTAATTTAGTATCTACATTTTCATAAGAAGCAAAAATCTGTCTTACAATGATTGCTGAATATTCATTCACATATGTTCATTATCATATGGAAATTAACTTGTACTTACAGAATGAATGAGCGGTCCTAATACAATCCCACTGTCAACGCATCTACCCGTCACAACAATATCAGCTCCAAGGTCAAGGGCCCTGCTTATTGGCCTTGCGCTAAAGATGACAAAATACAACAGTAAGTACTTTTACTTTTTAAAGCATCATTTAAAAAAGTCAGTTTCCTGCCATACACAGGATAAAAACCACTTTAAAATGTTCTTCTTGTATATACAAAATGACAAATTGGTTGTTAAAGTTGATTTCACTTATTTCCTACAGGATTTTTAAGAGCAATCATCAGAACACCCCATCAAATTCAGGTATGTAAATGACATAATTGAAACACTTGTCTTGATGCTCATAGAAACTGCCTTGGATGTAGTACACAGAGAGTCATTTCCATTACCAGTAACAGAAAAGAAGCGTTTTTCAGAGATTCTTATTTCATTTGTAGATGAGTGTATAGAGACCAATGTTCTTCAGAGAAATTTTAAATTTTAAACCTTTCAGGTCAATTTACATAAGTGTTTTTAGAACTTGCGACATCAACCAACTTCAAAAAACAATGACTGCACTGTGCTCTTCTTGCAGAAACTTGGGCAACAGATTTTCCAGATCAGTCAGGTGAGAGTTGTCACAGTCAAAATTAGCCAGGCTTGAGAATACGCACCCAGGTGAACTGCTCGAGTTTATACATTTTAGTGAGCAAGCTTTGACCAAAATGTGGGACACCTGGCTTCTAAACCCATACTATCTGCTGGATCATTCTATTCTTCATGAAACAGGTAGCTTGAAAACACAAACCACATAAACTGTGTGCCTCAAAGAACAAAACCAAGAGCACTGTTTTTCTACAGTTTCTAGAGACTTAGCCCTCTTTTTGTCAAGAGATAAGTTAGAAGACACAGAAGTTGTCTTAGTGATGTAAACACAAAATACGAGTTTTTTCCCTAATGCTACATGAACCAAAGGATACTAGCTAGAAAAACAAGCAAATATACAGCATACAGAAACAATTTGTACCTCTGGGCATAGTGTTAAGTAACAGTCACAGGTAAAAAGCACAAATGGGGTTTCTGCATACATACATACAGGATACTGATAGAAAAACTGTGTAACTATCTTTAAAACAGAGTAAATAAAGCCATTTGACCTTACTGTTAAAAATGCATGTGAACTCAGTCCACAGAACTCCTAATAGCCCAAATCAGGAGGGTCAGAAGAAACACTTCAGGATTGATAGCCCAATGCAAATTTTTCAAATGGGAGTTCACACACTTGAATCAAGAATCGAACTGTAAATATCATCAGATTTAGGGAATTAAAAATTAACTATCTACAGAACTTACAGATTTTACTTAATACACTCTGATGTTGACTTGTTTTACAGGTATATATAAGTTTATCATTTGCTTTATGAATAAGCATCAACTGCTGATGCTGTCAAAGAAAAATGTAAGTTATGAAATGACTAATTTAAGAGGCTGGTAATAGCTTTAGATTTCAATGCAACTGAGATTAAGGGGCCCATAAAAAAATATAGCCCTTATTAGAAAACCAAGACTCTGCTGTTCTAGCATCTGTTAACAAAGCAGAGACAGAGGTAATAGATTTTCAAAATGCCTCGTCCTCATACTAGCCTGCTTTTGTCCTGTCTGCTTTGATCTGTATTGCTTTAATTCATGAATAAATCATGAACCACCAGAACTGCAATGAACACTTTCTCACCATTACAAATATTAAACCTTATTTCTTAGATTTCATTTACAGTTACTCATAATCTGCAAATATTGCAATTCAAAGTTTAATGAATAGAAAATCCAGTAACAACAGATAACACTAAAGACCAATTTAAAAAGATTCATCTATTAAAAGGTTCTTATTTTACAGATACAAATACATGCTGTGTTAGCAGGGTATGGCTGTACCTATCTGCCAGTGATGCATTTTTGGAAAGTGCGGTAATGCTAAAAGATAGAGCACAGCAGTTTTACCATAAAGAGTAATGTAAAAGAGAGAGGACTGTATGCACAGACTTCAGAAATACACCGAACAGAAATACAGGAGGGATGGATATGACATGAGTGACAGAAAAGCAAAAACTGGATCACGAGGACCATAAACTGGAAGAGATGCTGGCTTTTGGAAACACCTGACCATTGTCCCATTTCTCAGACCCTCCCCTTTGATAAACCCGACTGACATTGATTCATCTGAAGTTGATGGTGACAATGAAAATGTGACTGTTCACAAACAGGTAGCTAGAACACCTGCATTTAGAGATTTATGGGAGGCCTTCAGTATCATAAAAGCAGCAAGGGAGATCCTTCAAAACACTCATCCACCCTGGAAAGCCAGCTTCCAAAATTTCAAGGGTACAAAGCCTGACACACAATGGAATCTCCTACAGCAGACAGAGTGTGTTTTAATTTTTAATTAAAAGTTAATTCCTCAGTTGCACTTCTCTAGTGACAACACCCTAAACAACTGCTCCATGCAGTAACGAGATACTCTGCATAAGAAAAAGGATTTCTGTAATCGTTATAATTAAACTATTTTGGCTTGAACTAAAACCTGAGGATTCACAGGAGATGTAATGCTAAGAAGTCACAACTGGCAAGGTTCTAAATTAAAAGTTTATTTACAAGTTACAAACAATTTTTTTTCTGGTTTCCTGAATAATGCAAAGGTTTTTATATATATATATATATATATAAAAAATAATGCACCTCATTTACTAGGTTGTTTTGTTTTGCAAATAGAACCATTTTGTGTAGTCAATGTGTTGAAATTATTTTTCCATAATAAAAAAAAACATGTTAAAATAACTCACCCAAGATACACATTCATGCTATGAATGCTCTCTGGAAATTGTTTGCCACTCTCTAAATCAGTGATACCAGCTCCTTTTAGGTTCTCTTTCTGTTAGAACATAAGCAAAACACCAAATCTATGAGTATTTTGTAGTATTTACTGTAAGCTTTTTATTAGTATCAGTCAATAGATCCACTTCAAACTCTAAGCAAAGTATAATCATTAAAATTCACAACAACACAAATCAGTTGAATGGCTAAAAACCCCAGACACACTTTTAACAATTGTTTTCCAGCACACAGAAATATATGTCAATCTTTAAAGAAAGCAAGTCCATTCACAGATGGTCAACCACAATGAATTGGTATATTCCCTTGGCTTTTAAACTGTCTTTTAAGTGCTGTACGACTGAATAAATCAAACCCTGCAAAGAAATGCGTGGCCTGAAAACGAGGCTAACTGTGCAGCTCCAGGTAATACTTAGAACACATAGTGAGAGGTAGGCAGGGGGGTGGGTGTTTTTGACCATGCCTTAGGCAGCTTGGAAAACCAGTGGATCCAGAGGCCAGTGACTGTACAGACTCAATGTCTCATGCTAATTACAAGGGGGATCTACCGTGCGGGGAAAAACAACCTTCCACTTTGAATTAATTTGGTATTCTATGCTAAGGATTGAAATCCTCCAAACCACAAATAACAATTCCCAGCATAATTTATGATGTTTGGTATTAACAGTAAAAGTTGTCTGTAAACAGTAAAAGCTGTCTCTCTTTTGTTCCTATAAGTTATGTACTGAAAAAGCATAGGAAACAATCCATTTCAGATCAGAAATGTCCATGCCAAGCTCAAATAATCACCAATGCACCACTGTACCAGTAATGAAATTCTAGACCACTGATGCTAGAGTAATTTCAGTAGGGCAGAAGTTTCTTGAAAGAAGTCCAAGTACCACATATAATTTGCAAATTAAGAATCTTACTTGACCATCTTCCACATTCAATAGCATGCAAGGAGTAACAGAGCCTATACAGATAAATAGTTTTCCAAGTTATAGGCAGATATTTAACTATAGTGCAAACCTACTCCCTCTTAACCACTATCAACATATAAACTGTTTTCACAGTATCTTTTCAGGTATGGCCAATGCTTTTTGCAGAACCAGACTTCATACATCAAGTGTCATCTTTTAAGTTAAAAAAAAAAAAAAGGTATCTATTTCATCTCTAGATTTCAAGGTTGTTTTTTTTAAATATTAAAACTTCATTCCTCCCACTTAACATTACCTTACTAGCCATAAACTAATTACTTAAAAACAGAAAAACAGCTACCTTTAAACAAAATAACAACAAGGAAAGGCCTGTAAACTACTAAAAACTGCTTGAACAGATGAACATTTGAACACATGGTAACTGCACCACATTTAAGAGATTTAACACTCAGGATTATTTAGTTTAGACAGAAACAATAGGTAACAGCACATCATAGCTTCTCCTGAAAAGCAAGCAGACCTTAGATCAGATTCAGTTTGCTTCAAAAAGATAAACAACAGATCCACAGTCTTATAAAATTCACCCCCATCACACATCAAACATAAGATGTGCCAAAATCTTCTTCATGCATTAAAAAAAAAAAAAGAAAATGAAGCAACATTTTTTGGATGCTTTTAATGGTAGAAGACTACTGCATAAAGATATACACGTAAGTTCCTACAGGAGAGTAAATGCCACCTCCATGCTACATAGACTGAAGTAATTTCCACAATGCTACTAAGCCTTAAGATGAAGTAAAATACCTCACTCATTAGGTCATCTCCAGCAACAACAGCTATTTTCAAATCAACATCTGCTTTCTTTGCCACTTCCTGAAGGGCAGCTGCACAAGCAAGCGGATTAATTCCACCAGCGTTACTGATGACACGAACACCTAAACAAAAAAGACAAATTAAGTTCAGCAGTGTCAACAATCACTTGTATTTTAAAAACTGAAAGCATGCTGAAACACAAGCAAGATACCATCTTTGCAAGGTGTCAGATATCTAATCAAGTAAAGCACTAAAATCACATTAAAATATGAACACTATTTAATATGTGAAAGGATCGGAGTAAGACAATGCAAAATTGTTTACAGAAAAATAATTGTTATAGATACTTCTCATGTTTCCTTTATACATAGGAAGGAGAAAGTGACCAAAAAGACATACGTGAGGAGGCAGGCAGACAGTATCAAAACAACTCCTACCAGGGAACAGCATTTGACACCAGTCATTCAAGCATCCATGCTCACCAAAAAACTGCATTTTAGCAGAAATATGCATCTATCTCTATAAACTCCAGACTGTGTTAGCAAGGTATTGGTACTTAGATGTAAATCCCTTTCTCCTTTCATGCTCAGAAAGTTGCGAAGCTATACTAACACAAACAAAAAGTGATCAGAACGTGATATTCTAGAACTATACAGGTATGTTGAAAAACTTTTAGATGGCATTGAAAATGTCTGGATGTCATGTTTTAACAGAGATCTGTAAATCGATCTTCCATTCACAAATTGAAATTACAGTAAGAAATACATGGAGCTATATATAAATATTTACAATTATAGCAAGCATTTCAAATTAACCCAATTTAAATGTCACCATTAGACCTGCACTTCACATCTATTACAATTTGCTATGTTTAAATCATTACTCCCAGAGAACAGCAAAACACTGGAGTGAAAAACAGCTGTTTATAGGAGTAGTAACTATACGAAACACATCTAAGCAACTGAATTTAATTAATGTACAAATTCACACGAAGAGTAGCATACCTTTCCTGTGAATATCTTTTATATAGGGAGCCATGGCAGCTGAGACAAAGTCCGGAGTGTAACCTAAAACCTGAAATAATTAAAAACTATAACCATTTATTACGGTTAAGCCAACGCAATTCCTTTTCCATGTGAACAGAAAAGAGAAAACAAAAAGAACTAGTTCTCAAAATGTTCGGATAATGCTATAGAAGAGGATGTAAATGCTTCCACTAGATGAAACTGCATGTATGAAAACAAACACACACATGCAAGCAAGAAGCACACAAAAGTAAACGTGTCCCCATTACCTGACAGGTTTTAAACGGACTCCCAGGGCGACCTGGGCCGGAGAAGAGCTGGGGAGGCACCGGGGTCCCCCCCGCCTCACGCGGTGGGACGCCCCACCCAGCCCGGCCCCCTCGCCCGAGCCAAGCCGGGCACGCCGGGGCTGGGCAGCGGCTCCCGGCAGCTACTTACGGGAGACCGGGCTTTGGCGGCCGTCAGCAGCGACATGGTGATCTCGGAGAGATAATCGAAGACAAGGAAATCCAGCTTCCCTCCGTACAGCAGCTGCGGCACTAGCGGGGCAGGGGAGAACCCGCCGTTAGCACCGCGGTACCCCGAGCACGCCCGCAGCCCGGGGGCAGCGCCCGGCCGCCCCGGCCCGCCCCAGCCGCCGCGGGGCAGGGCTGAGGCAAGCCGGGCCGTCCCGCCCTTGCCCTTGGTGACGGCCTTACAGGCGGCCCGCCCCGGCCGGCCGTGCGGCGATAGCACCGGCCCGGCCCGGCCCGGGCGCTTACGCAACCGGGCTGTTCGCGGCGCTAGCAGCAGCCGCCGCTCGCCTGCACGCCCGACCAGCGGCCTCGCCAGGCCTCGGCGCCCCAACGACCGCCCCCGCCGCTCGGCCGGGCCGCCCTGCCGCCCTCCGCAGGCTACTGCCGCCTACCTGCGGCCGCCGTGTCCCCCCAGAAGCCCGAGGCGCAGCCGATGCGCACCGCAGCGGCCGCCGGAGGCTCGCAGGCGCCGCTGCGCCGCCTGCTCCAGCGGGGCGGGCGGGCGGCAGCCCCCAAGAGCCGCGGCCCCCGACGCCCCAGTAGCACGGCGCAGCTCATGGTGGCGGCGGGCGGGCGTGTGGGCACCGCCCCTGGCTGAGGCCCGGGCCCGCCCCACGGCCCGGCCCGCCCCGCCCCGCCCCGGCCCAACCGGCGACAGCGGCCTGAGAGGTTCGGGAGGGGGGTGGCGCTGGGGGCTTGTGGGGTGGTTGGGGAGGGGGACGGTAGAGAGTTTATAAACCCCGAGTTTGCTGGGAGAAATGACAGGAGCGCTGGGAGTCCCCGCTGGGAGTCCCCGCTGGGCCCGGCTGGCCCGCTTTCTGCAACACGTAGCGCCAGGCAGCTGGACGGCTGCGACGGCTGCGCTCCAGGACGTGCCTAAGAAGGGCGTCTGGTCCGATTCTGGTTTTATTCTGGCCCACGCAGGGCGTCATGTATGGTGGGCGTGTTTGGGGCTGCCGCATCCCTGAGGTGCTGCAGGGTTGGCGAGGACACCCGTGTCACTACCGGGTGTGACACCTGGGTGGAGCACCAGGTGTGGGGTGGGGGGGTTAACCGTAAAAGTGGAAACCCCATTTAGCGTTGTGCTAATGTCAAAAGCATGTCAGATAGTCCTGTTATGACATTTTCATGAAACCCTTTCCTCCTCCCTTAAATAAAAAATGCATTTATTAAAAATAAGACTTTCTGTGGGAGTACACATCTCAGTTTTGACAGGAAGAGTTTCTCAGGTCCCAGCCTGAATTTCTAGTCAGCGGACGTAAGGTAAACGTCACCAAACCAGCCAGTTCCCCAGTATGTAAGGAGGAATCATTTCCCAGTCCTGACGTCTGAATTTGAACTGGAGTTCTGAATTTTGGGCTGTCTTTGAACGCCTCGGCAGAGGGCTAGTCATGTAGAGGTGCCCCAGAGTGACTCCCAGTCTACAGAAAACCCGCATCGTTTGTCTGACTATGACAAGGACGGTGACTGAATTAGAGTCTTGCATGCCAATCCTATGCAGTAACTGCTAGGCCTCCCTTAACACGTACTCTGATTCTAAGTGGTTTTGAATTATCTCTTGCAAATGAAACAATAATAACATTTGGGGTTGTTGCAGGAATGATGAAAAACACAACGTTCAGCGCGGCATGGACAATGCGAAATATATGATGACGAGAGGTGGTTTTACTGATGTAAAAAGCAGCCATGTTGAAAATATTTAAATTAGTACTTTTGAAAATTGTTCATAAAGCATCCAGTGAGACTAATTTCTAATTGCAGTTAGAAATTATGCAGTTGGGAGAAGATAGAAAATAATAATGCTGTGATGTTAGAATTTGATTCTTTATTTAGGGAGGTGCAGTGTTTTCCTATTGCAAAAAGGCCATAAAGCACCATCTTGTAACCTTCTCAGTGCCTAAAAAATGAACAATTACTGTCCTAAGTTATTAAACAGGCAGAGCCAAGGAGGTGACAGAGTAAGAAAAGTTGGTTCCCTATACATAGACAGGACCTAAATTTTGATAATTAAATTTTTAAAATATTTAATTATTATATTGAAAGCTTGCAGGTTTTGAGTTCCTATAAACTAGTAAGCATCCAAAGAATCACAGTGGGGGAAAAAACCCCATGCTATGTATACATAGCTGACTCCAGTTAGCTTTGTCCTAAATATACCGATGTTTATTTATTGTAGCTCCTTAAAGTAAACTTTGAAGCAAGAACTTTGAAGCAAAGAGCATTGTCTGGTACCAAACACACAGCCGTCAGTATAGGTATAAAGACAAATGCTTTCTGTAGTTAAGTTTTAAAGTGTCTTCCATGTGCATTTCAATATGGAATACATTGCAGTAAGATTCCAACGTACTATAACATAGCAGGAAATATGGCTAATCCTTGCAAGTCTTGCAATGGACTCAAATCCTGTGGTGAAATTCAAATGCAGTTTACCTTGGCTGAGACTCCATAATCAACATGCTGCAGTCCTCACTCACTGCTGTGCTTAAATATATCCAAAATAAATGCCAGTCACTAAGAAACATAATCATTTATAACCCATGAACGTAAGCAGAACTCCCGCTGAAACGGGTTGGGCCAAGACTTCATGCTGCAAAACTGAATTTCCGGACAGAAGACAAGGCTGCTCAAACAAAGCGAACCAGAGGCCGGTAGATGGCTGTGTTTCACCACCCTCCGCACCCGCCTCGTGTGGAAAACCATCCCCGGCCCCAAAAAGTGTCATCTACTGCTGCCAGCATCCCCTGTGCTGTCTGCACTATGCAGAAAGGCAAATATCTGCGTTTCGCCCCAGATGAACAAATGCATTTTGTCTCTATTAAGTTAGAAATATTCACATGTCCATGTGTACATTGGTAGAACAGTCTTGGAATCTAGAAGGTGCTTTATTCTTTTAACTTCTTCCAAATATTTTCATAACATGGGTTTTGACAGCAACTGCCCATAGTTCTGTGAAGGGCTGGATCTTGCTTTGTCAGAAACCATTTTAAGGCCCTTTACGGACCCTTAAATACAATTTTAGCAAAATTGCATATGGACGTTTGCATGTGTGTGAGAGAATGTATACCCAACATGTACAAAATACTAAGACACACCTATTACTTGATCTGTCAAAAACATGAGGAAAGGCTTTTGGATTCTTTCCATTATTTGCAATGGTGCACTGAAGGGGTCAAAGCCAGTATCCTGTTGGTTGCCCCAGCGAATGTGTTTCTCACTTGATTTAGACTTGTGCGTAAGTAGGCTATTTAATAAGCTTGTTGAGGTTCCAACAAAATCATCCATTTTATCAGTGAGAGTAACTTATACACTCCCTGTATTCCCTCCATTTGATTAGACAGATCATTTTCTTAAAATACTGTGAGTTTTCATTGTTCTCATCATCATTCCAACATGAGCAGTAATGATTAGCTCAGAGCCCATTGTTTTACACACGAGGTTAGGATTGTTTTGATGAAAATACAGGCAAGTTATTTAGAGACTCTTTTCCAGGTAGGCTTGGGAAGCAATGTTCTGTGATGGTAAAATCTTAATTTTGAGATTTTGTCCTTTGTGTGATTTAACAGATTTTAGAAGCAGTTTATTTCTCTTTGAGGACATCAGATGGCACTGTGTGGTTGTCAGTGAAGCTCAGAAGAAGCTACAGTCAGTAACAAGCCTATGTGAAACTCATACACAGAGATGCTAGTAAAAAACTTGACTGTATCTGTGGTCTATATAGGGTATACGGGTCAACAGTAATGGATGCCATAACTCTGTCGCATGGTAGGAGTCCACATCCATTGGCTCCATTGATTAAAGTACAACTTTTAAGAGTAAGCCTGATTTTTAATTCCTCTCATAAATTGTGAGAAGGAAGGGAGAAAAATATCTTCTGGCTTTAATTACTATGCTGGAGAAAGAAAAAGATTACAGAGTAAAAAAAAAATAAATTAAAGAAGATAATTTTTTTCCTGCTCATGGTTCAAATGTAGGTCAGTCTGAGATTCAGAGTTTCCTTCAGTGACCCTAAATACTTAGATTTACTTTTATTATCTAGTGCCATTAAAGTTTCAAATGTAGGCCTGTGCTTCCCTCCCTGTAAACACAGATTTGTGCACCAGCATGAAGCACACATGACTGGTAAAGGAAACATGAAATTCATTCTCCTACTACCATCATCCTGAATTAATAGTGTTCAGAGGTAATCCTGGAAGACAGGGCAGACAATGCGGAGAACATTTTTCCAAAGCAAATATACTTTCCATTATTTTTCTAGGATTTTTCTGACAGTCAGGTTTCCTCTGATTGCTTAAAAAAGTATAAGCAAAGTATTTCACAGGCCAGGGTTTTATTGTGAAATATATTACATTTTTTGCTGTGTTGCCTTTCATGTCACTGTAAATAAGTTCCTGTCCAAACCAATACTATCAGCAGACACCGATAAATATTTTAGTTTATTGAAGCTCTGTCCTCTCAACTAATTACAAAATATTCAGCAAATATTTGAATTTATTACTTATCTTATTCCCACAAATTAGTGCATCTCTCTGTTTAACAAATGGAGTTCACTGCTCTTGCCCTCAAGGTAAAGCATACATTGCAATCTCTCTTTTGCAGACAGTTGGAAAACCAGCCTTTTCTAAGTGAATCAACAGTTGCAAATGATCTCTGTAAATCAGTAAAGGGAGAGAATTTGCAATGTTGCATCTAATACCCCTATATAAGGCACAAACAACTCAAAGCTCAATAATGATGTTTAACTGATCCCAGTGCATGGTTTGGGGGGTTGTAGTAAGTTTAGTAGATTTTTAGCATGTTGAAGTATAACATTCTATGCTCTGGGACTCAGAAAAACCTCAGTTGTGACAAAGCAATAATACATGCCATCTGCTGAACTATATTGATTTTGTTCCTTTATATCACATTTGTGTTGTTTTTAGGAGATACGTTCTCTCTTAATTCCTTAAGATTTGAATGAAGTTTAAATAAAATCTGAAATGTATCCAAGTAAGTAAGCACTAAAAAGAAAGACTGTAGGATTTTTAAATAATAAGCTAATAGCTCATTCAAACAATCAAACATCTGCCTTATGGACATGAGGTATTTTCAGAAGTACTTTAATTATGAGGTGCCTTGATTTTAGGCCTTTTCGATTGTTACATACTTTTGAAAGTTCTTTTGTAATAACATTTGAAATCAAAATAAGAGACATTCGCTACATAAAATAAATTTGTTTTTTCTTTGCAGAAATTGAAGGGTCTCTTACATTGCTATATTCTGTAGGAAAAGTGCTGGAAAAAATGGCCACCAGAACATCAGTCACAAACAAAATGACTTTTAGCAACCATACATCAGCGGAGTTTCCCTGCTTAGGTTTAGAAAAAAAGTTATATCCCATCATTATTTAAGAATATGTTCTAAAGTGAGTGGAAGTATCTTTCCTGTATCCACGATGTGCATGTGGCAAGATATCACATGAATTCTTTCCAATATGGAAAGCCACAGCTGACATGAAATACATAAATTTCATACTTTGCCTCAAGCAGAACCATTTCCAGCCTTTATTTGAACAGAAGCATACTGAATATCTGTACTGGTGTCATAAATGAAAAGAAATTAAAGCCTCTGCCATGCAGACCAACTGATTTTTGCTGACTCAGGAAATCCTCCAGGGATTTCACTTCAGGAAGTACAAGGAAGAAGTCTGTTGCACAGAGTGGACTATCCAATTGGCAAAAACATTGCCATTTACGTTTTGTCCAAGTTTCGAATATTGAAAGAGAAAGAGAAAGATGAGTTACAAAGCTTTTTTTTTCATTTTCACTTTCCTGCTTCTGTTTGTAAAGCAGTTGGTTTTATAGTATGCCAGCAGCATAACTTCAATACTAGACAGCTTTTTAATCATCTCTTTCTCATCCCAATTATCACTCTCTCATTGACTGACCAAGCAAAGGGGATTTTGCCCACTAATCTGTATAGATTACTAGTAGTACAAGCAGGGTAATGCATATTGATGGTGGATTGCAAAGCAAAGTAGGTAATTTTTTCAATATTTACTTTTGGGGTGTTTTCAGCATTTGTTTCTGATATTTATTTTTACATAAGAAAATTAACTTCTGGACTATCTGGAAAAAAATGCAAGTTCAAGTGAAGTCCACAGAACACTTTCAATTAAAACGTAACAAAAACCCATTGGAAATGTTAAAATGGATCACTGTAGCATTTCTGAAATGGTATAGACTGATTTTTCAAGTTAGATTTTTAAGGCATGTAAGTATGGGTCATAAGTTTGAAAAACAGTTATTTTTCCAAGATGGCCATAAGAATACTCTGATATCCAGAAACTAATTTACAAATGCAAGCATATTTCTTCTGATGTGTATTTCTGAGGGAAGATTTACTATGAATAATGGGAAGGTGTTGGATAACCTCCCAGTGACTGTTTGAGAAAAGTACTAATGAAAAATAGAATTGAAGGCCCTTTTAAACAAATAATGATTCACCTTTACTATCTGTTCAAAAAATAAATTGCAAGAAAAAAGTAAACTGAATTTAAGAACTCTTCCTTCTCCCAGTCCTACATGAATCCTACCTCATTTGTTACCAAATCAGCAAATAGATTTACTGGAAAGAAAAAACTGTCCAGAAAATCAACACAGTCGCAGCCCAGTTATGTTGGACACGTTGCAGGGTACAACTAGGTCTTTAGAACATTTGTTTTGGTAAACGGGTCAGCTATTTTGTATCCAGGACCAACCAAGACAAAATGTCATGTAAGGGAGGGAAAACACTACATAGCCATTCCACTAAGAGTACATGTTGTTTTCAACTTAATGAAAAGCAGAAATTAGTTAATTTTAAGTCATGCAAGGTGAAACCATAGAAGAAAAGGAAGCAAATATATGAAAGGCAGTTATTCAAGGCTAAATCATGACCATGGAATCAGTAAAGCAAGCAAAAATTTCTCGAGGTTTAAATTTTTACATCTTCTGCTAAGAAGTGTAAGTGGTTGCAACTAGAAATACAAGAAGGCAACACTTATAAATGCAATATACAGATATTTGGTAATCATTAAAGCAATGTTTAAAAGTGATTCCTTCATAAATGTAAATTTATACAGTGGTAATTTTGTCTAACACAAGCACCTCACTGAAAATTCGGTTTTCCTATTCCTAACCCATTTGTAGGCATAATGAACCTTTTGTTTTACCAACCCAACTAGCCAACTATCTAGAACAATGAAACTCTATTTATGCATTGAAATTATTTCATTACAGACATTCTTAGGCTTTAATTCTAAAGAGTTGGTCATTTTATCTCAAGATTAACTGTTACTACTGCCAGTGTTGATTGTTGTTGTCTTTTCTGACTCCTGAAGTTCTTCTCTAGGAACACAAGACAAATTTTTCTGTATTCTGTTACCAAATACTCTTCTGAAAGAGTTTTAAGCCTAATATGTACTACTATTAGTGACAAAAGGGAAGGGTATGTTCTTTACTCCATTAAACGATAAGTGATACGTGGATTGTGTTACGTGGTTCACCTATCGCTTCATGAACATTACGTGCGCATCTGCACTCTGGAGCGTACATCTGTGGCTGAAGCTGGGCCAGTTATTTTACAAAGTTCATACCAGCAACCTACTCATGCTATACTATCATATCTGAAGGAACGCTGGTGGTGCACAGCCACTGAAATTGTGCCTCCAGGATCCTCTGGACCCCGTGTCATGACCTGCAGCCAATGAAACACCAAAACAAGTTCAAGCAATGTGTGAGCAGCAGTGGCAGGGAGAGTCACTGGTAGTGTCCCGAGTCCATGTTAACGGCATTAATGAAGCAACAGTAGAAAAAACACGAGCAGGTAGACTTTTGCCCAGTTTTATTTACTTTATTTTCACTCTTTAGGAAACAGAACTAACCATGTAAAAGGTGGATAGGATACATGTCCTATTTGTATCAGTACGGACAACAGAAGCACGTTCTGCACATGACTCTTGAAGGTAATTAATGCCAGATTTGGAAGGGTAAACTTCTAGCATGGGTCATCCTTTGGAAAGGACTTTTGGCAGCCTGGCAGCTAACTGGGGTTATCAGTACAGTTACTGGAAAGCTGAGTCTCCCATGAACAGTGCTTCAGCTTCACATATGTGTCCCACAAATTTGATTTTTAGCATCACAAATGTTCAGATTTCCTTCTGGCAATATGTGACTTGGTGGGAAACCTTCTGGTTGACCAGATGTGACCAGACAAAAAGAGGATATACAGGTCAGGAACTCTCCATATTTTGGGGCATAATCATACTTAATTTTGTAATAACATAACATCTAGCTCCTATAGAGTGGTTTTGTCTGTGGATTTTAAATATCTATTAAGCGAAGCTGCAAGATCAACCCTGCTGTACAGAGGTGAAGTCATTTGCCTGAAATCACCAAGCCAACCCCCGTAACAACAGATCTAGCAGTGAGCAGTGAGCCCCAGTCCCATCATTCCTTTCATCATTTGGTCAAATGTATTGAAGCCAAAAGCTTCATTCAACGTTGTCCCATCACACGTGACATTGTACAGACACAAAAGTAGGCTTTATCTGGAGAAGCCACAGCTTAAAGATCAGGAGCAGGGCATGAGTAGAAAGCTATTAATGCTGTTAATACAGATAGTAAGCAGAAGCACATCCATAAAATGATTTGGCTGGGATAAAGCCCATAGCAGGGAGTCTGTCACCAGTCTTGTAGGTGTAATGAATGAGGCAGATACTGACAACATTAGTTCCCCAGCAAGGAAGCTTTGACCAAAGTCATTCAAATGGACTCCTTGAGTTGAAGGATAGGGAAGATTCATGCTTTCACTGCCTGTGAGAATTATCGCAGGCTTCTTTTACAGATATGCCACTGCCCAATGTGACTTCATAACTTTCCCTGCCTCAGTTTTGTCATCTGCAGAATATGGAGAATGATGTCGATTCTCTTTGCAAAGCACATTGAGATCTGTGGCAGGAAAGTGCTACATAACCGCAAAATATTCTTAGTATTTATTGTTAGGCTATTGGTAGTTGTTACATGTAATTCAGATAGTTACTGTGCCTTTTCTTTGCGCGACTTGAGTGAAAGTTCTGCCAGCCACATCCTGAAGCCATGTGTGGGTTTTCTTACACTCATGTTACTAGAAGCAGCATCTCCATGCCTTGTCTCACCTTCCCGCCTCCCCTGAGACCTCCCTGGCTGGAGCAGAGATCAAGCAGGTAAGTGGGAAGCAAGTTCTAAAAATGGGAGGAGTAAGAGATGTGTGCAAATTCTGGGAAGCCACCTCAAACCCCTACCCCACCTCTTCCCATCACCTCCCGGTGCCCGCCCCCAGCTTCAGCCTGCTCCCTTAAACTGCTGCTGCCCTGTGCTGGGTTGAGCATTTTCGGCTGCTGAGTGCACAACTCGCACCGAGCAGTCGGCAGTGCCAGGTGGGACAGACATGGTGGTGCTGAGGTTACGGAGCTGGGCTCCCCTGGGGCCTCTCCTCTCCCTGCTCTTTTCTACCAGCATGGCGGTAAGTGGAGAGACGGTGTTAGAAAACACGTCGGCGCGGAAAACGCTGTTGGAGAAAATTAACTGAAAATGGTCTTCTTTCTTCTCTTCAGTACATTGCTACCAGAGAAAACTGCTGCATATTAGACGAACGATTTGTAAGTACCTGAACAATTTTCTTTTATCTTACGAGTCTAAGTAAAGCTCTCCTGCGCTGATTATTAACTACCTAATGGTAGCTTTATTGAATCTTCATTGTTTTTTTTTTTTCCCGAAAGTTATTAAATGCGCTGTGCTTAAACCCGTTATCCATTAATAGAGGTATACGCTTGGTAAAAATGTAGGGGAGGCTGCACTGTTGACAAAAGCATATATCCAGAAGACACTACAAGTAACAGCATGCACCGTTTTCTTGCTATGTGTGTATATGTACACACAGCGCAAAACTAAACTGCCTCTGTAAATTCAAATACAGCAGGCAAAGAGGCAAATGCCTGCCCCTTTATACCTGCAATCATTTGTACAAGCGGTGCCTGAAAGTTTCCCTGCCGAAATGCTCTGCTCTCCTTTTTTTTCTCCTGAAATGCTGCCTGTTATATATATTCTATATTCATTCCTCTTTAGGGTAGCTACTGCCCAACGACCTGTGGCATTGCAGATTTCTTTAATAAATACCATCTCACTATGGATAATGAACTGCAGGAAATGGAGAGGATTTTGCGGCAGATTACTAACTCCACAGCAACAGCAGAACATTTGATTCAACACATCCAAAGCCTCCATCCTCCAGAGAAGCAGACACTACCAAGTGAGAATATAAAAATAACTACACAACTGAAAAATAGAATTTATGTCGTTTTCTTGGTTTTTAATTTGCCTAATTGCAATAATTTCATACCTTTGTTTGTTTTACAGATTCAATTGACGATTTTACTCAAAAGTCCAAGAAAATAATTGAAGAAATTATCAGATATGAAAACACTATTTTGTCTCATGAAAGTACTATACAGTAGGTATCTTCCACCTTTTACATCACTTGGCAATCCAAATCATTTTCTTTCTGTTCTTTTATCAAGTGCAGCTAAGGCTCCCTCAGAAAGGTGGTTTGTGCTCGTGTGGACCATTGTGCCCACACTGTCATTAGTAGCTGCCTAGCAAGACACAGAAGGATCATGAGGATCTGATATTGCATTCTCTGCTCATCTGCATAAGCCATTAATTGCACATGAAGTGCAAGATAAGAATGTCAGGAAGCATGGTGGTATTTTTATTTATGCTTCTTTTGCTGTGACAGCTACTCCTAAAATTTTTGTCATGACCTTTGGAGATTTTATTAATACAAGTTTGTGCTGTAATGCAGAGTGTGTGAAATATTTGTACAATCATTCACTCTGGGTCATTTTGCTGAATGAAAATCAGCTCAGTTACATTGATAAAAAAAAAGGAACTATAAACTCAGTGGTAATATTTAGTAAATTGACATTGAAAAGAAAATGGAAAACATAATTAACTTTTCTAAATCTTGAGGGTATGTTTTTTGACCTGAATGTAGAAAAATCTCCACTTATATAACAATATATCAAAGATGATTTAGGCATTCTGACACTTGCAGCAGTTTATTTACAGCATTGATGTTTTACAAATTCATCTATAATTAATGAGGAATAATTTATCATTTACTTCAGGAGAACAAAGAAAAGCTTTCCATAGAGTTATATTCATACATTAATTACTGGTTTGAGCTTTGCTGATTAAAGTCAAGTCAGGTTTTGCATAAGGTTGAGTTTTGCATAAGGTTAAGCATGTGCTTTCCTATTTTGCCTAGTTTCCTCGACTTTAAATATCAGTGCTAATAGAGGCACCCCCTTTTACAGGGGTGTATGTAGCAGCGTGCTACCTAGGTGAGGCATGTGTGCTGGGAAATGTGTGTTGCATATCCAGAAATGGCTGAAACAATAAGCCATTTTTATGCCTCTCTGTCCAGACAGTTGACAGATACACATATACTGAACAGCAACAGGATTACACAGCTGAAAGAGAAGATTGCCCGGCTTGAGTCACACTGTCAGGAGCCATGCAGAGACACAGCTGAAATACAGGAGACAACTGGAAGAGGTGCGCAAAATGCTTCTTGTATGGTGGAGGGTTAATTCAATTACAAGTATCACCAGTTGGTGTCACAGCAATGAGCTATTTGTAATCTTATGGGACATAGATTTCTGCAAAGGTATATAAGATTGCAAGTTATTAAACCAGTGCTTGGATCAATATAAAGTCTAGGTAGATGCTCTGCAAATAAGGTCTTCAGATGGAACAGAGGTCTTGCTTGCTTCTTTGGCCAAAGTATTATTATCCCGAAATGTATGCTAAACATGAAGGACATGAGTAGGGTTTCCATAGACACAGGACAAACAGAATATAACTCATTATCACATTTCTACTGAGTCATCTGAACAAAATTTAATTATTCCATTAGCTCCAAAGTGCCTTTTTTGTTGCTGTAGAAATTAATGCAATGACTATATTTTACATTTAAGTTGCTTAAACCCTATGTGAGACTAAATTCCTCCTCATCTTACTCAAGTCCCGTGACTTCAGTAGGATTTTTTATTGCAATGACATTGAAGTATGTGGACTAAATAGCTAACTTTGCAACAACAACATTTAGATGAATTGTATTTCTTGCACCAAGGAAGTTACAATATCAAATAAATGTGAGGATAGAACTGTAGCTAGATTAATAATGATCCTCTGAATATCTTTCTTTCAGATTGTCAAGACATTGCAAATAAAGGTGCCAGAAAAAGTGGTCTTTATTTTATCAAGCCTCAAAAAGCCAAGCAGTCATTCCTAGTCTACTGTGAGATTGACTCATATGGCAATGGCTGGACAGTATTACAGAGGGTATGCCACTTAGATATGATTACCATGAGCAAACTTATTGCATCAGCACTGGTTTTATTTACCTACATAAGCTACATATCTTTTTGATTGACTTTTGGTTGGTTTTGTTGTGGGTTTTTTTCCACAGAGACTGGACGGGAGTGAGGACTTCAAGAAAAATTGGATTCAGTACAAGGAAGGATTTGGACACCTATCTCCAGATGACTCCACTGAGTTCTGGCTGGGCAATGAAAAGATTCATTTAATAACTACACAGTCCACTCTGCCATACACCTTACGAATAGAACTGGAGGACTGGAGTGGCAAAAAAGGGTATTTGCTCATGATGCTTCTGAAAATGATGGTTTAAAACCTGCTGCTCCCACTGTTGCGCCAGTTTGTACAGCGCTCTGAAAAAATTATGAGCCCTTAGACCTGTTGACATGCATAGGACACTGCTTTGGCTCCTGAACTCATAGCTGGGACAGCAGTCACTGTGTGTGACTTGTTGCCAGGCACACATGTGTGTCTGAAGGCCACATGCTGGCATCTCTAGTTTATTTGGCAGAAGGAATCTGTTTCTTCTTTTCAGTTTTCTTCACATCTTACGTATCTTATGGACTTAGATGATCGTTGTAGGTCCTTTCCAACTGAACTAGTCTATGCTGTTATTTTCTTTTCTATTCTATGTATTCCATTGTCTAGGAGGGCTTACTAGCCTTGCTATTTCTTGAGATATCTGCTCCTTCCTCCCACCAAGAATTTCCTCATGACCTAAGCAAGCCTAAGCATTATGAACCTGGGAGATATATATATGTGTGTGTTTTTATATAATGTAGATCTTTCATACATCACTGAAGACTAGTAGTCAGAAAACATGTCTGATACTGGAGCACAAAAACTGGTTGGATGTGTGTCATTGAACTGAAGCACACACCCAGTCATGCAAAACCAATTACTTTTCAAATGCTAGGATGCCATAAAAGCCTTTTCTGCTGTTCTAACACCTATATAGTTTTCATTCATGCATGTACTGGGAATGTAACATGCTAATATTCACCATTCTTCTTTGGTAACAGCACTGCTGACTACGCCGTGTTCAAAGTGGGAAGTGAAGACGACAAGTATCGAATGACTTATGCCTACTTTATTGGTGGTGAAGCTGGGGATGCCTTTGATGGCTTTGATTTTGGAGATGATCCAAGTGACAAATCCTTTACCTATCATAATGGCATGCGGTTCAGTACCTATGATAACGACAACGATAACTTTGCTGGCAATTGTGCTGAGCAAGATGGATCTGGATGGTGGATGAACAGATGTCATGCTGGCCACCTCAATGGCAAATATTATATAGGTAAAGTATCTTCTAAATACCTATAACCCAGGACACCACGTTTGAACGACAAAGAAAAATGGGTCACTTTCATTGAGTATGTTTTGCCATCTGGAGTTCCCAAAGCTAGCGTAGCCCATTATTTGCAATAACTCTTAACACCAACAGGAGGAACTTATGGCTGCTCTCCAGCTCAAAGTGGAAGAATCAGTCCTGAGGGAAGCAAACTAGGGGGAGAATGGCAGTGAGCAGTACCTGTTAGCATGTCCAGGGATGCCATGGAGGTGTTAGTACCAGAAAAATGTACAGATACATTTTAGAAAGCAACTAAATGTTTTGCTCCAACTGATATTTTTTAGATGGTGTGTACACATCAAAAGATGCTAGTCCATCTGGATATGACAATGGCATTATCTGGGCAACCTGGCGTGACCGGTGGTACTCCATGAAGAAAACTGCAATGAAAATCATCCCATTCAACAGACTGTCGGTAGATGGACAGCAGCACAACTTGGGCAGCGCCAAACAGGTTCGACCGCAGGGCCGAGGAGATATTTAAAATGACAACAGAACATTGTTATCATTTCAAACACCACGCATGGACAGCTGAAGTGTTAAGCCCACTGCATCTTAGACAAGTTGGCTGTGTTTGCCATTTTGTCACAGAAATATTTGTACTTTGATTTTAGTATACCTTCCACGTTACTGTTTCTTTTAACAGCTAGATAAATGGATAGTCTCATGATCAGAAATAATCCCTTACCTTCATGTGTTTTAAATGCTACATTTTTAATTTCCAGCTAGTATAACTATATATGAATACTATCAACATGTCATCATAGCCTTATGTACTTCTTTCTTTAGGAGAACATTAAAATGCTCTCTTTTTTTGTGTTGTAGGTTGGAGACTCATAAAGGGACAATTTCACAAAGACTGGTCTGAACAGGGAAGACAAATCTTTTCTCTTTTAGGCACTGAACTTACCTAATGTTATACAGTTCAATTTTGACTAAAAACCACCGCTGACTGTAAAATGCCCAAGCCTCTTCCCTGAGAAGTGCTTGCCTCTGTACATGGTTATTTTTTCTGTACAAATTCTCAATAAATTTTTGATTATTACAAAAAATCTGAACTTGTTGTCTGTGCTTTACTGTTAGCCAAACAAAACAAAGTAAATTTTATGTTGGTTGGAAGGTTACTCTGATCAAACCTGTTTGATTCAGTCATTCCTGAACTGCACGCCAGTAGTTTCTGCTCTTTGTTTAGAGGCAAGTGTTGGAGCTATTTCTCCATAAAATGTGGCTTGTTTCCAAAAGTTTTCATTCTATTTTCTGATGAAATTGATTTGTGACATAGATCAAAGTACTAGCAACTTGAAAGAGGCCTAGTTTACTGCTGAAGGCTACTTAACTGAGCTTACCACAAAGTAATGAATGCATTTTCAATCAGGACGTGGTAGGAAGCATACTGTCAATGACCAAGAACAGATATTTTACTCCAGAGCATATGTATTAACAAGTTTCTCAAATATTACTTAGAATAAAAGTTTCATTTGCACATAGTATTACACTGTACAACCAGCATTCCTGAACACCCGCTTTTTATTCATAAATATTTAAAAATTTATATAATGTATCTAGTGCCACTATCCAACAAAGAAATGTTGAAAAGTGCAGCAGAAATTCATTGTATTTTACTTGCATTTTCTTTTTCTCGATCTGGTAATAATTTTCCATGTGATCCACATGAGCAAACTCACAGCACAGATCAAGAACAGCAGAGTTTGCGATGCTGTCTGAATGTACACACAGAATATTTGATGAGGGGTGCATTAGCAAATCAAGTTAGGTTTGTGGATATATTGCTCAGCAAAAAATACAATCAGAGCTAGAATATATATCTGTATCTATATCTACCTCAAGTTGATATATTAAGAAGTGAAATATTAAATGTATCCTGGCCTTTATTTTTAGCTGCTAGTGAGAGGCCAGAAGTTCACCTGGTATTTCTGAATAGCACATTCAAATGCTTTATTTTAAAGACAGGCAGACATTACACTAATAAGGCAGATCTTAAAGGCAGTTGATGCTGCCTCAACACTTTTCCGGTTTTGGTGCTCAGGTCTCTTGCAAGGCTGCTGCTGAGCCTCTTTCCCCGGATCAGAGTCTCCATAGCATGACAAGCGGCTGTCTCACTGCCATTTTTACTGAGGTTATTTTGACTTAGTTCAAGTTTTACCCTTGGGCCAAAATCTAAGAGGAAGGTAGGTTTCTCCGTAGCAGGTGAGAAGAAGCCGCTGTTAGCATAGGGTCAGCATGGGGTTAACAACTGTTTGGGATGAGGGACAACCCCTCCACACCACTGAACCGGTGTATTTGCATGGCTCCGTGGCAGCCATGCAGCCAGCCATGCTCCGTGGCTCACTGCCAGCCATGATGCTTGCCCTGGTTTAGCCCCAGCCAGCAATGAAGCACCACAGCCAAAACCGGGACAACACTCAATCCCTCACCAAGCAAAGCAGTTTTCCTGAACATTTTGTGCCGTGAGGCCACTCCCGTGGTTCCCTGCAACTGAAGCGGTATGTGTAGAGAGGCCTGGGGGAAGGATGTGAGCTGAGGGTTGGCAAACCCCGTCTGATCCTGGTTCTGCAAACAGCCACTTGAGTGGCATTGGCCAAGTCCCTTCCACTTTCTGTTTTCAGTTTATTCCATCTATGACAGGACTTTAAGGTTGTTATTATTTATATATTTGCAACATGGAATTAAAAAATATTCCTTTCCCCTCTGTCACTTTGACTTCTGTATCCACACTCTGCTAGGTCTGAACTGTGATTTGCCTCTCCCAGCTTAGCTTTTGGCTGCAGTGACTTACTTGATGACAGTCTGCTGTAACTATACATATTTCACTGGTGTGAGCCGGCATTTTATGGGTTGTTCACCGGAACTAATATTGGCTTATTCTTCCAGTTGATTTGTTGATTGGTGTCCAACATTTTCACATATCATTTTAACCTCTTTGGAGAGGACCATCTGCTCCAGTGGTCAGGAGGGTCAGAGCTATCAAATCCAAGAAGCCTGATCTTTCAAAGAAGTCCTATGCCAGAGATCATCAGGGAGTCTGCAAGATTCTAGCCTGCAGTGGTATTCTCTGGGCCCAGAAAGAAGACTGGCAAGACTCATGCCTTTGGAGCTCCTTTCTACTGTTTCCAACCCTCAAAATGTAAGAAAGGGGCCTGAAGAGATCTCCTATTTCTTCTGACTCTTAGAGAATAATACTCTCATTATTATTTTTGCAGGCAAATACATTGCAATTTGACTTAATGCCCCTATTTTGTATACTGAGAGGCCATATTTCTCTTTTCTAAATTAGTCTTTATCGTACATGACCCTCAGACCATAGCCTACAGTGAAAGTTGTCAGTATTTAGGCATGCCTGTCCCCCTCTGAGTTTAGAAAAGTTCATTATAAGACTTGGTGGCTACAATGAGTTTGCCTTTCTTTCATACCTTGTGCTTGTAGTCACTCTTCCAAAGACCACTGTAGCACAAAGCAGAGAAATCAGGAACAGAAATACTTTCTCTTTTGCATGCTCACTCCAAAGAAAAAAAAAAAAAAAAAGTGGATGAGGAAGAAATACAGGTAGAAAGAGGCAAATAAAGTGGATGGACTGCATGATAGCTGGGTCCCTCAGACCCTGGGACGTTGCATGGGGAAAGTGTGGGACCAGACGCTTGGGTGTCTGGTCTTCTTCACCAAACAAATTTGAAGAGTTAAGTAGTCCGAGGAGCATATGAAGAGAAAGCAGAGCTGAGAGTTGGGGCTGAAGGAGAATGGACAAGGCATCCAGAGCAGGGGCAGCAATGAGCAGGTAAGAGGAGGAGAAAGCACCACTTGGAAACTGGTGGTGGGGACTGGTGGTAGGACAGGAGGCAGGGGCAGTGCTGGGCAAACAAGGGCTCGCTCACGCCTAGGGCACACGAACCAGACTGAAGTCCCAGACTCCCCCACAACTGCTGTGGCAACCTGCCAAGAGCAGGGCAGCTGAAGTAGTGAACTGCACTTCAGTCCTTTGATGGTGAATTAAAGTTAAATCCAAAGTTTATCTAGCTCTTGGCCTTTAGCCTTTCAAACAAACACAGGGAGAAGTGACTGGATGATTGCGACATGAAAGCACACACGTACAGGCTGAAGGTCAGGCCTAGATTCAGCCCTCAACTGGAAGGCATGAGGAGCTCCTCTGCCACCCCAGCTTCGCCCAGCAATTCCCTTTGCATGAAGCAGGAAACCCCTCTTAGCTTACCTAATGTTTGTAATCGGTTATCAGCTCTTTCCAGTCCCTCTAGCCTTGGTGGCCGAGCTTTACTTGGACCAGAGCTTAAGTTTTCTGCGTTTGAAGGTCACCAGAGAGCTGTGTCCTCCATCAGTGTCAGAGGAGGCCTGGCATATGCCACTGCCATGTCCGGTCTTACACTGGTAGCCAATACCCGGAACATCACCTAGCAAATTGCCGCATTCTCTGTTAGCATGGTTGAAAAGGCAGAAATTCTTCTGCTTGATGTGCTCTGACTGGTCTTGATTTTTAAGGCCTATTAAATTTAAAAAAAAAAAATTTCAGAGGGTATTGAAGACCACAAAGTCAAGCTCTTACAAACTGGGAAAAGCCAGAACTAAGGTGACATGTCACATCACATCTGAATTATGAAGGATGCTTTAGTTGTTGCATAGGTTGTAATGCATGCAGTAAGACCAGGTGGGGTACACTTGTCTCTTACTTACAGCTGATACCCTGCAGAATTCGGTGCTATTCTGGCCATCATCACCCAGCTCCTGTGGGACCAGAGGCAAAGAAGTTTAAGCATTTCAGAGCTGGCTGCTGGATATTCCTCCTGAGCCTGGGTGTAGGCACAGAACTACAGCTGCTGTCGGTGGGATCTGCACACATGGTGTGCTCTGAAGACTCTGACCATCAAAGCAGTTCCCAAAAATTAATCACTACTTTTTGACTTAACATTCTCACCTGGCTTCTGCAGCTGTGAAAAGCGGAAAGTCGTGCCCAGGGAATGAATGTTTGCAAAGCACTGGGGTAGCTGAGTCATAAGCACCACAGGAAAATCCTTGAAGCTTTAAACAGTCTCCAGAACATCATCACACAATGAAAAGAAAGTACAACTATGGGCAGCTGCTTGCCAGTGGAGCGCCATCCATGCTCAGTGTGAGGAGGAAAGGGTTCAGTGGAAGAAACATCACATGTGATCCTGTGGTAAAGCAAGAGTCCACGAGTGTAGCACAAGGAGAATGCATGAAGGTTGTACGTGTAATTCTTGTGTTCCTGAGCATGGAGGGCTTAAGGTTGTGACCTTTGAGCAGAGTTTTCTATCTATCATGGAAGCTAAATTAGAGTTTGTTGGCTTGAGCGGGAGTCTCTCCATGGACCCCAGTACATTTTGGAGGAACCTCATTTTACTCTGCTCTGTAAAATAAGTAATTGTAATCGTGCAAGACTTCCTCTCATTGTGGTCTTTCCCTCCTTTAAGCATTTTATTATTCTCTGAGCTTTTTATAATTCTTTCACAGAACTGCTGCAACATAGTGAACAAAACTGTGTAGGACTTGGAGTGGGGAAGCATCGCCAGTCTTGCCTCTGCTGAAGTTAGCAGCTGAGGATTTTCGTATGTAAGTGTATTTATTATCTGCTTTGAGTTCAGGAGCTGCCTTACAGGCATTTACCAACCAAACAACACAGCCATGGCTGGCTGATCTTCAAACTGAGCAAAGGTAACGTGGTCTGTTTGGACATTTGTTGCTGAAGTTAGTTGGGCTGTCTTGTTGCTGGCATCAGAAGAGGTTTGTTGCATCATAGTGTTACTGGTACTGCATGGGGTTCAACAGAAGGCTTTACAAAGCATGCTGCAGGGAATTGAAATAGACAAAACATCTTGTTTCAGACTGTGTACAGATAAGACTAAGACTTAAATATAATCTAAACCCTTCGTCATGCAAAAACCGGATCTTGATGATGTAGGTATTAATCAATGGCATAAATCAATGTAGCACTGTCTTACTGAGTTCTTTTGTGTTCTGCTACCTGAGGATATGACTCACTGTTAGTGAGATGGGTGTAAGTTCTGTTAAGTTTAAGAGAGTTTTCCTAGGTAAGAGAAGCACAAAGTGCTAGGCCAGAAATAGGGTTCAGTTCAACTGCAGTGAACTTCACACCGAGAGGGTTCAAGCCTTCTGAAGGCAGAAAACAAGAGGAAAAGCAGAGGAAAGGAAGATCAGAGAAAACCTGAGAGCCTGCTGGAACAGATCCAAAGCTGGACTCAGCTGTTTTGAACTACCTGTGTTGTACAATGCCAGAGTGAAGCTTAAACACGCCCCTCTCAAGCAGAATATGATATGATGTTGCAGCCTGTAGATGATGGAGACTTTTGTGAATGTCACGTGGCTTTAAAAAGCCAAGAGAGAGGTTTGTTTTGTTCTTTCAAGGGATTAGGCCCACATTTGCTTAAGTAAAGGTTTTCTTGCTCGTTCCTGCTCACTGCGGTGGCAGCTTTTGAGATGGGCAGCACCTCTCGAGTGCCTGACAGACGTGTGCACCACTTCACAGTAAGGTTTGTTACAGAGCTCACAGCAGCAGCACGTTATCATTAATTGCCACACACAAACTATACCCGTTCTACCAACATTTAAGGAGACGTGACTCCTTAGGAAGATTTAATTATGCTTAACATCTGTTCTGGGACATTTTCAAGTACCACTCTACTGTGCTTTTCATAAATATGTATTCATTTCAAACAAATCCTGCTTGATAAAAAAAAAATAATATAACATTTGTGTAAGAGGCAGCATAATGTTAACCACATCATGCATTATAGAAACACCAGTTAGGTCCAGCTGTAAAAATGCATGTAAACTGAGCTCTGCAGCCCTCAGGAATTAATTTTGGTTGATGACCACATGGTCACAGATAGAGTCTATCAGCCTTTCTTAGACTAGTACTTGCTCTGCAAAGGCCAGTGGATTTCACAGCAATGAAACACAGTCACACAGAAAGTACAAACCCATGACTTCCTTTTCCAAATATCAACTCTTTGATTGTGTGAGCTAAATGGCCATCACATGGAGTGTGTGTCTTCCAGCAGGTAAGTATTACTGGATCACACTAGGTCCTGCATACACCTTTGCTGAACATCCATTGACGAGAAATTAAGCTTTAGATAGGTTTTTTCCTGGAAGACATGGTGTTGCCTGCATGTTGGTGTTGCACAAACGTATCTGGAGCAAATAACACCAGAAACTTGTGCAAGAGGCCTTAGGTAATCACCTAAGGGGGGGCGGGGGGGGGGACATTTGGCATGTTTTGTCTCCAAACAGAAGGGAGCATAATGATTAATCTCAGCTTTGCGTTAAGGTTTAAATTGCCCCAAAAGACCGGTGAAGAGCATCCTTTCAGTCAGAGTTGTGTTCGCTCTTCTCCTGAAGATGGTATCAATGAGGATCCTCTGTGTGTTGCTGTTCCTCAACTTAGCCTGGGTATGAGTTTGCTTACTTGATTCTTTTCATATCTTTCTGTTTTGAAGAGTGAGCCTTTATTTAATGTTCGTTCATTAGATAGATACATTTTGGCTGTCACCTAGCTCATAAGATTCAATGCACACACATATGCAGAAGCTTACTGTAACCACTTCACTGCTGGACTTTCACCAGTACTTCTTGAGTATCAAGCTCTCTAGTTTTGCTTAATTAAGCTTTGCTGAATCTGCCTGGCTTCAGAAGCAGCAAAGCAAATACAGTAACATGAATTCATAGATTCATAGGTGATGCTTTAAGTCTTAAACCAAACTTTACTGGATGCTAGTGGCTCCAGCCAGTCAGGAATTTTCATATTTATTAGGGTGAATTCTACTCTCCTTTGGACGGTACTTCAGCAAAGTTTTCCACCTACAAATGACACACAATACTTTTATTATAAAATACATATTAAAACCCAAGGATTCCTGTGGCAGCAGCATCAGGTTAAACTCGAGCTAAATAAGAATAATTTTTTAGGTAATGAAAGTGATAGACTTGATTTTCAACTATGCTAATACAACCTTTCTGTTTTCTCATTGAGGTCGCAGGCCATAATCTTATGTTAGATTCTTTAAGTTTCTTTTTGTGACTGTTTTTTGAAGAATGTGCATGTTTTAACAAATGACAGAAATTATAGGCAGCAGATATGAAAGAACAAGAGCAGTTGTATTGGAGCTGTCAATGCTGAAAGGGCACAGACCACCTAAAATTAAAGTTTTTATTCGTTACTTTCAAGAGATGCTTGGGCCAGATCCTCAGGATGAATCAAACCAACTGATTTTAGTAATGACATTCCAGTTCCCCAGGGCTTAGGTTCTGACCCTGGAGGCTAGAATTAGGGAAACTCTCTCTGCCTCAGAATTAATCATCAATCATAAAAATAATTAATCATTAATTTTTTAAAGAATTAATTATGCTGCTTGAAAAGAACATAAGGTATGCAGAGGAGTCCAGTTAGACCTAATTACATCTCAAGTCCTAAACCAGGGCTTTTTTTCCATGAAAATTAATTATTTTCCAGTCCTTTACTGAGCATCCTTACAGTGTTTTGGCTTAGAATTAGCTTATATATATATATGTACTTCTGCTTCTCAGGTTTGAAGAAAATCTCAAGTATATTTATTTCTCTTCTTTCCATTAGCACAGTGGAGTCCATCCATCACTAACATGATTATTTTTATTATGTTGTTATTAGCTTTCTTGCTCTTTATGCCAGGTAAAACAGTGCTACAAGCTTACAGTTAGCAACTGTGATTCAAATCAGAAACACTAATGAGAAAACTTTCTTCAGATTTATCTCTAAGCCAGTTTTGTGTAGACTGAAGGTGATAGAAATCACCTAAAAAATTAGAAAATTATAAAAATAAAAAATAGAAATTTTTACAAATTTAAAATTTTAATTTTTTTTCACATAAAATAAAAATTTATTACTATTGCAGCAAATGGAAATAGAACATAGGATTTTTTAAGTATTTGCTTTAACTTACTCAGTTTCAATCTAATTTCAAGTTAATTTTACAATTGCACACAGAACACAAGATTTCTGTGGAATTATGTTATCATGATGTATATCACATATACATCCTGAGCATCAACCGCTCCCTACATCGCAGCATTAATTTTAAGAGATGAAAAGTTTTATTCCGACAAAACAAACAAACCCATACCTTACAAGAAGCGTCAGGAATAAAATCCGTGCGCTGTTCGGTGTGAAGCTTTCCAGATGGCTGTAATTTCCACACGTCAGCTGTGCCACTGAGTGAGGAAGTCAGCGTTAACGTTCCTGTTCTCTTGGCAGCTGTTCAGTTAATCTCGGCTTTGCTTTTCCCCCTTTTTCTCCCGGCAGGCGCAAGATGGAGAGAGTACCTTTGAAAAGGAGGGTGCGGGAGTGCGTGGTCCCAGGATTGTGGAGCACATGTCCCAGTCCACCTGCCAGTACGAGAAGAACTGGCCCATCTGCGCGGACGATGACTGGGTGAGCAATGAGCTCGGGGGGCGAAAGCAGTGGCCGCCAGCAGGGCACTACAACGGGCGCCATGCAGCCAGCACGTGGTTGGGCTTTATGTCTGGGGGAGGACAGGTAACGCTTCATGTTGGGGCAGCCTGGAGAGATCTCCTCTGAGAAAGCAAGCACAAAACGAGAAGAAGGATAGAGGGAGAAGAGAAGTTTGCAGGGGTGCAGAATCAGAAGAGAAAGTAAGTCTGGAAAAGAAAGATGAAATAAAAAAAAGCTATTCCTAGGAAAAAAAAAAAAGAAGAATTTTGATATTGCCACTGTTGCAGTTGGTAAGAGAAAGCCATTGGAAAGAAAGATGTGCGACAAAGAAAAGAAATAGCTAGAAATAACTTACACTTCACTAGATACTTTTTAGGAAGTCTGATGACAAAAAGTTCAGGAAAAGTTTCATAATGGTTGACTGGATGTCTTTGTGTATAAACTGTTAATTTATCTCTCTCTCACCTCTTGCATTTCAGCCCATCTCTATGCTACATTTATTTGATGAAATCTTGGCAAAGGGCTTTAGTCTGTAAGAACACTAAGCTTTTCTGAGGAAAATTTTGCTTAAATAAGTTGGCCTCTGACATCCTTGTTCAAACTTGACAACAAACTTCTCCTTACAGCAGCCCTTTGTCGGGGGGAGGGTAATATATATATAATTTCACCCATGGGGAACAGAGGAGAGGGAAGATCAAGTGTTTATTTGATCCTCCCTTTATGGCAGGTTTCTGAGGATGCGCTTCACCGATTCCATCACACCAGTGTCAGAGGCATAGGAAGTAAAGGATCAGTTCCCAAGTGGCTTGCTCTAAGTCACACAAGTCCTTGGCAAAGTCATTGGATGAATAGGACAGGACATCTGAGGAGAACTAGCAGAATCTTGCCCTATTTTTTTTAAATTCATTTCAGTGTTGGGCAAAAGTCTGCAAACATAATGTTAAAAAAAGGTTTGCTTGTAAAGGTTTTAACACAATTATTTCCCTCTTCCAACCTTAGGGTACAAAGTGTCCATCAGGCTGCAGAATGCAAGGACTGATTGATGAAACGGACCAGGATTATAGTCACAGAATAGACAAAATCAAGAAGCTGCTCGCAGAAAATCAGAACAACTATAAAAAATCCAATCGGGTAATTGTGGAAACCATAAATGTACTAAAACCAAACCTGGACAGTGCTCAGCGTGAGTATCTCGCAGCCAGTTTTATTATCTGCTGCTGAATTATTATTTTTTTTTGTGCATAAGCAATATGTAGTGAAAATATTATATGCTGCACTTATCAAGAGCCAGAATAAACATAGTAATACAAGATTCGTAACTGCTAACTAGTAAAAACTGATGTAACTTTTACCTGCTCAGTACTATGAGAAATATGTTCTTTGTTTTACGCTCATGTTTGAATTGCATTTTTTAAAATGCGCTACTCCTTTAGGAACGAAAACCACACATGCATAGGTGACTGTGATGCATTTCTCTTTCAGAGGTTGATGAGACTTACGGTCACGTGTCAGGAGAACTGAGGCGGAGAATTGTGACACTAAAGCAGAGAGTTGTCACTCAAGTAAACAGAATTAAAGCTCTGCAGAGCAGCATCCAGGAGCAGGTGCTGGAGATGAAGCGCTTGGAGGTAGGTAGCTACGTCATTTCCATTCTTTCCAGAACTTAGCTACAGGAAGAGGCTCTATCCATTATACCGCATAGGCGAGCAAGAAAACATGATGCAATGCTCACAGGATCTGATCTGCTGAGGCAAATCCCCAAGTGAGTTGCTTTGTGCAGCTTGGTTTTCTTTTCCTGCTGTGTGGGAACCAGCGTAAGCTCAGGAGGACTCCTGGTCCCTCCTGCCGCTTCTGCTCTCAGACAGGCAGCATGGATGCTATGCCTGCTGCTAACTGGCTTTGTACGAGGCGCTTCCCCTCCCGCAAGGAGCTGCTGAGCAGCCAGGATGAGGGGGACGTGCCCTGTCCTTCCCCGGTGCTGCCACTGCTGCCCACGGCCACTGCTGGCGTTAGAGCCCTTCTTCCCAGGTTGCAGCCGATCCTGCTGAGAGTAACGCAAGGAAAAGTCCTGGCACAAACAGCAGTTTTTCTCAGAAGCCCATTTTGATCCCTGATTCAGAGGTATGGCTTCTGGATCGTCTGGGAAAGCAGTGGTACCCCCACGATGGCAAGCCTCACAGCAGGGCCATGACAGGCTCTGGGACAAGTCCAGTGTCTTCCCCTCTCCTCAGAGGACCCGTTTCTACCCCCATGCCCAGGAGCGTGGAGTTTGGAGGGAGTGTGCCCAGCTCTGCAACACTCCCTCCAAACCCAGGAAGACACCCCTATGCGCTGAGAATGAAGGGCACAGAGATTGGGAACGTACTGCAACGTACTCCTCCACAGAGCTCATGCACGCTGTGCTATTGCACGTGTTGTATTGACAGTGGAAATAAAACCAGGGGTGACTTCAAAACTGAGCTTTGGAAAAGCTCAGCTGTAAGTGGGAGGTAGCCCAGCAGCTCCCACCTTTCCCCAGTCCAGTTAAAGCATACACTTGCTGGAGAAAGCCAGGAAAGGTCCCTGACAAAATTATTTCTCTCTGTTTATGTAGGTGGACATTGATATTAAGTTACGAGCCTGCAAAGGAAGCTGTGCTAGAAGTTTTGATTACCAGGTGGACAAAGAAAGCTACGACAACATCCAGAAGCAGCTTACCCAAGCCAACTCCATCAACCTGCACCCAGAGCTTCAAACCGCCACCTTGAGCACACTGAAAATGAGGCCACTTAAGGACTCAAATGTTCCTGAGCATTTTAAGCATAAGCCTCTGCCAGAAATGCAAGCTCTGAACATAATTAATAACATCCGGCAGATGCAAGTGGTATTAGAAAGACCAGAAACAGACACGAACCCCTCCCGAAGCGACAGCTTGTATCACGTGGCAGAATCAAGGGGGGATGGAGCTTCACACACCAGCAGATTAGTTACTCCTACTCATGGGAGAGAAACCATTAGCATGGGAGACAAAACCTCCTCCACTGTTCGTAGATGCACCAAAACGACCACCACAAAATTTATCACTGGCCCTGATGGCCCTAGAGAAGAAGTAGTTGAGAAAATGGTTTCTTCTGATGGCTCAGACTGCTCCTATTTACAAGGAGCAGGAAATGCCGGAGGGGAAGGGAGCATGTACCATGTTGGTGGGTCAGATGACTTCCACAAGCTAGAGAGGTTATTCCCTGATCTAGAGTCATTTTTTACCCCTGACTCTCCATCCACTGCTAGTAGGAACTTTGGTGGATCTAGCAGCATTTCAACTAGCAGCCACGTAACTGGCACAGGCAGTAGCCGCTTAGGTACTGGAGTATCCAGTCATTCAGGGACTTACGGGGGGAAAGGCAAATTTACAGACTTAGGAGAGGGGGAAGAAGATGACTTTGGAGGACTTCACCTTCATCCATCTGGATTCCCATCTGGCAGTGCAAGTCACTCCAAGACTGTAGTGACCAGCTCCTCTTCTAGTTTCAACAAGGGAGGCTCCACTTTCGAAACTAAATCACTAAAGACCCGTGAAATAACCGAGCAGCTAGGTGGGGTGCAACATGATCAGAGTGCAGAGGATACCCCAGACTTTCAGGCACGCAGCTTCAGACCGTCAGGAGTGAAGCAAAGGACAGCCAACACTGGGAAAGGTACACAGGCATCACGGAAGTAGTTATTGAGGTAGTGGAGCTGAACTCCATCCATAACCAAACTGACACATTGGTTTTAGATACCGCAGTACAACAGTGTGATGATAAAATGCAAGCACTGTGCCTTGTTTGCTGCCACCTCGGAAACAAAAAGGAAAATATTTCATTAATACTCGGGTATTACATAGACAATTCACGATTTAAGGAGTATGTAAAGTTTTATTTTCTGAATTCTTTTTAATGTTGCCTGTCACTATACCTAGTGTAGTCCAAAACATGTTTAACAATTTTCCTCAGAGCTATTGGTACTTGGATTCCTCTGAACCTTTTATTAAACTTTGCTGATAACTCCTGTCAAACCAGATCAACTTTTTTTTTTAGACTGTGATGATATCCGCCAGAAACACACTTTTGGTGCCAAAAGTGGCATTTTCAAAATCAAGCCAGCGGGATCCAATAAGGTTTTGTCAGTTTATTGCGACCAAGAGACCACTTTGGGAGGATGGCTATTGATCCAACAGAGAATGGATGGATCAGTGAATTTTAACCGGACCTGGCAAGACTACAAGAGAGGTTTCGGCAGCGTGGATGGCAGAGGGCGAGGAGAGTTCTGGCTGGGCAATGAAAACATACACTTGCTGACTCAGAACGATACTCTCCTTCGGGTAGAGTTAGAGGACTGGGATGGAAATGCTGTGTATGCAGAGTACATCGTACAGGTAGGGTCTGAAGCAGAAGGGTACGCCCTTGCCGTGTCCTCCTACGAGGGGACTGCCGGGGACGCGCTGGTCGCCGGCTGGCTGGAAGAGGGCACCGAATACACATCCCATGCCCAGATGCGGTTCAGCACCTATGACCGGGACCAGGACCGCTGGGAGGAGAGCTGCGCTGAGATGTACGGGGGTGGCTGGTGGTACAACAGCTGCCAGGCGGCCAACCTCAATGGCATTTACTACCTGGGGGGCCACTACGACCCCAGGTACAACATTCCTTATGAGATCGAAAATGGCGTGGTCTGGCTGCCCTTTAGAGCCTCTGACTATTCCCTCAAAATTGTTAGAATGAAAATCAGGCCCATAGAAACCCTGTAGAAAGACAGGTTTTTAATATGTATGTTACAACTACAAGTTGAAAAAAAAATTTTTTATATATCTGTGCATTATGTACCTTTACCCTGTGAATTGGAAGGCAACTGGGCACATCTGTGGCTTACAAAATAAACACTGATTAATTATCAACAAAGTAGTTCTTTCATCTTATTTATAACTGCCAAACCTTTTCAAGGAAATACTGATTCTAAAACCCTTTTTATACAAATTTTGTCCATGTCTATATCTTTGGCAGCTCACACCTTGACTGTAGGTAAAAATATTTGTAATTTGAATTATTTACTTTGTTTAAGAGTGCTAAAGAACTAAAAGAATCTAGAAGTATGTTCACCATGAACTCCTGCCTCCACTAGCAGGAACTGCAAAAGTCTGATAGAATTTGACAGTCACACTTCTGGGCTGTCTCCTCTCATTTCCATTTCGAGGGGAGCACACAACAGTGGCGGGAGTCAGTTCTCAGGCAGAGCAACGACTGGTTTGGGTTCTCACTTTTGTCACACACCTAACATGGAGTACACTTTGATAAACGATGCATGCATTTTAGGACTGACTTTTAAGGATCTCCGAAACTTTCAAATATGGAGGTAGACCTTCCATCCCGTTGATGAATTCTAGGTAGTTTACCATGTCTGCTGTCATTTCAAAATAAGACAGTTCATGATAACTCCTCAAAACACAACACCCAAACCAAACTATTATTTTTCTAGTGACCACTAAAAGGTTATGACTGTAACCAGCACAAGCAAGATGAGGAGCACCTGGATGGGTATAGTATATATTTCCTTGGTTTAGAATGTTTTTTGGCACTTGTCAAGCAAGAATTCTCCTACAGATGAGAGGTTTAAATCAGGAACTTGCTGACAGTGTGTGGTAAGGATTTTTTAGCAAAAAGCTGGCTGCACGGAAAAACAGTTATATCAGTTACACAATTACATAAGAATGTGCTGTATTTACCTTTATACCTTATGACATAAAATTACACAATTATTTACTCTGTTTAATACTTATGTGCTTCTATTGAGAAACAAGCATGAGCAAACTTCCTTGCCTCCAATCTCACTGGACAGTATGTTTCATGCCATTTAACAATATCATCAAATACTGGCAAAGCAGCTCGCTTTTAGCCTTTTTTCAGTGCTTCTCAAACACAGTCACTGTCTAACATTTTTTGAGAGTTTGCTGAAGTGCAAAGACACCTTTACAGGCATGTGTGGAGGTGTGTCTGTGCCTTTGGAAAAGGCGCTTCTGCTGTACATCTTGTGTTTTTGTTCCCTAGCCTCAATGGAAGCCTGCCTGTGGGGATGCTGAATGTAGTGAGATGCTGCCATGATGTCTCCTCTTGGTCCTCCTGGGCTCCACAGATTAAATTAACATGAGAGGTCTCAGATAGGAATCCATCTATGGCTAGTGATCTGGGTCCCCTCCTTTGTGGAGTAAGGCAGTCCCCTGTGAGACATGGTTGATTCTGCCTACCAGCGTTGGGAAGTCCTGTCTTTGGGACAACCTCTGTTCTTGGCTACAGAGGGAAACTAAACCACTAGCTTCGATGAAATACCCAACCTCCACCTACCCTATGACTGGAGTCACTAATTACTCTAGTCCCATGGTAGTGATTGTGTGAAAGATGTACCTGCCAGGTTTTCTAATACTGTATTTTATTCTATGATAAAAGGATGTGGGATGGTGGAAGATACATTAAGAGGCACAGTATGTAAGCCAGGTCCCAGTAAAGGGCATATTTTATCCAGGATTTGGACTATGTGACTGGTGGCCTACTCATTTGTTAGATACTATCTTTTCACTTTATTCCTTCTCAACTTCTTACACAGGTAGTTACCGTACCTTTATGATATAAAAGAAAATGACCATCCCTTCTTTGGTGGAATGTGTTTGCTCCTCCCCGGATAATGCATGAATACTTAAGAATCATATGAAGAAAACTTTAGTTTCAAGGCTTTATTTAATTTTTAGAAAACATTTTAGAATAATCCTCTCCTCCTTCAAACATGATATAGAAGTCCTTTGTAAAAGTGAAACAAGTTGGGGGTTGGGTTTTTTTATCAGCATTATTCTATACTAGCTACTTCTGTCTTGTGAACAAATAAAAATGGAACAAAATACACCCGTGAGTTATTTTCATCAGTCAGAATTTGATTTACAGTTGACATAGCTTTTCACTTCAGGTCACAATATGCTCGTACATACACATTTAGTTCTCATATGTAAAGACAAGCCTGAATACTGTGTCTAAAAAGATAACCATGTACAAATATTAAAAGAAAATCCCTGATTCTGTACATTTAGATAATGGTTACTGTGGAAAGTATGGCCTGATTTTCATGCTCATCTTCTTCATTGAGTACCATGACCCTTTCCAGTTCATCCATACAACACCATCATCTGTACCATGTTTTGCCATATCCCAGCTGTAGGTCCCTCCCCAGTAGTATCTGCCGTTGGGGTTGGCTGAGTGGCAGCGGTTGTACCACCATCCACCACCATCTTCTTTGGAGCACTGTTTTCTTGGATCTGCAGTTAACCTGATGAGGGAAAAGAAAGTGTTAAGTGACAGATGAACTGCAAGCAGATGAACAGAGTACCTACACCTGCCCCTCTACTGAAATTTTCAAACCATAATGAACATTTAAAATCCTCTCTGAACTTTCTGTAACAGATTGACCATCACAAGCATGTGCTACACAGTGCACTTGGAAGGTGAAGCAGTTAAGAAAAACAAGTCAAATTTTAGCTGCATCTCTGGGAATATCATTTTAGTTTACCGATTGATAACTACAAATACTTGCAGTTCATAATGATAATTGCAATATCAATGCAATTTAAAGATATAAACCAATGAGAAATAGATGTCTTTCCCAATCTAAACAATTCCTTTATTCATGAATATGTAATCAGGTATAAAGACATAGCACATAGTTTTGAGATACAGTGCTAAATGATGTACGTTAGAATTGAGCTCGTGTCTTCTGAGTAGGCAGAACTTTGTTTTTTAAATAGGACATGCTACCTGTCTCTCTCCTCAGGAGCCATTATGTGTTACTGGAGTGAGTACCAATATTCTTACTTCAGCAAGACAGTGTTCTCAGCACTGCCACCATCAATCTCTGGCAATGAATATATTGTGTCCAAATTTGCTGATTTGTCTATGGTAACATCATTCACGGAGTCAATAAAATTCAATGTGCTTGCTTGTTATGTCTGTGGAGCAGCACTAACCTAACATATAGTTTTACCTGCCCTTGGCTATGCGAATTCTGCCTTTGGCTATGCCAAGGAAATGGCATAGACATTTGGCTGTAACTTGCAGGGAGAAAACATATTTTAAGATGCTATGAACTGCTGTGAAAACTAACAGCAGAATAGAGAAGTAACCTATATTCAGCTCTATTTTAAGCAGAGACATACAGCCTGATAATGAATGTTTTTAAAATGTTTAATGCAAATACGTACCATCCATCATTGTCTCTGTCATAAGTACTGAAGAACATGCCATTGTGAATTGTCATTGTCCTGTTTTCTCCATGCACCTGTGAAGCTCCTTCCATTAGTGCGTTGCCTGCATTGCCTTTGTAGTTGCTAACTGAAAGCTGATACTTGTTTCCTTCATTCTGTATGGTGAAACCTCCATAATGAGCTGATACTTTATCGCCGTTCCAGTCCTCCATTTCAATTAAAACTTCAGTGGGCCCTATTTTGGTAAGCTGGCTGATCTTGTCATTTCCAAGCCAATATTCACCTGAGAAGCAACAAGTGAGAGCTCTGTGAAATAGACTTCATAATATACTTCAAGGCAACTTTATGATTCGCCTATAGGTCTGCCAAAGTGGATTAGTTAATTTTAAAAAATCAAAGAGCTTCAAGAAATAGGAGAAAACAGTTTCAGTAAGAACAGCTCTTCATGTTTCATGCTCAGTGTTTTACCTGGTGTATCACAGTAGTTCTTCCCTCCACTCTTCGCAACATTTCCAAATCCTTTTTTATATTGATCCCATACTCTTCCAAAATTAACACTGCCGTCCTGGCGGTTCTGAATCAAAGTCCAGCCTGCAGGAGTGACAGTATTTAGATTAAACTGCCATTGAGAAAGGAGCATAAAATGTTAAGATACAACCCTTCATTCTTCACCTTAAGGTGAGCAGAGCATATGGCTTCCTTGCAGCAGGTCTGAGTTTTCACTGTTTACGAGCTCAGCCTTGCCATTTTTATTCACACACAAGTAGCGCTTTGCTTCATAAGGAAAGGTGGAAAAAGCAGAACTTGAAGGACTGTCCTGGTCTTTTGTCTGGCGCATAGCAGCATGGTAAGAAATGAGCCAGGCCCTCCTTGCCTGCTCACTCATACATTGTCCATTCTCACCATAGTAAGATACATTTTTATCTACCAATCCCATCCCAAAAATTTATTTCCATTTTCATTATAGAAGTATCCTACTGTGCATCTGAAGATGACTAGCAAAACTTTTCTGAATGAGTCAATCAGACTTAATTCTCCAGTAATTACAAAAGTTATAATTCCATATTAGTTTGTATAAAATGCAAATTACTATTATGAATTTTAATAGCTTCCACGTTAATTAAGAGTTTAACAACATAGTTATTTCACACTAACCTCCATTATCTGTTTGCATGTCACAGTATACTCTGTATGGTCTGACGAAAGGATCTGGCTGGATAAGGTACATTTCAGATACTTCGCCTCCCTTTCTGATAATATCCTCACATTCTGCAAGAAGAAAGCAGACTGTTACTGAAAGAGCTCTGAACTTCTTCAACAATCTTCTTACCCTTCAGTTTGCTGGTTATAAGGGAACAATTTTAAAGACATATCTAATTCTACTTTCATTTCGATTTCTGTGATACATCATGTGAAAGAATCAGGGAAGAAAGACCAGTGCACCTGCATTGTTCTACTTTTCTAAATAGGAATTCTAGAAGTTCAACCTGGGTGATTTAAGACTGTATACTTCTGAATAATTTTTTGAATTAGACAAGCTTGTGAAAGAAAAACCTTTCTTGATTAAAAAAAACCAAGGGTATAACTATGATAGTCGCAAATGGATCATCTCCACCATACAAAGACCCTGAAGCACATATTTCTTTAAAATGCTACTGGCCACTAATGAAGACTGATATTGGGTAAGAGGATCTTTGGTCTGACCAGTACAAGCATCCATAAAAGATTTTTTTCATTTAGGATCACCTTCCATCTTTTCTGCTGTCCTTAATCAATGACACAGGCTTCAGAGGAACATTCACACCAATCATGATGCATCTATCAGTTTGCACAGTGGTATAAATGGGCGAAGAGATGTTATAGTTAAATGAGTACCTTTGCCTGAAACCACTGGAATATTACAAGAAACAGCACATGGGGAACGGCAGTAGTCCATCTGTGTTGCAATGGCATTTTCCAGTTTTTGTATCTTTTTGTGTAAAGAATCCACAACTGCACGAAGGACCCTGAGGCTAGACGGGATGTTATTGTCCAGATTATCCTTTATATAACTATAATGCAATTCCACTTCTGTGTTGTACTGAGAAAGTATATCATCATTGTCTAGAAAACAAGAGAGATGAAAAGCAGATTAGTTTTCAACACGTTAATGAAGAGCAATCTGTAAGCACAATTTGAGAAGCCACTTCTTTCCTTAGTAGGAAGGGAAGATATGCATTTCTTTTGCTTACTTTTCCACAATGTGCAAAAACTATGCAGAGATTCTCAGCAAAGTGGTATATCTGCACTGTTATTTCTTTGCTAGCTAGTAGATTTATCAGTGGTGCTATATTCTGCCAAAGAATTACAATTAGTTTCTTTCTAGGGAGTCATGGTGCCAAGCCAGGAGCTGGGCATGAGGAGGTTGGACAGACATAGGGAAGCAGGTAAGGGGGGAACAAATGACCCTTATGTTTAAGGACCTCATATGAATCTTGTCTTAGTATGAGATCCATTCCTTTGCCTCTCTCAAAGGATTTTTTTTTAAGATTTAAGAGGACATGGTCATGAAACACTTCTTTGCTAGATATTCCACTGTATTTTAAATTTTTTTAAGAAGACCCATTAACAAGTAACAGTAGCAATGCCAACAGAACTGCAATACCGTTTACGCTAATAATTCATAGAAATAGCATACCTTTTCTTTGTTTTTGCCTCTTCACCAACTTATCATCTAGAACAGTCACGTATTCATAGAAAGTTGTAGAGGTTTCAGACAGTTTGCTCACTTTGTCCTTTAGATCACGAACAATTGATTTCACATTTTTTTCCTGTTTTACCAGTGTAGTTTGTAGCTCACATCCAGTTGGACACAGCACTCCCTTAAAAAAAAAAAAATGAAAAGGGTTGTGAATAAAAGTCAAGATTAAAAGTTTCTAATCCCATCAGTGAATGACCACACCTTTGAACACGAGTAGTTAGTAAGGTGAGACCAGATATATAAGCAACTGGACAGGGACTCAAGACATTCAACTCCTACAAAGAAGCTGCAGTGGGAAGGGCAGGAAGGAGCCCTGACTCCCCCAGGAGGGGTCTTCTGTTGAAGCTCTTGGGAAAAGCCCTTTCTCTTCACACTTCTTGCACCCACTGTCTGCTTTTCACTTTTCTGCACTGTCAAATGTTCACAGTGTTAAGCCACCTGAACAATGATTCAACTCTGTCAAGAATTACCTGGTGCCTGTGCCTGTGTACGTCTACCCCTTTCCTCTTTCACTAGCCTCAGAGAATCAACCATGTTCTCTACACCTTGTTATATGCATCTCTTGCGAAATGTCCAGACAATTAATTAAAAAATTATCATCTCAAGAAGCTGAGCACCCTTGCTTCCACAACAAGCGCTGCACCATCAAGGACAACAGTGTTTTAAAAAAAAGGTGGGGAATTCTGAAGTCCCGTGAGAACCAAAATACCCAGGCAGCGGTGGGATTCTACCACAATCACGTATTCTTTAAGCTTTAACAGACTTCATCTGCGGGAAACCTCTACACTCAAATTTGCTCTCAGGCACTAAGACACCTCTCGGCACCCTTACAGCTTGCATTTTCCGCAGAGAGCACAGCGGGGACAGTGTGATGGACTACTGCAAGGCAGCGAGGAGTATGCCAGATCCCAGCATGCTCGCATGCTCTTCTGTAAGAGCTGGGGCAGTGACTGAGGGCAGGCTATAACTACGGTTTGAAACAAATTTTAAGACACGGGAGGTTATTTTTTTTGGTCCCTAGAATTCCTTGAGTTTATCTGAAATTCAAGCCAGCGCTACTGCAGAGATTTTTTTCTGTCCTTCTTAACAGTGACCTACGCAAAGCAACGGGGAAAGCGCAGGCTAACCCACAGATACTTCCCTTCCTCACTTACGGTTCAGATCTCATCTCCCCATCCTCACTGTGGGCTGTCTGACTGTGACTAGTCCCACGGGCTCTGTGGCATTACTCTTCTGTATGCAGTCCTACCAAACTCAAGCAAAAAGACGCAAAGTTGGGCTGCTTTAAATGAACGACCGTCCCTTATTTGGCGAAGAGAACTCCATGCTGGGTGCGCTAAAAGAAAAGGACAGCCTGTTATCAGCTGCACCAACAGGCAGGCACCTACCAGCTCCTCTAGAGGATGCTTGCAGCCACCGGCATCGGGGTAGATGATGCGTTCTTTCTTGTCGCTTGGCTTCACCCGCTTTGGGGGCCGGGGCTGGTACCCAATTCCGCTGATGGGAGGTGCCACGGGTCGAAGGGTGGGGGCTGCTTCCCGCCTTTTGTCCAGGGGTCGGTGGCCTCGAACCCCGAGCTGAGGGCTGTCATCCTGCAAAGCCAGGGCGAAAGGAAACTCTCTGAATCTGGGATTGCTATCGCAAAATGCGAGGCACAGGGCAGAGGCAACTGTGCAGCACCTGCTAGTATTTTAAGCAGCAAGGAAAACCATGGAGTGGAATGAAAAAAGCAATAATGGAAATATTATACTGGCATTATGTAAAGTCATTGCTATGCCGTCCCTTGTGAGTCTAGTCATGCTCCCTCCACCTAGATATAGACAAATTAAAAAGCCTTCAAACCAAAGCAAAACAATATTTCAATAGCTCGTTCTGACCAAGGAATAAAGCTTATATAGTTCGGCACCGCTAAGCACCATGAAACTTGAAGTAGTAGGATACAAAAAAAATGTAACTGGACATTCTTGGGGCTAAGAAGAATATTCAGCATCACGTTATCAGCGTTCCAATTTTTCATTGGGCTACAGGAAAATTGGTAAGGTCTCAGAAAATCAGGCCACAGTCAAATACATCATCATGTCTCAGGCCACACGCCAGCTATTAGCGGATAGAATTAGGAAAAGCATTCAATAACATCTCTCAGGGTAGGTTTTTAGAGCTCACCCTGATCCGTACATTCCCCATCTCTGCCAGAAATGGGAAAGTCTAAGAGACTGAGCAAGGAAAACAAGACTGGTCCCTAAGCACTTTTTGAAACTAAACCATTTGAATTAAAGTCATTTGAACCCCTGAATCAAAATCTTTGACCGTCTCCAATCCAACTCAGGCTTAGTTACAATTAAAAAACATTTGTAAGGATCCAGGATCAAATGCTTCAAGTAGTTTCAAAAGTAGGCAGCATACAAATCACAAAATGGCTGAAAATTATTTAGCATAGTAGTCTTATCAGTAGTCAATGTACAGACAAAAATGCTTAGATTATATAAGAGAAAATAATCTCATCTCTGATCCCCCGACCTATTTCATTTTGGAAGGGATTTTCAAAACATAAAAAATTTACTGAGATTATAAACTGTATTTCCCATTAAAACATTTTACTTAAAAAAAAAGAAATATAGGTTAAATTGTTATTTTAGATTGATCCTCATTGCTTGCTTTTTTTTTAAAAACAGTTGTTACTTCTCCATTTCAAATATAAAGCTATATGAACAGGCAGGCAACTTTTTTTCAATGTCTGCTGAATCTGTTGAAAAGTTTTTACTGTCTCTGAGACAGGACGTGATCAGTTACACACTTCTCCTTTGCACCCGAGAAATTAGTTGTCTGTAACATCATATGTCAACATTGCTAAATTAGTATCGTTAAATAAATTCAACTAAATAACTAATCTCACCATCATGCATTCATCATTCCTTACAGAGAAAGAAAATAAATAGGAAGAAAATGTACTCAAACCCAGAAAATCACTACTGTGCGGTTACATATACAAGAAGACATAATACAAAGGTTATTTCTTTGAACACCTCAAGCAGAAGAAGAACATGCACTGGATCATTTTTTCCCACAGCTTCTACCTTAGCTAGCTCACATAAGCTAAGTCATGCATACAATTAAATAAAATAAATATTTCACTATTATTATTAATAATAATAATTATTATTATGATCAATATTACAACCTCATCATCGTAGTCGATAGAGCCCTGGGATTTAACGGAGGAAACACAGAGCAGGAACAGCAGGAGCAGTTTCATGGTGCTGGCTTGCTTGAGCAGCTCAGTGACCTTCTTCCACCAGCAGCTCTGACAGGGAGAGGTCCTCTCTGTTCCAATATATACAGGCGGCTACCCTCATTTCCCAGCTTGACAGTGATAGGACCAACCCTTCTGAGCAATCACTGTATCTCTGTTAATATTCAACCTTTCTCTTCACTGCATGCCTGAATACATTTGTTGTTGAGCAATTTCTCTGGACAACTCTTATCTACATGTCCCAGAGACCTCTGTTGATGGCTGGCACCAAACAGATGTTTAAATCCTCGAATGTACCTCCTGCTCAGTTTACAGAAGGTTACCATTTTCTCAAAAATCCTAAGTCTTTTAAAACAGCTGAAAAGGTGAACATCCAAAGAAAAGAAACATTGTCAGATGTCACAGGCTGCGACATCTCCTTTATTTTCTCCCTGATGAAAATATGAATGCTTCAGAAACATAATATTAAGTTTCAATTAACCTCACATCATATAGATTGTTACATTCTTCTAAATAGTTCTGATGGTGCCTGGATAGGTATGCAAGCCTTTGGGTCTCTTTAAGTACAAGATAAAGAAAGAATATATTCTGTTCATTACATTAATATTTTTGAGTGAAAACATTGTTAACTCTAATTAAAGATAGATTAATATTGTAAGCATAAAACAATGTTATTCCATTACTTTAGAAATAGGACATTGCAAATGAATTAAAATAATTAAATTTTATATATTAATTTTCTCTTTTTTAATACAAAATGTATATGTCATAAACATTATTTAAATGTTTTTAATAACCTTTTAAAAGAATACAGCATGACGTTATTTGTAATCATAGTGGAATATAAACACACTTTCTGATGCTTTATAGGAATATGGTTCTCATATTACCAAAGTTCTAACATTTCAGTGTCTGCATATCCTGTGATTTTCTTGTGCATTATAAATGATCATAATACACTGAATTAAATAAAATATGCCAAGTGAAGGCCAGCACACTTTTCTGAAGTCATTCATATTGATGTCTGAAGACATGAAGAGATGCAAACCATAGGCTGAGGTTCCATTTCAAACACCATCTTGATGGAGTGGGAGATTTTCTGATAAACAGAAATGAGAACAGCTAAAATTGCTTGTTTTAGGCCTTTTTTTCCTGTATTCGTGCTGTTGTCAGAGTTCTTGTAAACTAAATGGAGATTCCCGAAATATGAAAACTGTTTAACCTGATTGGTTTAATTTTTAAACAGCTTGGACCAAAATCAGCCACGGCCCAAGGAGCTCTTACTCCACTGAATTTTATCCCTTGCATAAGGACATTACCAACACTATTAGATTTGGAAGAACACAAACTACTCGCTACAGGCATCTGTAGACAGGAATCTGCCTAAGGCCAAAACTGAGATCGTTAACATGTTATTTCCACTTAAGATGCTCGCCCAGATATTATCACTGATTCTGGGCATCTCCCGACCTTCAATACAGTTTTCCCACCATGTGCCTTTGAAGGAGTTCAGTCACCCTCATCTTATGTATAAGGAAGAGACACAGTGATGCTGACCATGCCCCTGTACTTGGCACTGGTGAGGCCGCACCTTGAACACTGTGTTGAGTTTTGGGCCCCTCACTACAAGAAGAATGCTGAGGTGCTGGAGTGTGTCCAGAGAAGGGCAACGAAGCTGGTGAGGGGTCTGGAGCACAAGTCTTATGAGGAGCAGCTGAGGGAACTGGGGTTGTTCAGTCTGGAGAAGAGGAAGCTGAGGGGAGACCTTATCGCTCTCTACAACTACCTGAAAGGGGGTTGTGGTGAGGTGGGTTGTTGGTCTCTTCTCCCAAGTAACCAGCGATAGGACGAGAGGAAATGGCCTCAAGTTGTGCCAGGGGAGGTTTAGACTCGATATTAGGAAAAATTTCTTTACTGAGAGAGTGGTCAAGCATTGGACCAGGCTGCCCAGGGAGGTGATGGAGTCCCCATCACTGGAGGTGTTCAAAACACTTGTAGATGTGGCACTTCAGGACATGGTTTAGTGGGCATGGTGGTGGTGGGTTGATGGTTGGACTTGGTGATCTTGAAGGTCTTTTCCAACCTCAATGATTCTATGATTCTATGATTCTATGAACCCTTGCCCAGGGCCTATGGGTAGCTCATGGTACAGTAAAACCAAAACAAGGTCTCACTAGTCCTGAGCTAGAAACTTACTCTTAAATTAATGTGGCTCAGTCCAAACAAATCTGAATTAAACGTAGGATATTTGCCCTAAATCTATTCTGAAACCATCACCATGTTCTGCAGTAACTTATGGGGTCCTTCAGCCATTAAATACTCTTCACTCCCCTAAGAAGAGTGGCTGTGGCTGTGCAGAGGATGTCGGAGACTGGATAACGCAGGTTGGCATGGGAGCCCCCAAGCCTGCTGCAGAGTCCCAGCATGGGAAACCCCCAGGCTTCGTCTGCCTTCAGATGGGATTTCCCCTTTGAAACTCAGCCTTTGACCCTCCCAGCTCCAGTACTTTTCATCGGCTTCCCCAAGAGAATTGGGTGGTTGTGCCTCCTTGGGGATTTACCTTGAACACCACATGTATCTCATACCACAACGGGTTTGCGGCTTTGTGTCAAATGAGCAGATGCCCCAGGACAGGGATTGTGCGACCGCTCATCTCGTAAGTGGAGGCCTTGTCTGCTCTGCACAGGTTTTGCCTGGAGAGTTTCATCAGCAAAACCGTGTCCAAATCTGGAACCCCATACAGAGCAATCTATACCGGAAAACATATGCGTATATAGAAAAACATTTTGGCAGCAGAACTTAAACTATATTAGTTAGCATGCGGGTTATGAGATATGACTTTTCTCTCACGTTTGCAACCATTACAGCTAGGCTGACACTGGCTAAGGATTGAATGAAGCCTTATGAACAACCAAAACCATGGCTTAAATTTCTCTTTAAAAATGATATCAAAGAGGCTTTCTCTTCAAAACAGGACACCTAATCTTTTTTCATTCATAGTCCCTCCTCCAACTCAAACGGTTAATCAGAAACTGTTCCCGGACTTAACATGATAGGGATACCACAACACACCTGCTATTAGGAACTGTAATAATACAACATGGGCCTCATGGTGTTCCAGGACATTCCTTTGTACAGTATTTTTGTACTGAAAAGGCACTTACTTACTGGCAGAGACGTATGTGTGTGTTTTTAAGAATGACTATTTGCTCACTGCCCCTTGTGTTTGTTGTGCCGACATGGGTGCTGGTGGTGCAACCCTCTTTACACAAACCCCCCTTGTCGGGACGAGTCACGGTCGCTGGATCACGGCTCTGCAGAGATGAATGTGCCCCCTGAGGTGGTCTTGGGGTGGGGGAACAGGACCTTCTCAGGCAATGATGAGCTACAGTGTTTACTAAATTAAATTTTAAAATAGTTGTTGATTTTGAAATGTCTTTTTAAACAACTAGTGATGTAATAGTGTCATACTAGGAAAAGAATACTGTAAACTTAAATGTTCATCTCTGCTGAACAGATGAACACCGAGATCCTGATTTCTTGCTTTTACCAGTAACAAATATGACTTCAAAGATTTCTCGTAAATGAGAATTAATGCTATCTTCATGTTCTGGGAGCAAGCAAGTTCTTAAACATTAATGAGTGGGGCTGTTCACTTTGGCCTTAAAACAGCACTAAAAGCACATGCAACTTACTAGTCACCTTCTTCTCAGTAGTGATTTATAAAAAATTACATTGTTTATTATTTCCAGAATTGCAGCTGTAGCTGACATGCAAGAAGACATCAAGTAGCTACATATAATAAAGAAAATTAATGAAGTGCATATTCTAATTAATATTGCTGACATGACCTACTGAAATTCTGTGACTAAATTTCCCCTTAGACTAAATCTTCTAGAAAAAATAATACATTATTACAGAGATTAATTTGTCCTCTGATTACAAGGACATTGTAATTACAAGGACAATTATAAGCATTACAAGGACACCAGGAAATAAACTGAGATTATAAATTTTGGAGGAGAATGTTTGCTTGTAAAAAGATGAGAACAACTACACAGCCATGTGAACACTAATAATAATAGTAATAAACAGCACATACGAGTGAAATTTTCTTGCAAAATATAAATGGAGATATTTTTTCTTGGACTGCTACAAGAGCCTGTATTTCAAATTTGATTTCCTTTAAAAAGGCAGCAAAAATAAGCCTGATTCCTTTGAACAGACAATAGAAAGGAATCAACTATATTATGGCACTCTATATGCTGCCAGACATTACCCCTTAAATCATTTCCACACATCAAATCCACTGATCAGTCAACAGACCAATCAACAGGCACACTCTACTCTGTGCGTAAACTTAAAAAAAACAACCTGTTTGAAATCCCTTGCCCCCAAAATCTCCTTCTAAACCTTGTGTATCTGCAACCTAACCTCACCAGCCCAGGAGGATGCAATAGACCTGCCCCATTTTGACACACTGCCCCGTGGAGTTTGCACTCCAGGTTGCAATTTAAGCAAGGACAGACGATGCTCCCCCTCCTCGAGGTGCCACGCTGACCTTTACCAGAGGCTCTGAAACTCAACGGGGATCCCCAGCATCACTGGAGTGACTACTGAATTAGGTCCTCGTGTTAAACATGAAACCTGGCTGGCTTGGCTTGAAACCGAGCTGGCAATGCTCCTCCACCATCAGTGGCACAAGGTAATGGACATCTCGTGCCCACCTCAACCCCAGACCAGGGACTCGGGGTCAAAGCTACTTGGAGCACATTTCTAGCGATCACTGTATCTCAAATAACTAAACATAGACCACCAGTGCAGCCGCCAGAAATGATCCAACAGCTCCAGAAAAGAGATGGTCATTATGTCAAGCAGGCAATTTGTCTACCAGAAATAGTCCCAGGCTAATGCCATCCTACGGCTAATAAAGAGGACAGGTTTGAACCAACAGATGTTGCACTGGATCATTTTTAGCCCAAATCAGTCTGCAAACTGTTTGCAGCTCAGGCACACAGACAGACGTAGTAAGCAGCTGGTAAAGAAGAGCAACATGATGGCGGGGCTGCAGAAGATGTGCTTGCCAAATCCCAGCTTTAGCTCGAGAGGACAAGACTTCCTGAATTTAAGAGCAGATGAGTGTATGTGAAGAAAGCAGATGCCTATTTGCAGTTTGCACGTATGCATTGCGTTACTCTGCTTATGAAGGCACGTGAAAAATCTTCTGGAGTATCAGGATACATTTTGAAAACCTCTGCCCTTCTACAACGTGCAGCTTGCCAGGAAATGGACGGGTTGCCCGCTCCTTCACACGCAACTTCAGTCTTCACTGGAAGAAGGTCCTGTGGACCTAAACTAAAGATGCTTTTCCAAAAGGCAGTTGCCAGGTCTAAGGGTCAGCATCCCGTATCACACTGCTCTCTTTTGTTCGGAGGTTGCATTTCAGTCCTGCGACTATTTTACCACATCCCACTCATTCTGTGTGGTTCCCCGGAGGGGCTTTATCCTTGAGAACTCACGAAGAAAACAACACTTAAAAGCTGTAACTGCACGACCCCACGACCCAAAACATTTGCAAAGGCCACGGATTTCTACAAAATCAGGCTGACCAGAGCGTATTCAATCCGTCAGCGTGGGGAGCCAGTGCGTAAGGTCACCTACTCTGTCATCGCTCGGGGGCAGGCTTAGCAAAACAGCAGGTGCCTTTCAGAAAGCTGAATATTGCGCTCTTCCGGTCGCTACCCGTCACTGCAGCCCTCTCGTCGCGGCGGACGGCACTTGGCGGAGGGGGGGGGGGGGGGGGGGGGCGGGCCGCCCCGCCCAGTCAGACCGCAGGGCTCGAGCCCGCGGCCGCCAGCCCGTCATTAGGGGGCTAGTAAGCCCCGCCCCTCCCCGCTCGGCCTCGACCCCTCCTCCTCTAGCGAGCCCGCCCCTCGCGTGCGCACGCGCGGGTGTACGTCACTTCCTGTGCGGCGCGGGGCAGGCGGCGGAAGCGCTTCCATAGTCTTCTGCCGGGAGCCGTGGCGGTGGGAGTTCGCCGGCGCCATGGTGGAGGTGAGGGGCGGGGGAGTGGTCCCCTCGCCGCTGGTCCCCTCGCGTCCTTTCTTGCCGCGTCATTGAGGCGACCTGGGAGATACTAGGGAGCGCTGCCGGGGCAGCGGGGCGGATTGGGCCCGTGAGGGGGCCGGGGCTGGGCGCGGAGTTGAAGAGCGGACCTCTCCACTTTCCCCTTGGTAGGGAGGCGCCGCTGTGGGGATAGACCATGGCAGTCCCTCCGCCTCCGCAGCCTCTGCCCGTTCCGCGCCGGCGGCCAGCGAGCTGCCCGTAGGAAGCGAGAGGGGTGTTTCTCGCTGGTCTGAGGGCTGTGGCCCCTTGCCTCACGGGGGCCGCTGTGCGGGCCCGGCCCCGGGCCCGGGGCAGGAGCAAGCAACAGGCGGCGGTTCTGCTCTGCCAGACTTACGCCGGACACCGAATTGGTGCTGGGGATGTGATGCTGTGAAGCCCAGCCCCCGCTGACTTACTGGCTTTGTCAGCTGGTCACGAAAAGGGTAGCTTTTTCGTGAGGGCTTAGAAGTAAAGCTGGGGAGAAGGCCACCGATTTTATAGGCCATGAAATAGCTGCTGTGGAGTGAATATCGTGCAATTCTAAAAGCAGGTGTTGTCAGGAGCATGGAAGAAGATGCAAAGACTGCATTGTAACACTACTAACTGTTTTGTTACGGAGTGGTGTCTCTGTCAAAAATACTTGTAGATGCTTCTTCCCTATTGGGGAGGCATTGTGTTATCTACTGCTTGTGTGGTGATCTTGACAGCTGCTATTGTTGAACGGTAATTCACTACTGTAATTCTTATTTCTTTCTCCAGTTGTATGAAATTCCCAACCCAATTCCAAACACTGGTGATGTGTTCACTTAATACCTGGAGCTTGCAGGAGCTCACTAAGCCAGAGCAAAAAACCTTTGTGTAGATGTTATTGAGTTGGGAGGTGACAGCCATTGCAGAATATGTCAGTGAGTAGACAGCTTCCAGGGCAAGAAAACAGAACCTGCAAAGAACTTAACAGGCAAAGCATCTGTGTAATGAATCTTGGAGACTGGGCAGCTGAGTGATATCCAGTGCCAAAAGTTATTAATGTAGCTTCCAGTTTGTTGTCATTGTATGACGTACAGAACTAATACAGGCATACAGAGAGTTTGGTTTTGTACCTAAGCAAGCAGGCTGAGATTTCTAATGACCTTTTTTGGCCATTGAGAGGCAAATACTAATAAAAAAATGAACTGTGCTGTTGATAAGCAAATACTCCATTTGAATTAGTAGCTTTTAAATGCTGCTTGTTAGTTCCTGAATAAGATTTTAAGTATGTTTTCATTGTAGTAACAAATAACAATTATAAAAGGAAAACAACTTTGGTCAGGTTTGATCCCAAGTTTTTTCTCAGCAAACTGTGCTGTGCTTACATAGAGTGATGCTGTGCACAGAAACTGATGATTGCTCTCACTTTTTTTATGGTGGTAGTGAAATAGAATTTACGGGAATGTTGTCAGAATTGGTTACTTTATTGCCTACCTATGAAAACAGAACTGGAAAGCATTGAGGGAAAAAGCTTGCACGCTCATGGATTTGTCATGTAGATGCCAGAGCAGAAAGTCTGATCAAAGTTTTTGGCTTGCCTTTCAAAGTCTTGGCAGTTTCCAAAAAAGGAAGTGTTATTTTGAGTAAACACCCAATTAAAACAATTAACAGAGAAACTTAATTCTTTAGTTTCCAAGAAGAGTGGTGTTTTCTGTGAACTAAGTAGTGCTGTATCATCTAACAATACTGAAGTCTGAAATTGCTATTCAGTTCAATTTATGTTTCCATTTTCAATTTTTCATTTAGTTATGTCCAAAGGTATTAAAATATTCTTTTTTTTATTATTTTAGGAAGTCCAAAAGCATTCTGTGCACACACTTGTGTTCAGATCTTTGAAAAGAACCCATGATATGTTTGTAGCTGATAATGCCAAGCCCATCCCATTAGATGAAGACAGGTAAGTATTGCAATCAGTGAATTACTGGTATGCCTCAAAGTTTTAAATTATGTTAGTGATATCTCCATCAAAGTCAGAAGTTTCTGTGGAGTTAACAGCATAGTCTTGAGGGAAGAAAAAATATTAGAATTGTGAAGTAAGTTGTATAAAACCTTCTCTGAAGTATTTCAAAACTTAATAACAATTCAGAAATTGGAGTTTAATCAGTATTATGCTTTACTCTTCCAACAGTCACAAAGTAAAGATGGCAGTCAAGCTGCGTACGGAGTACGGCTCAGTGTTACACATGCCTACTCTTAAAGAAAACTTGAGAGAGAAAGGGGGCCCAAACACCGGGGATCCTTATGGACACAAACAGTATTCTGGAAATCAAGGTTAGTTTGCTTTTATTTGTCCTTTCTTCTGTGACAGTGTCACTGATGTAAAATCTGAAGAATGCAGTCCAGTATTAATCCATTGGAGATAAAGATGGAAATCAAAATAGCATTTTTTCATTGTTTGGTATTTTTCTTGCTAGGATTCACAGGAGGTAAGTGATTCAGAATGAGGAAGAAGTTTGTTTTAACAAAGGAATAGAAGGATGCTGTGGATTTTTTTATAGTAACTCATTAGTAAAACGAGTAATTTTTATGGTCACAGTAGTGTGTGCTGTACTTAGGTGTTAGAAAGAGAAAGATCAGTAATGTATTTCTTTTTACAAGTTCATGATGCTCAAGGACATGCTCTTTTGTTGTTCTGTATTTTTTTATGTTTCATAGAATTTTTTCAGACTTACTTTAGCTGTGCAACTATTAAACCAGAAAACTCTTTATTTTAAGTCAGGGTTTTTTCAATGTATATTTGGTTATGTATGAAGCATGTATGTATTAGGTAGATCCCATACAGAAACTTCTAAAGAATGTCAAATACCATCTTATTTTAGTTAAGGGTTTTTTTTCCAAGGTACTTTATTTCGAAGTATTCTGAGAGTAAAAGATGTTGAGAGATAATGAAATTTTTTTTCAGAAAAGAACCTTTTTCTTTTCTGATACCCCATACAATCTAGTCTTTCCCCATACAAGCTAATCTTGACTAGCTTAGGCTTCAGACACCCATGCTATTTGTGTACTTGAATCCTTTTCCATGATATCTACCTCAGAAGGCATCTTTGGCAGTATGAAGGGTTCTCTCTTGAGAGAGAGTGGCAAGTGGCATCACCATTTAAAAAAAAGTTATTTTACTCTTGAGTTTTAGAAAACTGAGGTAACCAGAACAAATGAAATTAATGAAAATAAGAAATGTCTGAGTGTTATGGATTAGCAGGAGAAACCAGCAATCGCTTCTATGTATGACCCGCTCTGTTTTCCTGTATTTCCTGTTTGAGTGCATCATTTGCAGTGCAGTATAAAATGTAATCATTAACTCACGTTTTGTTGCTCTTTAGGACAAGAACTTGAGTATTTGATCACTGGTACGCATCCATACCCACCTGGTCCTGGTAAGTAAAATTCTGTGAGTGTTTGCTTGGGATTTTTGCCTTCCTGTAAGAACTAAGCATCCTCCATCATAGCAGAAGCAGGCTTCCTGTTGCCGTAGAACCGTAGTTGATAGGAGTGGGAAATGCCATTGAAGTCTTTCACAGTACTGATGCAGAGAGTTTTCTGGCTCCTAAATGTTCTGGGATAGGAGGTAGGAGAAGGATTTAGGTACAGATGCAGTGTCTTCTCGTAAGCCTCAGTGGATGTGAGCTTGCTGTGAAGTGGTCATTCATTTCTATGACATTTCACCTCCCATGGTAAAATCATCACAAAAATGTTTTAGGAATCCCCTCTCTGATATTGTGGTCCCCTTTCTCTTGGAGAACTTGCTGAGACTCACAGATCCCTGGTGCCTTCACTGTTGTGGCAGAGCTGCTCTTAGAATTTTGTTGTGAACAAGGAGGGTGAGGTTCCAGCTAGAAGGAAGTTGAAAGAAAAGAGGGACCGTATCCTGCTTTTCATCACCAGACCAGAAAGGTGCAGGTATCACCACCTTGCTTTGAGAAAGAGACATTAGGGTCTAATAATTTTAGTGTCATTTGGTTTTGTCTGTGCTTGGAAGGGTTAATTTTCTGTGTTGTTACATTGGCCATTGCTAATTGTCACTGTTACTGATCAGATGCTCTCCTCTTGTAGCAGTTTAGTTTTAGCTGTTGATATTTTACTGTTAGTGCTTAAGTTTATTGCAAGTATGGTGGGAAATGTGTTGTGGCTTGATTTGTAAACTAACAAATGTAAGTGTTCAGTGGACCCTCAGCCATTAAAAAACCATGCATAGTTGACTGACTGTGTGGACAAGACTTGCTTACAGAGGTTTCCTCGAGTTCAGTGTTCTTTAGTAGTATCACATATGTCATGGTTAAAAATTAGATTTTTCATTGATGTTTCTTGTTTTAACCTGGGTGTCTCACCCAAATATTGTCTCTGTTGTCAGCTGCCAGAACTTTGGTTAGGAAAAGAAATAGTGAAATGGGAGTGGAATAACTTCACCAGTCTGCACCAAAACTACACTTTGCAAAGAGGTTTTAAATCTTTTTTTAAAAGTTATCTGCTGTTCTTAGGATGAGGTTATAAATTATAAGTTGTAGTTCTGGCATCAATGCATGATGTCAACCCCCATATAGGATGGCATAATAAACTGCACTAAAGGACCGAAGCTTGCAAATGCTTCTCGAGATCATGTTTATTTTTGTGGTGATTGGATTCCCATAGTAGTTGGAGCTAGATAAAAAGATGGATGCTGCTCCTAGCTAGGCTTTTTTGTTTCTAATGACAGAATCATACCGTTTTCTGCTCTTGAAATTGTGTACCTACGTATGTAGTAGAAGCAAGATGGAAAGTATTTGGGCCAAAATAAAAATTGTAGTAGGCTTGACACACTGAAAAATAATGTCCTTGAATGATGGGATTTAATAATACAGGGGTATGACAAGCCCTTGTTTGCAGGTGTATGTGTGTACATGTGTTTGTATAATATACTTTTCTGTATTTTCATTTTAATAGAGTTGTCTTTGCTTTTACTGTGTTACATTTTTCAAGGTGTGGCTCTGACAGCAGATACTAAGGTCCAGAGGATGCCTAGTGAATCTGCAGCACAGTCCTTAGCCGTAGCACTTCCTGCTTCTCAGTCCAGGTACTGCTGTGTTAACTTCATTAACATTTTTGTAATCTATGGGAGCTTCAAGGCAAAAGAATTCAGGATAAGAGCTACTTTGAGTATTCTAATTTATAAGATATTTAAAGAAACTACTTTTAGTGTGACCAGGCCTCATTTTTCTGTACACTTTTTTTTTTTCCTTGGATGTCATGAGAGGCAATGGGCAGAAGTTAGAAGAAGGGAAGTTCCATTTTGATACAAGAGGAAAAAGTTGGGCTTTCTTTGTGGGTGTCTTTGTCAGGCAATGGAACAGGTTGCCCAGAGAGGTTGTGGAGTCTCTATCCTTGGAGGTGTGCAGCACTCGACTGGTTGCAGCCCTGCGATATCTTTTATCTTACTTAGCAAAAGACAAAGTTGATTTCAATCCATCAACTGTTTTCATTCAACCTAGGCTGGATGCAAATCGGACAGCTGCTGGAGTGGGTGATATTTACAGGCATGCTGGAATACCTGAGCGTTCGCAGCCTCCTGGGATGTCTGTGGTGAGTTTGTTGCTCATCTGATGTGAAAAGTGCGTAGTGATCACCAGATTGGTGAACTCTGGATTCATTTGTGTGTTGTGTGGAGATCTCCTGACTACCTAAGTTTAATCAGTGTTGAGATGTTGGAGTGAGAAGGCTTTAGGTTTTAGGCAAAGAGGTAAGTTGTAAAGCATAAGAGTAACCTTCCTTTTAACTTACAGGCCATGGTGGAAGCTGGTGGAAACAAAAATTCAGCACTAATGCCAAAGAAGGCTCCAACCATGCCCAAACCTCAGTGGCATCCACCTTGGAAACTGTACAGAGTAAGTTACAAATGTACGACATAAACAGGCATATGAAAGTAAATTAATATTTTATGTTCTATATAGACCTCAAAGCATAATTTTTGCTTCTCATTCACAAAAATGAAATCAAATAAGAAGTGATCACAACTAAGTTGTATACGTACACTCCTTAAATAACTAGGAGATTGGATTACAAATGTTTTTCATTCTATTTAGCAACTTATTTTGTGAATGTTATTAACTTTACCCTTTAGTTTATGTAGATTTAGCTGTAGCATGATAAATTCATTAAAGAGTTTGTTTTTTCGTTACTAGTCAGATTCTTTGGCAAAGAAAAGGTGCAAAATTTGAAAATAATAACATGTTAAAGAAATACTCTAGCAATGTTAGTGTAATGAAATTACGTAATGAAATTGTCTCCAAAAACACTTAAAGGCAGTCACTGTTTGAATCAGACAGACTTCTTTTACTTGCTATGAAAATGGGGAAAGAACCGTCAATATTTTAATTACAAATGATCTCTGCACTTTAGATTGCTTGACTTGTAATCTTGACTTGTAATCTCATATCATCTTTAAACATTTTGGTGATGAGCATGACAGGGTAGCTGAGTTGAAGGGAAAATCTCTAAGCAGATGTATTGGTTCAGATCTCTGGCTTTTCAGGTGCGTCTGTTTGAATGTGTACTTTTTTTTGTCCTAAGGAGCTGATCCTTACTATGAAATTTAAACAATTTCATATTTTGTCTGAGAAAGGGTGAATATTACTTTAGAAGTGTCAGGCTTTCCTGGTATTTAAAGATCTCATGCTCTAGTATCAGAATTCTATTATTTTAGCACTGTTCATCTAAATACAGCACCTTATGTAGGCATTTAGGTCTTCTTAAGAGTCCTGAATGTTGTATTAGTCATACATCTTAAGTCTAATCTTAAAAAGTAGTTTTCTGAAAAACACTTGAGCTTAAAGGAATATGTAGGCTTTCTAAATACAGCAGTATTAGATATGTGCCCTATATAAAAATGAAGGGAAATGTAATTTGAGAAAAATGGCACTAAAATAAACCCATGAGAGATTTAAAGTAAACAAATGAAAAATTACTACTTGTTAGGAGCACTTTCTTTTCAGAGAGAGAGAATGTAAATACAATTCAAGTCACCGTACTAATTCTACATTTTAGTGGAGGCTTGCTATCAAATTCCTTGCTCAACAGGACGAAAGCTTGTTTAAGCAACTCAGAAGTAGAAGCATAGCTGGAACACCAAATGTGGGTTTCATCCTATCTGTTGTTTAAGATCTACATTTTAACTGGTCTTCCTAAGCTTGTTTTGAAGTAATTTGTGGAAGATGGGGAGTTAAAATAGGTCAGATAATTTATTTCTTAGATTTCTGCCCTGGAAGTGCCTGTTTCTATTCCTAGACTATGAAGAAATGTAGACAGCTATCTCAAATGTATGTGGCTGTGGTCTCATCTAGTCAGAAGAATTCACTTTAGCTTTCCAAAGTATTTCTGCCTTATTTCTGCCTAAGAACTTTTGACGTGTTCTGGGTTTTTTGAAATGAGCTATATGACAGTACATGAAGGATGACATCCAGTGAAAACAGCTATGGGTTTTGATTTTAGCTGTCTGACTTCAGAGAAACAGAAAGGGTGCTGTAAGCAAGCCACGTATTGGTAGAGCTTTTCTTGTGAGATCCATCTCCAGTATTTTGTTACCAGAAAGTTTCCAACATACTCATATTGCCACTCATTTGGGGAACAGGAGGTGGTGGTGAGCTTCAAGGGGTAGCTATAATATGGCAATGTGATTTAATAGCCAAGATTTTATACATTGTTCTTTGTTATTGTATAAGCACTATACAGCAGCAAAAGGAACTTGTGCTTAAACACAGTCTTGGCAAAGCCTCGAGTGTTGGGTTGCAGTGTTATGGACCCTCAAAGGTTTTGAAAAAGTTGCTTGTAGGAGCAGGGTCTTTCTGTACTGCAAGTTCCCCCAGTCTGGTGTATGACGTGAATTTCTAGTAGTCTCTTATTTAACTAAAGTAGAAGTCAAGCTCTCTTCAGATCTAATTTCACATTTGACCTCTTTGGGGAGTATGCATATCTTGGTGAATACTAATAAATTCCTGTGTTGGAGAATGAAAATTATATTGATAGGTATATGTGTGTTATTTCTGACTTAGAAAAATTTTTGTTTTTTCTAAAGGTTATCAGTGGTCACCTGGGGTGGGTGAGATGTATTGCAGTGGAACCAGGAAATCAGTGGTTTGTTACTGGCTCTGCTGACAGAACTATAAAGGTAAGAGGTTGGAAGAAATCACTGACAAAGTTTGGGGGTGGTTTTTTTCTCCTTATTTAAAAAAAGTCTTCAGTCCTTGGAAGCAATTTCTTGGTTACTGTTTGCAGAATAATGATCTGCAGAACACTTTTTTCTTTTATTACTTAGTCATAAAGGATTTGTGGAGTATTACTTCTTGAGATTTCATTTATTACATGGTAGTAGCTGAACAGCGAATGTTTGTTATTGTAATTTTTAACTTAAAATGCAGCAGGATCAATTACATCCGGGCTGTTAACCCAGCCTGTGACCATGTAGCTCTTACCTGTTTACCTCAAAATACCTATTTTGATGCAGATTTGGGACCTTGCTAGTGGCAAATTGAAATTGTCTTTGACGGGACACATCAGTACTGTACGAGGGGTGATAGTAAGTGCAAGAAGTCCATACCTCTTTTCATGTGGAGAAGACAAACAAGTGAAATGCTGGGATCTTGAATACAATAAGGTAAGTGGTAGCTTCTTTAGTTGGAATTAATTGGTGGTGGTGAAAATAAAAATCAAAGCATTTAGAATGTTCTTTCAAATGTCCAGTTAAAGCGTGTGTACGTTTTTCATTCATCTAGGTTATCAGACATTACCATGGTCATCTAAGTGCTGTCTATGGTTTAGACTTGCATCCAACAATAGATGTACTCGTAACGTGTAGCAGAGATTCAACAGCACGAGTAAGTATAGCAATGTTACATTTTAACATTTTGATATATCAGTGTGTTTCAACATCTTCTATTTGTAAAAGTGAATACTTAACAAAGGATAACACGAATCAAGATGAAAATACTAACATGATTTATGTTAGCTTTGTCTTCCATTATGGATAAAACTGAAGCCTGAATACACCAAAATGCATTGTCACTTCAGGAGAATGTTTTATTTCTTAATTAGTAGGTAGACTACATAAATGTATATATAGGATCGCTTAGTATTTAGAAGATGGTATGATTTTATGGTGACTTTGTTATCTGTATGTCTAGCAATTCAGTGGCAGGCTCCCTGCTCCCCTTGAAATTTGCCAGCTGAGGCAGTTGTGTGATGAATTGTTGGATGAAAAGTACAACCTCGATACCATTGTTTAATCTGTAGAACTATGGCAAGGAATTCATGTAGTCAATGGCAGTGCCTAAATACATTGAATATGCACCTGTTGATTGACCTCTGTGATTTATTTACTGTGAATTCATAGATTTGGGATGTGAGAACAAAAGCCAGTGTGCACACACTATCGGGACACACAAATGCAGTAGCAACAGTGAAGTGCCAAGCTGCAGAACCACAAATTATAACAGGTATAGTGGGCATGGTTTCACAAGTAACATGGCTGAAAAACGTAATCATGAATGGATTTTTTCTGTAATTATGTGATGTTCATAATATATTTGTTAATTTACTCAATTTATCTTATTAATTTTCTGTTGAAAATGGACCATTCAATGGTTATTTCATACTATTAATGATATGTTTAGGCAGATATAGCTATGCATTTTTGAATGTTTTTCTTTGTTGTGATATGTATTGAGACTTGTGTTTTCTGTGATATTTCATAGTTCTCTCCAATTCAGCTAAGAAGTGTCCAGTGCCATGCTTAAAGTTCATCATCTTTCCCATTATGTCAAAATCTAGCTTTGCTGTGTAACTAGCTAGTTCTTCTTGACTTTCAAACTGCATAAAAAGACTGTTACAACCTAGCATCTTTCTTGTCTGAGGTGACATTAGTATCATATTTTCGTAACAAGCATAACATTTTTGTCTTTCACATACAAAGTTTTGGCTGCCTTATCAAAATAATAATGATGATAGAATCAATATGATAGTTTCTACTGTTTTTTATTGTCTTTTCATTATAGGCAGTCATGATACTACCATACGGCTCTGGGATTTAGTGGCAGGAAAAACTCGTGTTACTTTAACAAATCACAAGAAATCTGTAAGAGCAGTAGTGCTACATCCAAGACAGTAAGTTTTCCTTGTTCTTCTACACTTTCACAGTTCATAACATTGGGTGGTGACAGAAAGCCAATGTGAGTGATGATTTAGAATGGTAGGGCGTAATAATGTGAAAACTTAATGAGCTTAGAATGCTGTAAAAATGTACATGTCAGTTCGCAAATACCTTTACTACACTGATGGTGCTCCCCAAGTATTGGCACTGTTGTACATTAGCAATACTGAGAATGTCCTATATCCCACAGAATTTCTTATGTATGTGCCTTTGATGCAGTCCTTGAGAAACCAGTGACACTGGGCTTGTAAGGCTAATAATAAATATGTGACTGAATGTTTGATAGCAGAAAGCGAAGTAGTTTTGTAAAATGGCATATGTGTGAATAATGCTAATGGAGACAGCAATTAATACAAAAGGATTTTTTTTTAAATACGTGGTTCACTACACAAGGCATTTCAATATAACTGACCTTAAAAAGAAACTTCTTGTGAGTATTTCATCTTTGAAGCAGGTGTACAGTACTCTGAATTTAGGTACTGTATTTTGGTGTATCAACAGTTGGCTGTTCAGATAAATTCCCATTAAAACAATGGAAAAAAAGAGTTCACATCGAACTGCAGTGCTTCTGCACCTTCAATATTTTAAAATGAAATTCTGTCATTGCAGAAATTCAGAATCTTTGATCTGAATCAGATCCAATCCACGTGTCTGAAAAATTATAAAAATCTCATGCTGTGCCTGTTAGCTATAGCAGAAAAAAAACCTTAGTTTTACTTATATTCTGCCAGAAAAGTGGTTTCAGATTAATCAATCATACCTCTGAAAAAAATCTTGAAGTGTTTTTTATCAAGCAGTAGCAACTATCAGCCTAGTATTTTTTATATTTCAGTACTTCTATATTTTTTTAATATTCCAGTATTTTTTCTAATAACTTACTTTGTTATTGAAGAAACTATTAAATAGACAGCAATTCATTTAGATGTTGTCGCAACTGAAAATATTCCTACAGGCCTTTGTATGCACTGCCCAAATAACCTTGTTAACTGCTTCCACATGTTAAAATGAGGGAATTCATTATTTTAGGGTAACTCAGTAAAACAAATTATTTATCTTAGTTCACTTTTTTTCCGTGCTTTATCCTTGGTTCTGTAGCTAGCCAATACTGGTGTTTTGTTTTGGTTTTGGTTTTTTTCCTGATGCCTTTGCTGATGATGCCCTTATACCTGAAAATTTGCCAGAATAACAGCTGACAATAACTTTGAGTGTATTTTTAATGTTTGTTTTTGTATTAACATCCTATATGGTGTAGGATTTATAAAGTTTAGGTAGTCTATGGAACAGAAAGGAAACAGATAGGTAATTCATGACTTTATAAAATTGCTTCGTTTTATACAAAGTAAAAATGTCAGAAAAGCAGTTTTGGTGTTAAGTAACTTTGCAACTAGCATTTAACAGTAGTTTCAATGAAGGATGTTTGCTATCCCAACAGCTATTTTTAACTTCAATATACTGTGCTTATTTTCTTTCAGTTACACATTTGCATCTGGTTCTCCAGATAATATTAAACAGTGGAAATTCCCAGATGGAAATTTCATTCAGAACCTCTCTGGTCACAATGCTATTATCAACACACTGGCTGTAAATTCCGATGGTGTTCTGGTCTCAGGAGGTAAAATGAGAAATACGTGTTCATATTTTCCTTCTCTGCTCACCCATGCGTACGTGGCTGGAGGTCCTTAGACAGAGATGAGCTCTCCTTTATCTGAGCCTGTAAGCCTGCTACACCATACAACTTCATTTCATAGTGAGTAGGGACACTTTTATTTTCTTGGATGTTACTGAGCAGCATGCACAAAAATGTGTTTGAAAGGACTTTTAATGTGCTGCAGGGAAGAGGCTTCCTCTTCTCAGCTGGCTGCTGCAGCAGGGCTCTGGAGTCCATCTTCTATGTCAGAATCATTAGCGTCCCCTCGGGAGTGGTGTGGAATTTGGAAGCTGTCTGGGAGACTTCTGAATTAAAAGAAGTTGAGATTACCTTAGAGTATTTTAATGTAGAAGCACCCTTCTCAAAACATCTGGATTTCTTGTCTAGCTAGCAGCTGTGGAGAAATTTTTAGTAGATCTGTTTTGGCTAGATAATGCTTTGGGAGGGGCTTGTTTTTTGGAACTGAAAAATTGCTTTGAGAGCATCCTTCTGAATGCAGAGTTGCGATTGCTGTGAATACCCTGTAGCTGATGCCTCTAGCAGTAATACTGGCAGTGGTTTAAACTGTATTTGAAGTAGAACTTCTGCAAATAAGCTATGTCCCATTACAGATTCCTTAACCTGTCATCTGTTTGACAGGATGATACCTCTTTGTTCAACTTTAGTGGTGGTACTGAACAGAGGAGCTTAATATTCAGATTGCCAGTACTTGCTTTCCTTCCAAAGCAACTTGCTGCAATTGCCTTGTGATGTAGTGTATCATCTCTCTGGGTTATCTGATGCAAAACTGGATGAAATTCTGAGGAAGCTTCCATCAGCCTTCTTTCAAGATCAGCCTTTCTTAACCAAGAAGGAAACCAGTAGAAAATAGGAAACCTTGTAGGGTGTACTGAGCTCCTCTACATGAATGTTATAGCTGGTGTATTCCTGATGTATTAATTAGTTGTTCATGATAGCGTTTTTAGAAAATGGATAGAAATTAACTGGTTAAAATACTAAATATGTTTGTCTGTTTTAGCTGATAATGGTACTATGCATCTTTGGGACTGGAGAACTGGATACAACTTCCAGAGAGTACATGCAGCTGTACAGCCAGGCTCTTTGGACAGTGAATCAGGAATATTTGCTTGTGTTTTTGATCAGTCAGAAAGCAGATTGCTAACTGCTGAAGCTGATAAAACCATAAAAGTATACAAAGAAGATGATACTGCGGTATGTCAAAGTGTCCTTTAAATGTATTTTCATGAAATCAACAGATTTCAAACAAATGTTGTACATATCAGTAAGGGATGTGCACAGACTTGTGTAATCCATTTTATTAACATTTGAAAGCAATTTGTATGTAGTGATGTTAAGACGACAGCATCTAGTTTCTGCACTCCTTATTTCTTATTACATGCTATAGTGCAATTAAGTCTTGGGTCTATTAACTCTTCTGCGAAAGTCCTTTGTGATACTATTTGTAGAAATCTTAATACAATAGTAATGTACATTGTGTTTTGAAGCCAGTAGGGCACTAGGTGTGGTTGTATTCATTAAAACACGGGAATTAGCAAAAAGATTAAATTTTTAAGGTTTATTGTACTTCTCTATGTGATCTAGATTAGTCATTAATATTTTAAACTAAACCCTAATTACAGGTGAATTTCAAGTTAAAAATAATACTTATGATATTTTTGTTCTTTCCCTTTAGACTGAAGAAACTCATCCTGTCAGCTGGAAACCAGAAATTATCAAGAGAAAGCGATTTTAGTGTGGCAACATACTTATGCTGTAGTTTTGTTTTGGCTTTCCTGAGAGCATTCAGTCACATTTTGTTCTGCCTAGAACAGCAGAGCAGGAAGTCAGCTAAGTCATTGCTATTTCAACATGTTTTATAATAAATTTTATTTCTCTTTCCTTTTGTCTTTTTTTGATGTGATCCCAGCAAACCAGTTGCAGCTGTTAACTTTCTTGGTGGAGCATGTATAGTTCATGAAAAGGATAGATGTGCAGGTGGTCACTTTTTTATATGAATCTATTGAGTGTAAGTCTAAAAATATTCTGATGAGCTGGGTTTTCTGAAAGTCCCTTGCTTGACTCCAAAAGTTAATTGCCATTTTATGCCTAGAAGCCATCTACTCAAAATTTCTTGAGTGACACTTTTAGATTTTTAGACCAGTATTGTTTACTGTACATATGCTAGGCATATACTGTAATGGAACAGCATGTATAATAAATTACAGAGTAATAGAGTAATCAAGAAAGAAGCAGGACAATATAATAACAACATAGTTTGCTTTATAAACACAGCCACTGAGCATTGACAGTGCTGTGTTATTGAATGAAATGGATCTTCAAAGTGTTCATTTCCATAGGAAAACTTTCATATGCAACTACTTACCTTCACTCATTTCATTTCAGAGTGGACCTTCTATAGCAAGGACCACTGTCAAATCATATTGTTCACAGTCACTAATGGGTTAGGACCAGTTGACTTTCTTTGTGAATCACCTGTTTGTTTTTTTCCAGTTATCCAAAGCATATATGACATTAGAGTACAGCAAACTTTTAAAACTGAGCTGTAAGAGGAAAAGTTCTTAAGTCATTCTAGCCTTAATTTTACATGTTGCTGTCTGCCCTGTGTCTTATGAAGGAATTTAAAATAAATAAAAAAATATTACTGAAAGATAATTTGTACTTCTGAAGGGGCAAATCTTTCATTGTGTTTACAAACAGTCACATAACAAGCAGTAAACATGTAAGCCTCCTTGCTACAGCTTATCTGTGATGTCTGTGCTGCTGTTAAGCGCTTTCTTGTCATGGGAGGAGGAAAGTGTTATCAAGCCATTCAGTTGTTGGCAACTTTGCTAGTAGTGTTAATAGCTGCAGTGGCCAGTTTCATGCTGGGTAGATGCTGAGAATTGTTCTGTGTCCACAGCATTGATAGTAAGCAGCAGTTCAAAATAATTATTTCTTTTCTCTGCCAGTCTGACTTCTTTCAAATCTGGGATTTATGTTAGAGAAATGACAGTTACTTGCAATGTAACTTACAGAAAGCTTGTAAACAAAGTGTTATGAGAATTTTTGTCTTGTCTTTTATAATGCACAGGAAGCCTTGTATTTATAATTTGAATGTTTGACAATGTCATTTATTGGGATTCCATGCTGCATAAATAACTGAATTTCGGTTGACAGCTGTTGTCTGAAGCATCTTCACAAAAAAGGGAGGGGAGTATTTGGTATTTACAAGTTAGATTAAACATCTTTTATTTGGATGATAATATGAATTTTTCTACATCTTTATTATGGCTGTCTTTTAATATATCGGGGAAAAATGCAGGTTGTGGCTTATGTATATTTTACACTGCTGCTGATGCTTCATTGCAGAAATTGATGAAGTACTGGTGTTAGCACAGAATTTTCTTGCTCACAGTGAAATCCTCTGTAGGAAACCGGAGTAGAGGGGAATAACTTACATGAAAAGGGGTGGGATTTCTAGGGGGGTGGAGGTTGGTGTTTGTTTTGTTTTGGTTTTATTTAGAAGTGTTTATTTCTTTTTATAATTTGGAATCATGAAAGGAAAATTAGATTTGGCTCACAGTTCTAGCACATCTTCTCTGTACTGGCACTTTCCTTCAAAAACAGCATTTATTCCACTGTTTATTGCTGTGAAGAGAGATCAGAAAGTCTCCTGCAGAACCTGTATTTCTTCCCTGGACTTCTGCAGGAATCTACTGACATGGGGCAAGTGGTTGCCAGGGTATTCTTTTTGTGCCCTGATTTGGTTTGGAAATTAAAGGCTATGCGCTATTACTTGGAATAATACTTGTCCTTTTTGGCTCTATAATATGCTGTCCCAGTTCTAAGTGTTGTGTTTGGTTTTTTTAATTGTATTCTTTAACATTTGATTTGCATGTTCATTTCCTTCCCAGCAGTTTTTTCTTCCAGTTGACAGTGATGTGAATATCACATACATTTCTATAAGTATTATTTATTACACATCAAGATTATCAGATGTTTAAGTGCTTCTCTAGTGCAAAGTAAGCCTAGAGAGTGAGTTGTGATACAATATATCTGGTCATTTAGGACACACAATGACATTATATTTGTCCATGTAAGTCATAAGGTGAAGCAAAAGAGGAGGATCTGGCCCATTTCCATGCTTCCAGGAAGTGTCACACTGCAATGTCAGTTAAAGTAATCTTGAATAGGAGTCTAATCTCAAATAATTAGTCATTTATTTCATAAAATTTGATGTTGTCTTCTGTATATGATCAGATTATACAAATTTCTACTGCAAACCTTGGGTTTGGTTTTATACTGTACATAATTGCAGAGAAGTAAGAAAATGGTTTTTTCTTTGTAACATAATTCAGAAAAGTGTAACTGATAACAGTGATAAATTTTAAGATCACTCTTTGCTGTATACTAAAGCATACAGTGTAAGCCATGCAGCTAGAATGCTGTCATTTGCTGGCAGCATGAAAGTTACACAGAACAGTATGTCTTTGGCAACTTGAAGGCTTACAGAAGTAAATCTTTAAGAGCCAGTTTCATTTTAGTCCTGTTAGGTAAGAATTAAAGTGCTATGCCTGCTTTAAGTGACATCAATTTAGCCATCAATAAAACCTTCAATACGCTCTGATTTAATGTCTTTTTTTTCCATTCTGGGTTTTGTAGTAAAAGAATAAAAAATAACTACGTATGGTGCACCAGGGGAGGTTTAGATTGGATATTAGGAAAAATTTCTTCACTGAGAGAGTGGTCAAGCATTGGAACAGGCTGCCCAGGGAGGTGGTGGAGTCACCATCACTGGAAGTGTTCAAAAAACGTGGATGTGGGGCTTCGGGACATGGTTTAAGGGGCATGGTGGCATTGGGTTAATGGTTGGACTTGATGATCTTGAAGGACCTTTCCAACCTTAATGATTCTGTGATTCTCTGAAAGTTAAAGTCATTTAGGATTAAAATTGATGACTGTTTCCCATAGTACAGTAGCAAATATTTTTGCAGGTCAGCCATAATGGAGAAAATACCGATAGCTGTTTTATTAAGAGCTTCCTATCTGTGTGAAGGGATGCAGAATTGTTCATGAATTTTCTCTAACGTGTTTGAAAAAAAACATTGAAACCTCTCTGGAGTTAAGTATGTGGTCTAGGACAGGTTCTGGATGGGAGCTCTGTAGGTGGAAAAAAGCTTAAGAGTTAAACTAGTTTTGGTATGTCTTACTGGGAGCAAATTAAAGGGATATTTCTGTCCATGGCACAAAACTGACATTGGTCACAATGAAATCAATGGGAGTTCTATAATTGATTTTTGAAGCCACGGTTTCGCTCAGTGTGGTGGTGTTTGGTTTTTTTCCTCAGTTGAGTTGGGAAAACTCAGTCTGGCACATCATGTATGTGAGTATCCACACAATTTTTTTTTGTGGACAAGATGCATCATTCTTTTTTAGATGAGGCTTCTAGATTTTTATTAGTACACCTAAGAAAATGGTGAGAATTTGGAAATTAATGAATGCCATTAAGCCTGATCAGCTGAAAAAAGTCAACCTGCAATTTTGTTCTATAAAATTTAACACTAGGTTAGCAGGACTTGAAACTAGCATAAATATGACTTTCAATGGAAGCTGTTCCATAAGCAGAATGTGCAGTTGGTGAATCACTTTATTCCTTTGAAAGCAAACAAGTCTTTGGCTGAAATGAGCTTGAAGGCTGCATGGAGAGAGAAGCTTTTTGACTTGGTTTTTGTCTGTAGTTCAAAAACTTGGCAGATGGGGAACTACAGATATCACTGGTGGTCAATTAGGGAGAGCTTGTCACTTCGGGAGACTCCATCCGATGCTTCTTTAATGGCGTCAGTTTTCTGGCTTTTATGTCTTGAAGCCTTACAAGTTTAGTTCTGTGTTTAAGTCAGAAGTTGGCTGAAAACTTGCAAAAAATTGGGTGGAAAAGAAATGGCCATCCCTGTCTAAAGATGATCCTTCCAAGAATTTTGATGCACAGAGGGGAATCTGTATTTGTTGCTTTGATTTTCAGTAAGCTGTAAGCAACCTGATTGCAGGGCTAGCAAAATGTAATTGCTTCTGTGAACGCTTTTTGACCTGCATTTTTCCTATGCTTCCTTATCTTAAAAAGTTCATCAGGAGTCATGCAGTATTGTCATTTTATCTAGGATGTGTCAGTAACTTGAAAAATATCAGCATAAGCATTCACAAATATTGATGTTGGAAATGAGATGTTTTCCAGCAAAATGACTACATCTAACCATGAGAATTTTCTCTTTAAAAATATCTGACTGCTGCTTTACAGCAAATGGTAGAATACATACTAATTAAAGATAACCTTTATAGGGTTTGCTTTAGATGGGAAATGAGGAGCTTCTAGAAGTGGACTTGTTTTTTTCAAAAATGTTCTCTTGAAAATGTTTTTAAAGATTTTGACTTGAGGGGTTTGCAGGATCAACCCATAGATGCTACTGTTTTCCTGTTGTTGCTTGATTGAAACTATGTAGTATCAGGTTGTAATGTTTAGTTGTGAAACTTCTAAGTCAGTAACATATTAACTTCCTTCAGGTGCATCTTATCACCAGGCTTTTGTTAACCTTTCTTTAGGTTTTTTTTTAATATAATGAGTACATAAGCCCCAAATGTGTATCTAATGCATGGATTAATTGGGGCACTTGCCTGCAAATCAGACCTCAACAGTACAAACAATAATTAAGCTAAATGCTTGTCTCCGGGTAAGGAAGACTGAAATCATTGACAAGAAAACTACAGGTGAAAATTAAGAAATCTTCAGTTTGCACAGACTTGGGAAAACTACATTGTGATCGGGTTTTTTTTGTGTATTGTGATGTTTTCTTTTTCTATCCTCAAATGCCTGCACCTTACGCTTGTGTTTAAGAAGTGCAGATAATGTGTGTGAAACACTTGTTTCTGCCAACATTTTTTTGCAACCTTTCTGCTTTATTTTTAGGGAGAGCATGTGTCCCTGCAAGACACCTCACCGTTACTCTCTGCTGCAGGTACAACTCTTGGGCTTTCAGATGCTGCAAATGTTTTGGTTTGTTGTTTTCCCAGCAGATGCATTGCTAAGAGGAAGGCTGAAGGGTTAAGCCCTCCAGAACAAGGCAGGGTCAATGCAGCATCAGTATGAATTACGAATTCCCAGGGCTACACCTGGAGAAGAGAGAGACTTCCTAGAGACAGATAAGAGTGAGCTATAATTAACTGAAATCTCTCAGGAAGGTGAAAAGGACAGTAGAAAAACTAAGACTAGAAGAGACCAGAGCTATGACATCTGAACGACAATATTTGAAAGCATGCTACATTTACCTGGCAGTCTTGAGGATAGGAGATATTTCTGGATTAGATGAATGCTGCATGGGTATAAAGGAAGGAATGGGAGAGAATAGTGTGCTAATGCAGGTGCAGTCAATGGTGAAAATGAAAACGTGGGCATCCTGATGCAAATTCTTCTGACAGCAGCCTGTAAATGCCTTTCTGAGAAGCACTGGCATTGTATGTATCTGAATGTTCCAGTACCCTTGTTCTCTGAAGTATAACTCAAGATACTTTAGAAAATTCCTTGGCATGTGAAGAATTGCAGAGCAATGCAGAGTGAGGAGTTTTGCTACTGCAGTGGAATTTTTACGGAGGAAGCACTTGCAAGTACAATTCTAATCAGGGCTTCAGAGTAAAGAGTGAAGCCAAAGTTTGCGTTGTGAATAGCTTAAAAAGATAGTGAGGCTGACTTTACAATTGATTGAATGCAAGGATTACCTTACAGCATTGAGTTTGCTTTTTTCTGACAGGCAAATGGTGAGTTGTAGAATGAGATGTGAGTTTATAGCACAGGCTATCACACTGACAGGATTCATTGCTGTTGGGAGACGATCATGTGATGAATAAGGCGTAGCTCGTGCAATCAGAAGAACTTTTGTGTTGCATCCAACAGCATTCTTTTTTTCACTAGGAAAATACACCACTAATCTTAACATGTTTCAACTATTTCCAAGTTAATCCCCTTGACAAGCAAGCTTCCTGCATTGAGAACTAGAGATCTGCTCTCAATAAAGCAGCAGTATAGAGTATGAATAGAAAGATTCCATACAAAACTTTGAACATGGCTTCAGCTGCCAGATGAGTCAAATTTCATGTCCTGTAAGTATATTAATTCTTTTCTGTTCATTCAATTTCTTTTCTTCTCATGCAACATGGTAATGAACATGCTTATTTCTTTGAAAGCTTGGCAATGCAAACCTACCAGAATCGATCAATTCTGTTAATGACTTTGTTCTATTTTGGAAGTGAAAATCTCAGTGAATGAGTTGTATTATTCCATGTTGTTCTAAATCAGTGTTAAAGAGGAAATTTGAAAGTAAGTAGCGAGTCAAACTCATCGTGGTAGCTAAATGAAATTGTAGATAAAAATGCTTGCTGCTAATGGAGCAAATGTAGTGAAATGCAATGTATTTGTCTTCCTGAGCAAACCCTTTTGTACCTAATTTGTAAGTGAGGTTGTAAATGTCCTTTAATTACCTAAGGAGGAAAAAAACTACTCCTGGTGTTACCCAGTTTCTTAGTGGTGTTGGTAGTATGTGGTTGCCTGGTCAATGATGCGGTTTTTCTTGGGCCATTAAAACAGGATGACTGTGCTTAACATGGCACAGTGTTTCAAACTTTCACACCCTGAAGGAAATGTCCACATGCTTTCCAGCACCATAGCCCTGTGGTCTATGGCAGTGCTTTTTTTTTTTTTTATAGTAGTGTTCTCTCACACGGGTTTCAATTTCTCCTTGATTTTTTTTAGGCAACTGTAGCCTGTAATGGGGAAAACAATGCTAAGAAATTGGAAGCCATCCCTAGCCTGTATCTCCAGCCTGATTAATTATGACCTGGTAACTTCTTTCTTTTCCTCCTTTCCCCCAAACTTCTCCTGGCTTTCTTCCATCAATAGCATCCCCATGGAGCCTGTGAGATCCTCAGCTGTTCTGGAGAGCTTCATGTTGTGCAGGCACAGTGTACAGTGCTATGGATTGCTCTTCCAGGTACCCCCATGGCTCTGCCTTGCTGCATCAAACATGGTGACTGAACTATGCGGTGGGAGCATTTTGTGATCGGAGATTTTTCTTAGAGATGGGAAAATACTGGCTGGGTAAAATCTTATTTTATCTCCTGATGGGCAACCTGATGTTGACAGATAACTGTTCTCCCTCCATCCTTTCAGGGCTTCTCACCCCACTTGAGTGATACTTCTACTAGCAACACGCAACACTGGTTTTAGTAACAAAATCTGAAAACATTTTTCGCATTCTTGGCAAAATAAAGGCAAGCGGTAAAGCCTAAGACTGAATGAGAGACACACCAAGGAAACCTAAACCCAAGTCCGAAAGATGTTGAGGTAAATCATGTCTGTGGGCTTTTTCTCTTTAACCTCCTGTTCTGCTCAGCATCATGCTCAGTAACAGTTTATTAGCCTCAGCTTACTCTAGAATAAGTTGAGATTGACCCACTTGAGACTGTCCTGGCAAATGCTTTGTATTGGTGAAGCTGATCAGGAAAAGATGTGGAGGAATGGCAAAATCTATCTGCTAGTGAAAGGCTGTCCTCCCTGTGATGGGAAAACGTCTAGCTTCTCTGAGTGTTTACATAGTGCTCTTTACTATTCTTAATTTCTTAAACCCCATGAATAGTTGCTATGACTAGCGTAGTAAAGAGATCTAGTGTTGCAGGTAATACAGGTCTTAAAATAGTGGACAGAACTTCTAAACTGTCTTAAAATTGTGTCCCTGGGAATATCCCAGGACATAGAAGGCTTGCAATAACATTGTCTTTCTTACTATTAAAAAATTGCAGACAAAACCCCACTATTCATAACGGTCACAATGAGGAAATGGGAAAACTTTCTGTTCCTCAGAATACTGCATCTCCACCCATGTCTTTAAAAAAAAAAAGTGCCTGAATGTTGCTGTTCTGTTCAAAGAGAAAACCAAAGGGGTGCTGGGGTGGGTGGGTGTGTAGGAAATGAATAGCCAGAGCATAAATGTCCACGTGCTGTTCTGTAAATGTATGCCTGATACCCTGTTTGTACCAAGGCGGTTCATGTGAAGTGAGTATGATGATAACTGATATCTGTGGAGAGAGGCATGTCTGATGTGAAAAACTAAACTGGTGATTATCTGTGGGAGACACCCTGCAATTAACCAGGAGGAGCCAGCACATCTTAAAGTAACACAGCTGTTGTCCTTCATACCTCAGGGCAATACTGTGCTTTCACACTGTCCTAGTTTTAAGACATGTCAGTTCACACATTTTTTTAACATGGTGTGTTTCTCTGGTGTAGACAGGGCCGAAGTAATATGCCGTGGAATTTAGAAATCTTCCCGTATGGACAACATACTTTGCCAAGAACAGGAAACCTCATACTCTTTCATCTTCTCTCCCATGGTTTTTGTTGAAAGGTTTTCCTGCATATTCTCACATGCAGTTCATGTAAAGTCACTTCTCTCCCTCAGTAGAAGGGGAACAAAATTAGTATTAAGCAAGAGAGGGTAAAAGTAATGTTCCCTGAGACTTTACCTGGGAAAGATTAAAAAATATTGGCTTCACTTTTTGTTGGTAAGCAGATACAAAGTAGATACACTTAGATAAGCCCCTCACAAAAATGCATTTGATGTCTCAGCTTTTTTAAATTCGTTTTCAGTGCGCTCAGATTTCTTTAGGCTGCTGTAATTTCCCCCTGTGCTGAGGCTGATTCTGGCACTGGTGCAGCAGAGTGAAATTCTGCTTTCCCAGCTCCTCGGCACACCATGTCATCTCCCAGCATCAGCCTGCCCCTTCCTCCAGGTGTGCCCAAAGCCTGTTTGTCTCCTGTTTGTTCATGAGCAGAATAAAAAGATAAACTGTTGTTTCCCTCCTGTGCACCAGAGACCGTCAGGGAGGTGAGTGTACTGCAGGGAAAGAAGGAATGGTTTTCTTTTTTTCTTTTGGGGCTTAGAGTAAGAAAGAGATCACCTGCTGGAAACTCTGGAGCTGTATTTATAAGGTCATACCTTCTAAAATTCACTGTGGAGTTTCTAGAAATGTGAACTTTGGAAGTGCTTTGCTGACAACTTTGTCGTTTCTCCTGTCTGAAGGCATGGCAACAATAAAAATAATGTTTGTGATCAATCATATGCTGCATTGAGTGTGGAGTTGGCGTTTTTGTATGCTTTCCTCCAACGAGTTTGGTGTATTTTTTTTTCCTTTGAAACAGAACTGGGCAGCATTGCTGATTCACTCCATTGGGTTTATAAATTTTATTTGGCAAGATCAATGCAGTTTAGTGAAAAGAAAATCTACAGCTGAATATAAAGTGTGGCTGGTGTTGCTCACCGTCTTCCCTACAGCAATCATTGTCCTTAGCAAGCAACTGGCCTGAGCAGTAACTAATCATAGCACCACGGGATCCTGCTCCTGGAGCTATGACTACAGGACTGTATGACTACGGTTATCCACAAAGCTTGTTCCTTACAAATTGCATTCTCTCTGGTGGTTGGTAGGATGGTTTTGCATCCAGGCTGCTGGTCTAAGATGTTAGTGTTGAAATATTTTTGCTGTTCAGAAACTTTTTTCGCGTAGTGCTGAGGGTGGTCCAATCCTCTCAGCCCTGGGGACTGTGTTCCAGTTTGGAGGTTTCCTCACCGGTACAGAGGTAGACCCTGCCTGTGCTGCTCCATATGTGTCCCACCTCTTGTCTCCCTTTCCTAGGGACAAGTGGCAGTAACAGCAGCTTTGGCAGTGCAATGCAGTGTCAACTATTTGGAAATGTGCCCAGCTGTTTGGGCTGTTTGCTGCCTGATCATCTCTTCAAGTTGCGCCAGGGGAGGTTTAGATTGGATATTAGGAAAAATTTCTTCACTGAGAGGGTGGTCAGGCATTGGAACAGGCTGCCCAGGGAGGTGGTGGAGTCGCCATCTCTGGAAGTGTTCAAAAAATGTGTGGATGTGGCGCTTCAGGACATGGTTTAGGGAACATGGTGGTGCTGGATTAATGGTTGGACTTGATGATCTTAAAGGTCCTTTCCAACCTAGTGATTCTGTGATTCTGTGATTCCCTCTCCCCTCTGGGAAAAGGGGTAGTAGGCCAAATGAAAAACATGCCAGATCCAGCCAGGCCACCGCTTTGGCCTGCCCTGCCAAACTTGGTTGCGTACCAGAGCTCCACCAGGCATGTTGGAGTGACACTCTGTGGCCACCAAATTCCAAGTGCTGCTGATGGGCACTGTGTCAGACTTTTGCTGTTTCTTCTGGAGCAGTGTACCTTCTGGACTCCAGGACTGAAATCCTGGAGCCTTCAAATTCTCACAAGGTCAATTCTGGCTCCAGTGAAACCCTGCGAGACAACTGGCCATGGCTGATGCCTGTAATAGCACAGCTTCCACTCAAAAAGCCCAGCCCAATCTCCCTTTTCATTAAAAATGTGAGAGTTTTATGCCAAACCTAGCATGCTCCACAACTTAACCAACTACTTTGCATGATGGACATTAAGCTAGAAAAATAAAGCACATGCACACTCCTGAAGAAATAAATTTTGGGAAGCTAAGTTTGCAGCTCCTATTTCACATTTTTTTTTTTTCTTCATTTTAAATGAAGCATCAGGACATCAATGCTGTGAATTGCAATGTATGTGTGGCGATCCTTGCTGCCGCATCCCATAATGGAAGGAGGAGAGGTAAGTGTTTCTTGTATATGCTCTGCTCTGAAGTTTTCTTTGCCTTGCCAAAATCACTTCATTGGCATTTTCTCCAGATCAGGCTCATTGGAGCCATGTGTTTGTTTTCCATTAGTTGCCTCAGTTAATAAGATGAGTTTCTTTCTTATTAAATATTGCATTTTAAGTGAAAAAATAATACACTTCTCCAATGGTCTGATAAATTGTTGGAAGATGATTTGCTTGCTTTGCCTCATGCTCTTCTTTTCATGTATTTTCCTTTTTTTTTTTTTGTTCATTTCATTCCTTTTCTTTGAGCGAGTCTTGCTCACCCATGCACCAAGTTTAATGTCTTTTCACGTACGTCGTGCTGCACACAAACTGTGAGAAAGAGGTTTGCTGTTTTCTCCCACTGTAAGCTGAAGTCTGGCATGCGGTCTGTCAGGGAGAGCCCAGCTGACCTGTGTGCTGCGAACAGGACACTGGAGGTACCAGGGACAGGAGGATGATAGGTAAAAAGAGCAAGGGGTGGTTAAGCAGCAGCATTATCATCTGTCTCGGCTGATTGCCTGACTCACTTCCTAGCTATCTCTACCTTTTCCACATCTGTTCTGGGGTTTTGCTCCTTTAGCAGAAGGAAGTAAAAATAACTAACTAAATAAAAAAAATCAGAGTGCACAAGAGAATAAGCATTGAGAAATAATGCTGAAGTGCAATTTTTTCATGTGCTCTTTGTGTCCTATAAACCCACCACAGAAGTAGGACCATAGGATCAAGCCTTCCAAACTTCATACTATAAAGCTTCCTCTACCAAGACCTTCATTTTTACTCTTTTCCCCGTTGCAAAGATTTAAGCCAATAGATAAGTTTTTCTTCATAGCCCAAAGGTTAATAAATCCACCCGACATCTACCTGCGGGGAAATTAAAAAGTTACATTGCCCTTATGGCTGCATTTTCTAAAATGTCTTTTCTCTGCCAGTACTTTTGGTCATAAGCTCTTTGCAGCAAATTCTGCAGTCATATTTGTGCCTTGAAGCTGTAGTAACGGGAGACTTGGTTTGTACCATACTGAGCGGTTTCATTTTTCAAAGTATAATCAGTTACAGTCAGTTAATATTAATTGAGGTGAGGCAGACAGAGAGGGCAAGCGAGGCATGCTGGGATGTGATGTTCTGATTCCTTTTAAAATGTTCTAGCAGCGTTAATGTACTTCTGCTTTCTTTCATGTCCTTCCCCAGCTCAGAAAGCGATGAACTGGGAGATCAATATTTGTTCTGTCTAAACACCTGCTTAAAACTCCAGTTTGAACCATTTCCTCATTTTTGCCCCCTCATGTTTTCTCGACGTTTCTTCAAAGAGGGAAAAACCCCCAGGCTGAGGTATTAGCCCAAGTGTTTTGTCTCTCTAACAGAGAGGTCAGATAACATGAAGTGCCTTCTGGACTTAGGCATACAAAAACTCCCCACATCAAACGGCTGCTTTGGATCTAGGTTTTGAAGAGGGAATTGCATCTCCCAGCACTCTCATGAGGCTTTCTGATACCTGAATTGATGAGCAGGGAAAAGCCAGGCACAAGTTCACAGAAGAGTAATTCAGTAGGAAATCAAAGCCTCCCAAGGAAGAATCTTAACGCTCTTTCTCCTTCCCCAAAAGATACTTATTTTCCCAATGATCTCCCGATCTTGGGGAGTCACTCGCCTCTTATCTGCAACAGTTTGATGTCCTCGGCTATCCCACGTTGCTGCCCGTGACTTGGGTGCAGGGGAGAGCTGCGGTCCCTGGGGTGTCACCCCTGTACGGGCCTGGCCGCAGTGCCCCAGCTGAGGGCAGCTGTTGGCAGGAGCCTGCCTACGTCCCAGCCCCTTGCAAGTCACCGCCTGGTTTAGTGGTACAGATTCAGTCGGTTAAGGTTAACTCACATGAGCGTGAACCGGACCAGATGAAATGCTGTCCTGGGTCTCGTCCTGCGGCTGCGGGGCAGCGACCCGCGCAGGAGAGCGGCGAGAGGCGAGTCGTGCACCACTGGCGTGATGGCCAGGCATCCTCTCAACATTTTTCTCTGCCCCAGCTTACTCTCCGCGGTGCTCGGGTAATTGCCCTTGTGCTCACTGACAGGAATTTCAATACATCTCCCTTTCCTTAACCTTTCCGCTTTACAGTTTATTCCTTGTTTCATGACTGACTGTTTGAAATGGGACACGGAGACGCGTACCAATGGAAAACCAAAGGACAGGTCCCAGACTGGGCTGCTACACGCTATTAACGGCAGGGCTTGCAGCCAGTGAGTTCACTTGGTTATGCCAAACCCAGATTAGACAGTACAAACCCTGACAATTTGGTATTATGTTCCGAAGAAAGTATTCCAAGTCTATTTTTTTAGTGGGGAGAGAAGACGGTGTTTTGCAGGAAAGGAATAACTAACTTTAGCTCTTGAGCAAACACAGAGCATCTGCCTAATATGCGTTACACATATCCAAGGAAATATAGGCAAAAAAGGTTTATTCTGGAACTTACGGGATGAAATCCTGTCCCGTTAGAGTAAATGGGAGATTTGCCATTGACTTCAGTCAGGCCAGTGTTTCACCCAATACTTTTTACATATGTTTTTATATGTTATGATAATTCATGAATGAACTAAAACAATCCCCGTAGAGAATATATGAGGATTGTTGTTCTCGACCTTTGGGGGAGCAATCTTCATTTGTTGCTTACTATACTGGGATTTTTCCAAAGAGATATGGATGGAGAGTCTTTACTACATTAACGATACATACTTCTGTCTTGTATCTCTCTCTTGTATAGACCATCAACAGCAGCGTTACACAGAGGTTAGCTGAGAAGGGAGTACAGATGGGAAGAAAATGTCTGCAACCGGATCTGAAGGGGGCTGAGGTGATGTCTGTATGGGGGTTGTAAGCCAACAAGAAAGCAAAGAGAGTATCTTGCCCTTTGAGCATGTCTATCTTAGGTTGTTCCAAGTGTGCAATCCAAAGGCCTGGTTGGATTTCTAGTCTCATTCTGGCTGGATTTCTAAATGCTCAGGACAGCATTGGTAGCCAGGAAAACCTTTCTTTTTTGTTGTTTTTGTTTTTGTTTCTATTTGTTGCCTGGCCAAGAGATTCTGATGAATCCTTCTGGAGACAGGTCTTGTCGTTTCATCCCAGCCTTCACCTCCCCAACAGCAGGTTCTTTCAACAAGTTACTTACGAAGATGCATCTTCCATCTGATCAGAAACTGACACCCGTGGAGATTATGAGCTGGTTTTATCCCCAGGGCGTAGTGCCTGTGCTGCATAGTCTGCTTTGACGACTACTTGTCTTGATTTGAACATGTTGGTTTTGGCCCAGGAAGTTCCAGCAATCCAAGTGAGCCTGTCCTTTCCTGGCCCAGCCACCGGTTAGTGCTGGCCCTTGGCCTGGAAGGCTGCTAATGTGAGAGAAAAAGGGGTAGCTGGAGAGTCATTTTCTGTTCCAGATCTTTGACTTGGAAACTTGCTTTCTTCTCTTGGTCAGAACGTCTTGGGTGGAGCGAGTAAGTGGTTTGGAGCTCTGGCAAGGAGAGAAAGAGGATGAAGCTAGTGTCATGCTATTTTCTCTTGCAAGACTTTTGTTAGCAGGCAAGTGGGGGAATCCTCCATTACTGTAACTGCGATCAGTTTAAATATTCAGTGAACTGGAGTAAGAAGTGTGCACTCAGAGAAGATAAAACATAGCTAATATAAAGCCTATGTAAATTAGAGTGTGAGAAGACATTATGAACAACTGGTAGGAGAAAAATGTCAGTGACGCTGTTGACTGCAGAATGCAGAAGTCCCAAGCCTTTGGTGACAAATCTGCATTGCCCAGCTCAGCTGTGGAAGCAGCAGAGCTGTTTGTTGGGTGGTATTGTGCGCAAGTGAATAAGCTTCTTTATTCAGAGCAACTTGGGTGTCTTCCATACCTTTGGTATGACTAATTCCCAGCCATGATAATTTACTTCCATGCAATTGAGAGCTGTCTATATTTCCAAATGGATCCTCCAGTTATGACTACACGGCTGTTATTTGTGCAATTAAAGAGGTGTATTTTAAATGAATAAGAAGATTTAATTGCTCATTGCAAAGGACTTGCATCTGTTTAGCAGCCTAAGAATGTGCAATTCTGAGTGCCCCAGATTTTTCATTTCCCTGGTACACTATTGAGTCCTGACTTCCAGTTGGTACTTCTGCTATAGCTTTGTCAGGCAATTAATCTAGGCAATAATGGCATTAAACATGCAGTAAATAAAGCATTTCAGATAAATGCTTTAGTGCTCAAGCAAAGCAGCCCATGGGGATATTTCAACTCATTCTGATTTCCTTTAAAGATTATCTTGGCCACAAAGTACTATTATTTGTCCTTGCGATATGAATTTTTGCTGGAAAGTTTTAACACAAGTTCTCTTGTATCATATTGTCTTATAATAAATTATCATGGTTTGGCTGACGTTCTGGTTTAAGTCTGCTCTAAAACAGAAGGAAGGAAAGTAGCCTAAAATAGCAATTAGAAGAGAGGTTTGAGGGTCATGAATTATTTTCTATTTCTGTCACTGGTTTAGGTCTCGGCTCAGAATGTCTTCAAGTCACAGGAAACCCTTTTATTAATTTCAGTAGGTTTTGGATCAGGTGCATTCAGTCTGACCTTGGACAAGTCAGGTGCCTTCTGTGCTTGGGAATGAAAAGTGCATGCTCTGCTTACCCCTCCGACAGCATCGCTCTAAAGCTTCATTCATTCACATCTGTAGAGAGCTTTAGGACTCGCAAACGAATGCCACTTTTTAAAGTACAAACTGTTATTCCAGTGCAGATTAATTCATTTTACCTTCCCACCGGCTGCCAACAATCTGTTTAGCGCAATGAAATCCTGACAGCCTGTGTCAACAACTGAGAGCAGCTCTTTCATGACAGAGGGAGAACAGAAAGAGAGAAAATGCAGACCTGAACTCTTCCCCTTACAGAGAATTTCTTTGTCTATGAAAATAAAAATTGTGGCTGTCATTTAAAAAGGCCCTCTCATAAAAGAAATGCACGTTAAATTAAAACTGCTGTTATTTTTTTCATTCCATTGCAATACGGACCCCTCCTGGTTCTTGATGAAGAGCGAGGTGAAATATCGCATGACTGAGCCACAGAATAAATAGCAGGCTGTTCCAAGCACATAAGCCAAAATGAGCGTTCAGAGAGAGATCACTGTGTCATGAGCTCATGCTGGCAATATGTTTTTTTTCTATGGGTGTAAACTGAGATTTGAGCCTGAGAGAGACCCTATATTGAGCCTCGCAGGAGCACTTTCATGCGTGTTGTTTTCTTCAGCATCAGCGAGGAAGTTGCGAGCTGCTCCCAGACCTAGAAAAATACCTACAGCCCGCAGCGAGCCCCGCTGCCCGATGGCCTCCTCCCCTTCCCTCGCCCTCCCTCGCCACCACGCAGCAGTAAACTGAAGATGGAGCCAGAGATAAAGCATCCAGATTTTACTGAGGGGACAGCGTCATTTTGCCCTGCGTAACCATTTGGGTCTGTGTGGTGGTCTGAGAGTCTTGCCCGTTTTCATTGGGGACGTGGTGGGCAGGGGCAGGGACAGGGACATGGTGGGCAGGGATGTGGTGGGCAGGGCTGGGAAGCCGAAAGGCAGAGCGAGGTCCCGGCCGAGGCGAGCACAGTGTGGGGCCTGGTGTCCCAGCCCCTGCACGGCAGCAGGGAGCCCATATGTGTTGTCCCGGCAGCAGCTCTCCCAGGGTGGGGGCTGCGGGGTGGCTGTGGCATCCCTGAGGAAGGTCCCTTCCTGGGGACCAGCCCTGAGGCCAGCTGCGGAAATGGTCTTTCCCTGGTTCGTGTGAAGGGAAAAGGATGCCCTGGGCACAGCCCAGAGTCAGCAGAGCACCCCGCTTCTCTGTATTCTCAATTTTCAATCAAGCAAGTACTTTGCTGCCCAGGAACGGACGGTGCTTGAATTCACAAGGATGTTCCTTGGTACTGGCGTGCTCCTGCGGGACGTGAGCAGCACAGGGATGGCTGGTACACACGTGTCCCTCCCCTTCCGTGCAGTTACACCGCCCTGCGCCCGAGGTCCGCTCGGGGTGCAATCCATTGCTCGTCCATTTCCATACCTGAACACCTGACAGTTACTTTTAAGACTGTCATGTCTTTCTTACTGGCAAAGTCTGAAAAGCATAGTAGTAATTCTTTTCCTTGGTGTACTAAAAAAAAGGCTAGTAACTCTTGTTAGGAAAAATTTATTTAAAAATAGATGCATTCTTCTAATCCCCAAAGCGCTGGCACTCGGTTTTAGCGTATGACTGAGGCCGGGGGGAACCCGGCGTTGGGAGCGGCCATCCCCAGCCGTGCTGGCCCCGAGACACCTCCTCTGACGAGCAGGTTTAGGAATCCGGTTTCATTTGCCCAGCAGCATTGTTCAGCGCAGGTCAGCAAAGGGGTGCGTTTCGTGTTATTTTGAAAGAAGCAGCCGTAAAGCCTTTGGCATTGGAATTTGGGAGCAGTGTGGTCAAGTCAGGCACGAACATATGGCAAGTGCAATTGAAATAGGAAGCTAGGCCTACAGGCAGTTCCTGCCTAAAAATAACTGTGTGAATTTAGTCTTCCTATGTTATTTTCTTGTTCCTGTAGTCACATTATAGGGCATGTATGTATATGGGTTTAAAAGTACTGTTTTTCTTTTACAGGTGCCTAGCGGTCTTCCTTTTTCCTCTAAATATGTTGCAGAAGTTTATCTTAAAGCCTTACTGAAAGGCTTGAGAAGCTTCTCCTCCTATCCTTTGTGGCTGAGTTCGTTGTGAAACACGAACACTGATTTCTCTATCTACTGCTGAGTGACACATGAAAGCATTACAGCAGTTAAAGATAACGTAGTCAAAGAGGTGAACACTCAGGAATACGACTGGGAACGATGAAAAGACATTAAAAAAGAGATGTCATTGACAGTTCTGTGTTGGGAAACAATCTGCTTTGGGAAATAGTGCGACCTCCGTGCTTGAAAATTTACAGCTGCTGCAGTGCCGCTGTGATCTCCAGCGTCTGATAGTTGACCAGGGCAGGAGATGCATAACTGAAATTGGTAAAAGCCGGCGTTATTTTATTCTTAAGCATACCAAGAAAAAAAGGTCAGTGGTCAAATACAGCTGGAGCAGGCTGGGAAAAGCAAGCAGGGACAAACAAGCCCCCGGGCCCTACCTTGGGAGGCAGGAGGTGCGGGTTGCCTTGCTGACTCCCTGCGTGGCTGTGGGCGCGCCGAACTCGCGCGCAGCATGGAGATCTTCACCCCAGTGCATTCGCTGTGCAAAGACACCAGTTTGGCTCTAGTAACCGTGATGGTGGGACAGTTGGGGCTTTTCCAGCATGTAACCCACCCCTTGGGTCTGTTATTTCAGGCTTGGGACCCTGAGGGTGGTGCTGTGACATCTGCAGCTGAAGAGCAGGGCCAGCGTTGCCTCAGGGCGCGCTGTCCATTGCAGGATGCAAAAGTGCCCGATGGTTACGTCATTTAATATCTGCGTGTGTTCCTCCGTGGAATGGTTGAATATCTGTGCGCATTCCTCTGTGGAACGGTGATAATGAACCTTCGCAGCACCATAAAGATTCTGTAAAGATAAACTCCGTAAAAAAGGATGAGGATCTTGGATAATTCAGTGAGAGCAATGTAAAAATAAGATTTCCCTGGGCAGATGTGGAGTGGCTGGAGGAAGCTGGCAGAACTGCTTTTAGATGCAGCTTTTGCATGTCCTGTATTAAAATAGGTAATCAGCACTCATTCGTGGCTTACTTTCAAGCAAATAGAATCCATTAATTAGGATTTGCACAAATGTCTTTTCACACGTAGTAAAAATGGGTGCCTAACCAAAGGCTGCGGGGTGCTCCACTACCACTTAGGGACACGAAATAGGCAGAATTAGGCAGCAGCAGTTTATTGCCAGCTGCCAACAAAAACAAACCTGCTAGAGGAGGGAACACAAACGCCCTCTCCCCTACGGCTTCTGGCGGGTTTCACCCCGTCCAGCCGCACCTCCAGCTGTCACCTCCCCAAAGAAGCGCCTCGTGCTGCATGACACCGCCTGCCCTGAAAACCAGCAGGTCATGGCACCGGCCTACTGGGGCGAGGAGGATTGCTTTGCTTTGTTCCTGTGCATTTACAGCCTTGTCTTAATAGGCTCTTTAAGAAAACAGGCGAACCTTTGAGGATCGTAATTGTGGTAGTGTCAGCTGGAGCACAGCAGCCAAGGCTCAGGCATCCAAACTCCTTATGAAATTATCTGGAAAAGGAGTGCAAAGGCTCAGAAACGGCTGGTGAATTAGTTGCTTTTAGCGTGTGTGCGAGAGAGAGAGAAAATAGCCAGGGGCCTTAATTCACACATGGATTACAGTATATTTTACTTTTAAAAGCAAAGCCTTTTTTCCGATTTATAGCTATTTTAAATAATTACTTAGCTCAAACCAGCAAGGGAATCAGCTGGCATACTGGATTAGCATATTAAGATACAGCTTTATGCGTCGACCCTCCCTCCTCTCAGTGCCACAAGCCTGAGTCCTCGGCAGGGACTTCAGCTGATGAAGTGATAGCAGCAGGTTTCCAGATCTCAAGCATGCTGTGTGGGCCGCTCCTCTGCGATGAGGGCAGCTGCCCTGGGAAAGTGGATTTTCATAGATGTGAAAGCCAGAAAGGAACACTCTAATCATTTAGCCTGACTTCATCTTGCTCAGTAATTCCTGCCTAAAGCCCTGTCACTTGTGGCTGAAATAGAACATGCCTGTTAGCTGTCTAACCTCAATTTAAAGACTGCGAGTGACAGCAAATGCGTCCTGCCCCGTGGCACGCCGTTGCAATCGTTCTTGCTATTTGCATCTTGTTTGCAGTTTGAGCTGTGTTGGCTTTTAACTCCCGACTACTGTATTTTGGCTTGCGGGCACCAGCGGTGCTGTGCGCTGCGTTTGCCAACGTTAGCGTCGGCCAACTGACATCCCTGAAGGGAAATCTGGGAAGAGCTAATTCCCAGCAATCCTCTACTCGATGACTTCTTATGTCTTCAGATACGGTTGTAAAGGTTATGTTTTGCTTGCTGCCAGCCAGCTCTTGCTTTTCAAAGCTTCGAAGTTTAGAGAGAGGGAGGGATTTTGGAAGGGTGGGAAATGCTGGGATACCGCATCCTGTAGGTATGGAATAACTCCTCTAACACTGCACTCACATCCCCGAGTTAAGAGGCTGCATCTGGGTGAAGGTTATCTGTGGATTTAGAGCTCCTGCAACTACAACTGGCCATTGCATACTTCCGGTATCATCTGCGTTTCAGATAAACACATCGGATTTAGTCCTTTTTTGGTTCTCGCCTCCGTGTCTTTTTTTCGTCTGTTCTTCTCCTACACACACAGAATTTGACTACTGGATCTGATTGCAGGCTGCGATCTCTTATCGTGTGAGAAAAGGTCATAACCTGGATAATGCCATATATTTTATGTGAAAATTCAATATAGTAGTCCAGGGAGGTATTATATCAAGGGATTATTAAATCTGACCTGGGATTATATTTTAGCAAGCTTTCTGGAGCTCACCTCCAGGTTTTAGAGAGACCATTGAGCTGTGGATTCAGTGGTGGCAAAAAGACAGCTTTATGTGAAATGAAACCCATGTAATGGAAAGTTCTTGCCAGACAGGGTGAACCTGTTGCCATCTTAAAGGGATTGCTTCAAATCCGCATCAGTTTGTCAGAATAAGAGAGAGCAAAAGAAGCCTTCCTTCTGCTTTAAAGATAAATTTATAGTATGTTAATTGTGATATATATTAAAAACCACATGAGGAAGTGAACAGCAATCAAAACCAGCATCTTTTACTTTTGGATAAATCCTATTGCTACAGTAAAAAAATCTGTGGCTAAGCTTATGAAAATTTATATATACTTATATCTATAAAATTGATAGAATGTCAAACAGACACCTATCTAGCAGAATCTCATTTAATTCCACTAATATTTATTTTAATATTTTATTTCAATTTTCCATAAATGTTGTTAATTAAAAAGGATCAGTTATGTATTATGCATAAACAAGAAGCATCTTCATCCTTCAGGGAATACTGGGATTAATGTAATGTGGGTAGAAGAACATGTTAAAAATTTTCCAGGCAGATCCAAACATATTTGAGCTGGGTGGGAGGTCATGGGGGACACCACTACCATGACCTAACCTCCAGTTAGGCAGGAGGAGGCTGTTTGGTGAACCTAAGCTCTCTGTGAGACAGCTAGGAGCAACCAGCTTGACAAGTGATGTGATGCTCTGGCTTGCGGCTGGGAAGGTGGCGAGTAGAAACAGAACGGGATTGACAGCAAAGAGGTTAATGAAGATCTGTGAGATGGAAGCACAACATCAGGGCAGAAGATTAGCCCTGGGTGATAGCATATGAGAGAAGTGAACCAGAAACAAAGTTAATGTGAAAATATTGATCTGGGTAAGCCTACTTAGACGGTTATATCTGAGTGACAAATTCTGAAATAATTGTCCACAGAAGGCAGCGGCAACATCCACTCCACGGACAGAGTGAAGGCATCACAGCACATCTGGAACGAAGGGAAAAAAACCCCACTCCTACCAGTTGTAGTGTAGCCTCATAGCTCTCAAACCAGCATGAAAGTTTTTCCTACCTTTGAAGGCAGACTCAGGCATGTTATTTCTAATCAGATTCTGGCAACAAAATTATTCTTCATCAGTGAAAGCCAAGCATCTCCTCCACAGCAAAATGAGTTCTGCAAATCAGTTTGTGATCTACTGGGATGGCTACCAGTAAAAAAAAAAAAAAAAAAAAAAAAAAAAAAAATCACTCATATCTACATTTCACTGCATTTTTAAGGAAAACAGTCCCATACATAGCTTTCTATTATAGTAACTGTGATCAGCCTTCATTTGGTCACCAACAAATCTTTTGTGCAGCCGACACTCCTTCAAAGAGGTGTTGCTGAAATCAATATACGTGTGTCTGGGGAACTATAAATCATGAAACACCTGATGCTCTGCAAAGTTAACGCTTTCTCCATACATCACGTATTCCAGGCTGAATATCCGTAGTGACCCCAGCCAGTAAGGCTGTAGACAGACATCATTTCTTAGATCCAGCTGCAACAGTTGAAGATATGAGTGCTTCCTCACCCCAGAATTTTGCCAAAAAGCTGATTTATATCTCTGTAATTCAACATAGGAAAAAATCACATGGGGGTTAATGGAAATCATTGTTTCGGCTTTGCTTAAACTAATCTTTGTCCTTGAAAGCAAACCCACAGAGGATCAGGGAACACCACCTGGTAGGCAGAAATGGAAGCGTGGTGCCTGCTGGCTGAAAAGCAGTTACAAGCAGCTGAGACCACTCCGCCTTCAAACAGCACAGGAAATAACTTCATGGAAAGATTTTTTTTATTATTATTTTTTATTTGCTTCATCTCTGTCTGGAGCAGTTCAGGCACTCTCTGCCCTCAGCTGGCTGCTACCGCCCATCCGATGCGCGCTGGAATGGATCCTGTAGTGCTCCCACCCTGCGCCAGTCCCGGAGTCAGCTGGTTTGGCTTAAACTGCTGCTGCTGCTGCTGCTGCTGCTGCAGGCGGTTTGCCGTGAGCCAGCGAGCTGCAGAGAAGGAAGTCGTTACGCTGCTTTACCACCTCGGCCATCTACGTCTTCAGCGCGGGAAGGTCACATCTGAAGCTGCCACAGCTGTTGCGTGGGCAAGGCAATGTTTGTAGGTGGAATTTACTCTAATAATGAGGGACTTCCATGGTTGTAACAACACTACCTCCGTTTGAGTCATCCTTTGTGCTCTAGTACTGACCACAGCTTTAGTTTGCTACTGTTTAATTCTCCTTGAAGGAAAAAGAATTTCCAATTAATCCACGGAGGATTAAGCTACAGCAAATATTGATTTACAAATACAGGGCGATTAAATTTGAGCAGCTGATACAGTTATCACCTTCCAGTTTCCTTCCTTGCTCCTTTCCTGGAGGTTGGGTCCCTGCCACAAGGACAGCTGAACTGGCATATGGAGCTGCTCTGGGAGCACCAGAGTTCACTGCCTTGCATGGTGGAGTAGAGCAATGCCCACATAGGGTTGCCTGAAGAGGCAGGGCTGGGAACTTCAGTGGTCCGAACGGGGATTCACACGCTGTTCACCTGCCTACGAAGTCAGAGGTGGCCACCTCCAGGAAAGGGGTGGGAGGGCAGACGGAGGAGTAACCAATACCGCTATCTGACTGAGCGGGCTGGCTCATAAACAGATGATCCCTTCTAAACTGGAATGCACAGGCGTTTAGCATACTCTAACCAGTATCCCTTGCCTTCAAGCAACGCTAGGCTCATGTCCACTTTTTACACTAGAAGACTTGGTAGATCTGAGTAGCTGGCAAGTGTCTTCACCACGAGAGTGGCCTGTTGAGGACATAGGAGGTAGCACTAAAACTTTGCACCTTGCTTCCTTTGGGATAATGTCATTGTGGCAGCTTCCCTCCATGTCTTACGTGATGCCACTTCTCTTTTTCATGTAGGTCAGCATGTCACTGAGAAGATGGGGAACAGCAGGGGTAGCTAAATATATCCAGGAGACGGCAAACATGTCCTCAAGATTTAGAAACTTCTGTTTGTGATTTATGGAAGAAAAGGAATGAAGTCATGAACGTGGCAAAAGAGCAGGAAAGAAGAAAAAGCTCAGAGGAGGCAGAAGGACAAAGGAGGTGGAGAAACGCTTACAAGGTAAGGCTCACGCTCACAGTAGAGAGCATCTGCAGTGTCTCAAAGATGTGGTATTTCTGGAAACACACTGTAGTTGGGCAGTGCTTTTACATGACTTTGCTTGTTGTAAAACTGTTAAAGTGCCCTGGTCTCACAAAATACATGAACGCTTGGTTATGTATGAATACTGGCAGAACCACAGATAACTAGGTCCATCTTATTTTCCTCCCCACTGTTTTCATGCATACTGTATCTGAATACAGAACTTTGCTCTTTAGGCACTGCCTGACCTTGGCAACAGCAGGTTTTGTTTAGTTTTTCAGTGAATGTGCCTGATTGAACATGATTCACATGTTTTCTTAGTGACTGCATAGGCTGCATGGGACATGGCTGTTTTTCCAAACTTGCTGTGATTCGATGGATTTCAGGCATTTTCATATTGAACATCTGTGACTTGGGGAGGATCCATGTGTTTTCTCAATGAATATGAATGAAACTGGCAAGGGCCTCAGCCTTTCCTTCTTGCTTCTATGCTTGTAATTATCACAGTATATAAATACACAGAGGCTTTCTCAGAATGTGCCTAAGAAGGTCTGACAAAACCTAGCTTTTGCTCAGCCCTGCCTCTCTACGTAAGGGAGCAAGTCAGATGCAGTGGACACGATCTCCTGTGTCTTCTCTCCTCTGCATGCAGACTTGTAAACTTATTTTAGAACCTAATTCTTCCTTTTACCTGGATATGTGGAGTTGTGAGGTCCTAACAGTGTTGGAAACAACCCTCCCCTTCCCCTTCTCCTCCCCTGTGTGGATACATCAGGGGCTGTTGCAGTGGCTTTGCCGCCTCCTTGGGGAATGGATGATCTGGCAGCGGTACTTGAGTTCTTCGTTCTTGGTACTTTGGTACTTAGTTCTTCCGCAGCTTGGAAAAGTGGAAAATAGCAAAACAGCTGCCTTCCCAAGTGCCCCTTCTTAGGAGAGGATTGAGCTACAGTAACTCCTCCTGCTACTTTATTGTCTTTGCCCTGGTGTTACTCGTTAGTTCTAGGGTGAGTGTATTTTATTTGACCGGCTGGCAGACTCTTGGCCAGAAAGGTGAAATTTAGTTTGGTAAAGGGCCAGCAGGAACAGCAAGAATCTGGTAACTGAAGTATTGTCCTTAGCTTGCACGGAAAGATGGATGGCTGGTACTTAGCATTTATATGCTGCTGTATATTCTCAGTGGCACCAAAGAAACACTAATTCATCCTTAGACCACTCCCAGTTAGATATGGGAGTCAGGAATGGTGAAAAAGGAAGGAAATTCTGGTCTCGCTGAAGGTGATGGAAGTTTCTACTTAAAGCTTATTTCTGGTAAACGCTTCCCTGTCGTGCTGAGCGCTATCTACTGACCTAATGCTAGGATAACGAGCAAGCCTTTTCATGGAAAAGGAGTACCAGAATATTAAGGCAAGAAAAACCCTTGCTGAATTGAGCAAGCCCGCTTATCCTGGCAGATTTCCGTCTCATTGACATTCTGCTCCTTCAGGAGGCATGCCTCTGCATCTAGAGGCAGCCCGTGCGCTAGTCACCGCTTCGCCCCACCAGCAGCTCGGCCAGCCTCTGCCCCGAAGAATCCGTTTCGGCGAAGACCTCTGCGCGACATGTCCGCGCGTGGGGGACAGACATCCCCCGGCAGCGCTGCGGGAGGCGGCGGGGCCCGGCGGGGCGGGGGCTGCGTGGGGCGGTGGCGGCGGGGAGCCGCCCTCCCCGCCCCCTCGCTCGGGCTTGTCCTTCCCGACACCGGCGGCGGCGTGCAGGATTTCCTCCCGCGGCGGCGGGGCGAGGCCACCTGCCCGGCGGCGGGGAGCGGCGCGGAGCGGCGCGGTGCAGGCTGCTGGCCATGCTGGCTTAGCGGCGGAGCATGGCGCGGCGGCTGCGGGGCGGCAGGTGCCGGGGCGGGCGAGGCGGCGGTCCCCCGACGGGGCGGGCGCTGGCGCTGCTGGTGCCGCTGTGGCTGTGGGCTGCGGGCAGCGGCGCGGCGCCGGTGTATAACCTGAGCCTGGCCGTGGACGAGGGGCTGCCGGCCGAGACGCTGGTGGGGGACATCCGCGCGGGGCTGCCGGCGAGCGTGGGGCCGCCGGGGGGCTTCCTGCTGTCGGAGGGGAGCGGCGAGTCGGCGGTGCTGGCGGACTTTCACGTCCAGCCGGAGACGGGCATCATCCGCACGGCGCGGCGGCTGGACCGGGAGCGGCGGGCGCGCTACAGCTTCGCGGCTGCCACGCTGCGCGGCGAGGTGGTGCAGGTGGAGATCGCGGTCACGGACGTGAACGACCACCCGCCGCGTTTCCCGCGGGACTGCCTGCAGCTCAACGTCTCCGAGCTCAGCCCGCCCGGCACCGCCTTCCGCCTCCCGGCCGCCCGCGACCCCGACGCCGGCCGCTTCGGCACGCAGGGCTACGCGCTGCTGGAGGACGGCGGCGCGGCGGGGGAGCCGCCGCTCTTCCAGCTGCGCTACGGGCGGCCGGAGCCGCTGGAGCTGGTGCTGCTGCGGCGGCTGGACCGGGAGCGGGCGGAGGTGCACCGGCTGGTGGTGGAGGCGTGGGACGGCGGCAGCCCCCGGCGCCGCGGCCGGCTGCGGGTGTCGGTGCGGGTGCTGGACGAGAACGACAACGCGCCCTCTTTCAGCCGCGGCGAGTACCGGGCGCGGGTGCGGGAGGACGCGCCGCCGGGCACTACCGTCTGCCGCCTGCGGGCCACCGACCCCGACCTGGGCGCCAACGGGGAGGTGCGCTACGCCATCAACCGCCGGCAGAGCGACCCCGACGGCTACTTCGCGGTGGAGGAGCGCAGCGGCGTGCTGCGCCTCCGCCGCCGGCTGGACCGCGAGGCGCGGGCGCTGCACCGCCTGGTCGTGGAGGCGCGGGACGGCGGCGCCCAGCCCGAGGTCTCCAGCGCCCTCGTCTCCGTGGCCGTGCTGGACGTGAACGACAACCGCCCCGCCATCCGCCTGCTCTACCTCACCGAGAGCGGTGGCCCGCGGGTCTCCGAGGGGGCGCGGCCCGGCGACTACGTGGCCCGCGTCTCTGTCTCGGACGCCGACGAGGGCGACGAGGCGGCGGAGGGCGGCGGCGGTGGCATCGCGCTGGCCTTGCTGGGCGGCGACGGCGCCTTCGCGCTGCGGCCGGCCGGCGCCGGCGTCTTCTTCCTCTGCGTGGCGGGGTCGCTGGACCGCGAGAGCCGCGACCTCTACGAGCTGCGGCTGGTGGCCACGGACGGCGGCGCGCCGCCGCTCTCCGCCGAGGAGCCGCTGCTGCTGCGCGTCGCCGACCTCAACGACGAGGCGCCCGCCTTTCCGCAGCCCCACTACCGCGCCGCCGTCTCCGAGGCCGCCGCCCCCGGCACCGCTGTGCTCCGCCTCAGCGCCTGGGACGCCGACGAGCCGGGCTCGCCCAACGCCGAGGTGCGGTACGCGCTGGAGGGCGAGCCGGCCGCCCTGGCCCTGCTGCGCATCGACGCGCGGAGCGGCGCCGTCAGCACCCGCGCCCGCCTGGACCGGGAGCGGCAGGCGGCGCTGGAGCTGCGCGTGGTGGCGCGGGACGGCGGGCGCCCGCCGCGCGCCACCGCCTGCCGCCTCAGCGTCCGCGTGGAGGACGCCAACGACAACGAGCCCCGCTTCGAGCGGCAGGTCTACCGCGGCCGCCTGCCCGAGCACGCCGCGCCCGGCCGCTGCCTCTTGCAGGTGAGCCCCCGCCCCGCCGCGGGCAGCCGTGCCGGCCCGGCGGGCCCGCCGCGCCGCGAAGGAGGCGGTGGCGACGCCCCGGCTGCCCGCCGGCGGGTGCCTGGCCCGGGAGGGGCGAGCGGCTCGGGGCTGGCGCGGCCCGGGGCCTTGTGGCAGCTCCCTTGCCTTTTGGGCTGCTGCCCTGAAATGCAGCGCTTGGCCCTGCTTGTCGCCGCTGTTTAGCGCTCGGAACGAACGCCGGGGTGCGGTCGGTGGAGCTCGGTTTGATTGGCGCATTCGTAATACGGTGGTCTTCCCAAGGGCCCTTAAAATATACATTCCTTACCCCATAAAGCTAGTAGCATGGAAGACGAGCACGGAAGCTCAGCTCTTCCGAGGGAACCGGGTATCGGCTCTCGTTACGTGCCAGAGGGAGTTCAGGCGCCTGTGATAACTTTTGAGGACTTGAGGTGGTCCTCAGGGTACGATCGGTAAGACCTGTCTTGGAGGGTTCAGTGTGACCCACACCAAGGCAGAGAGAAGGCCAGACAAGGTAACCCAGAGGGACCTGAAGTTAAAAAGAGCTCTCAGGTGATGAAGGCAATCCATTCATTCTGCCTTCAGAGAAACTGATTGATGCAAATAGAGAAAATGGTCTACTTGTCTGTGAAAAACCATTTTATTCTTTGCAAGTGAGGTTGAATGGAGGCTTTGCCAAGGCCAGGAGTTGCCAGACAGCCCTTTTGCTTTTAGCTTGGAAGGACATTTCAGAGTTTATACATTTGAACTGAGCAAAGTCTTTCCACCAGTAGGAGACTCACAACGGTTGATCCTAGGTGGAGGTACAAATGTTTCAGAGTTTGTGTAGAAGCTTCTATGGATCTGGGGGGGAAACTGTGCTTAAAGAGGAGACCTAGGGAGAATTGAAATGTGTTTTCTCAGTGGTGTTGAAGAAAAATCATTCTGTCTTTATCTCCAGGCGGGTCTATTTAATTTTATTCCTTTTTTTTTTTTTTTTTTTTTTTAAATCAGGAGCCATTGATGATGTTTTGGGTCGAACAATCATTCTTTTCAACAAAAAGCGTTATCCTCTCTCTCTCTCTTTTTTTTAATTGCACTCTGAGCTCAAAAAGTACATCATTTGCTTAGGTCTAATACAAATCCATCCATAAAAAGTTTGGGAAAGTTGAGCTCATAGGGCTTTTTTATTTCGTATCCCAAACTGAGAAGAAAATCCAATCACTGCCCTTTCTTTTTACTCCGCCCCCCGGGGAAAAAAAAAAAAAAAAGAAAAAAGGGTATCCTGCTCCGGTGGCCCCAGCAAAGCCCAAGAGAAAGTTAATGACGGAATTTTAAAAGTTCACCTTCTCCCTGGGAGGAGCGAGGGGCCGTACAGCAGCCGCGGGCTTGGGCGCGCCGCCGGCGTCCGTGGTGCTGAAACGCAGCGGGGCAGAAGCCGTCGGGGTGCACTGCCACAGCCTGGTACCGCGGCTGCATTTGATGAGTAGCGATGTTTTGCTTTTGATTTAAACAGACAGAAGCATCCTGAAGGATTCCCGAAGCGTTTTAAAGAAAATAATGGGTGGTTGTGGGGTTTTTTTTTTTTATTGTAGGTTTTGATATCCTAACAGTGCAGATTTTCTAGCAGGTCAAAGGTGTCATGTACTGTAGCTATCACCCATTGTCTAATGAATGTGCTGCAGTAATCCCTTCCTTTTAGAGAGCAGAAAAAAATGGGTCCTAGTGGCTGAATGATCAAACCTGGGAAATTAAAGCCGGAGGTGAAGGAGAATGAGGCACAAAAGACGCGTGTAGGAGGACTAGCAGATGAGCTTCCCATGGACTGCTAGGGAAGGAAGCTGGTGTTTCTACTTGCAGGTTAAGCCTGGATCATCATAGTGATATCCACATTTCATACTGCATTGTAAAATAGGCTTAAGCTTTAAACATGCCTGCTTTTAAAAATTATCTAATTATCTTCTTTCAGTCCTTTCCCCCTGTTTTCCTCTTACTCACGTATCATGAGCAAGAAAAGCTATTGTGAAGCAAGCAGCTTCATTTTCATTGCTCTGGGAGTTGCAGCTAGTGATAAGAATGAAGAACCTAGTTTTTGGTTTGGCCAAGCTATTTTTCAGGGTCTGTGGTATGAGTCTGGTCTCTCACTGGGCTCTTGAACTTAAGAGCTAGCATGAAAAGGAGGTAACCCCGGATTGTGTTATTGCTGCTCCTGGAGAACTGGAAATGAACCAAGACACTGAAGAGAGCTGCTCATGTCACTTAACTTCCTCTGCTCCCCAAGCCGGGGGGCAGCAGAAGAGGACTACAGCTGTTTATCACACTGAGACTGGCTTTTGTGCTTGGTTTTGTGTTCGTATGACAATCATAGTAGCTGGAAGTCTTCTAAACCTTCCAGTCTTTCCTCTCTGCAAACAGAGGGGCTCTTGCAGCAGTGCATCACTGAAGTCTGTTCATTAGTAACCCTTGCTTGGGGACTGACTGGTGACGAACAATCGCTTTACAGATCGTGTGTCTAGAGCTTTCTGCCCTAGTGCTTTGCTGTAGCTCTGCCCAGCCACTAAATACTGGGCAGTTTATTCCCTTCTGTTCTTGACTGCATGTTGTTCGTAGGAAATGTCTGTCTTTCTAGGAAATCTTTTACTCCAATTGCCATTATTATTTAGGTTATCTTCATTCCCTCCCTACCCCCCACAAATCTATCTCAAAATATAGGCTAAGTTTATGAAGTGGATCAACTTTCATGTAAGTCTGTCTTTTACTCATTTCTCCTACTCTCTAGGAATTCACTGATTAGAAGAATTAACTCTGCAGTTAGAAGGTACAGAGTTTTCAGCCACTTCTGGAAACTCTGCTTTATTCCAGACATATGTACAGGCCTTTGTATGTTGACAAAAAGGCTCTCCCTTCTAGTGCGGATTGCCCAGTAAGGGAGAATCTGTATCCTGAAAAATAAGTGGAATGTGTTTGCATCAGCTAATGTAAGAAAGAGATGTGGCAATGTAATGATTGCATCACTGGGGAAAATAATACAGGTGGAGATCAGAAATCTGAGCAGACAAATGGGAGAAATTCTAAATTAAGAAAAAGGAAAATCAATGGGAAAGTAATGGGTTATTGGACATTAAAAAGTAGAGAAAAGGTATGCAGTGAAATACATAATGTAGATTTTTAAAGATGTTAACTGCATTTATCGTATTTTTGGATACTGAACTTTTGGTTTATTACGGTTGTTACACACACACCTTTGTTAAAATTTAAGGTTTACTGGTAGGATGATGAAAAAGAAGCAAAACAAAAGAAGATGAAGGAACAGAGAGGAAAAGGTCAACACAGTTGGAGAGAAATTGTAGACCAAGGCAATTCACAGTAACAAAAGTGGAAGCAGCAGAAGCACTCTTTGTGTGATGCAATGTGATGTCAGCAGGCGTTTTAGTAATGCTTTGATTTTGGCAGATGTATCAACATCCCTGTTTCTTCTTGTAGAAGTACAGTATGTTATTTTTGAGTGGTCACTCACCTTATAGATGGCATTTCTTTGAGAAGCAGTAAATGACTCTGTAACTTCTTCCACCGATCCAAAGGCCAACTTCCACTTCCAAAGGCCCAAAGGTGGCACAAGTCTTGCACGAGAGAATGAGGCTGGGTTTGTGTGGTGCAGTTGTCGTTATGGCATGTTGCAAAGGACAGTGGCTACAGGGTTGTGAACAAGGGACATATTCTGTGGTTCCTGATCAAGGTGAATGATCTCTAAGGTGGCAGCACTTCTCAACTTGCAGACTTTGGAACTATTTCCAAAGTAAAATGGAAGTCAGGACAGGTGGGGTAAGTAAACTTTCTGCTTGATATGAATCTGTTTCCTCAGGATCTTCAGTATGACCTAGAAAGGGGATAAGATGGAGGAAAGAGTGAGAGCACCTTGGGCTTTCTCCTGTTTTTCTTACTACACTTTTCATCACATTCTCAAGGGCCAACATGATTACAAATGCCTGTGGACTATTGAGTGATGGTGATGATTATGTCCTATTTCTGCACTCCTTTAGTGTCAGCTTGGCAATTTTAAGTGGATTTATCATCTGATGATGTATACCTCTGTAATGATTGCACACCTCTGTGATGATTGCACTTCTTCTACCTAAGAGTGGGGAGTGTGACCAAGTGTCTCTCTTCTAAGCCGTTTTCTTAATGCCATGAATGAATTAAGGAATAAAGCTTTGCCATAGACCTGCCTTGCTAACGTAGGTTTAATTCTGATTACAAATTTTATCTTCAGGTTTTTTAGGTGATTGCAGTGCTTCTCAATGCTCATTGTTATGCTTCTCTTTAGTACAATATATCTTAAAATTATAGCCCTGAGTTGCCAGGTTGTCAGGATTTTCAGTCTTATAGCTGAAATGGTGATCAATATATTGTATTTGTTTCTCTCTCTCTCATGGAACAGGCTAAAACTTGATCTAAAGGGAAATAGTTCAGCACATCAGGTTGGCACGAGTTTTCCTTGTATCATACCTTTTACCTAGATGGGGTGGAAACACTCCGTTGTGTTTCGTATCCTCCAGGGACTCCTGTGTACAACAGTATTTCTCCCTCACTGGGCTGTGCGGAGCTTATAGTTAGAAAGAGATTTGGTGACTATGGCAGCTCGCAGCTGAACTCGTATTTTGAATTTAACGGAGATGTTTATTTTACGTTAACAGCATAGTCCATCCTGTGTATGTTTGGGGCTTGTAGGTTAAATTTGCTTCCACTGCCAGGGCATGCTGTAGCTTGTAAGGTACTCTGTGGCATAAATGTAATTCATTTTGTACTGCACGTACATTGTTATGAAAAGTATAATGAGTTATGTGCCTGTAATTACATCTTGAAGAGAATGTAAATTGTCATGAATTAGTGACAGTCATGTCAGCTTTTTTCTAAATTTATTTTCTTTTATGGTTTATTAGAAAATACATGTTTATTTGCTTTAGGGTCATCTCTGACAAAGCAAAGGAAGAGAAAAAAACCATACATTAGGTGTCAAATGATAAAGACCCGTATGCATTTCGTTGTTATGACAACTTACAGTTTTCTGGTCCATTAAGGAAGCTGTTTTAACACACTGCAATTAGTGAAATCAGAAATGAAGCCAGCAAATTAGGTTCACATAAGTTACAAAGAGCAAAAAATCTAACTCATCCTAGTTAGAGGTAAGACAAAAAGAAGCTAGATGAAATCAGGCCATGCATTCCTCTGTTAACTTCTTGAGCTTTCCAAGTCTAATTTTCACTGCATCTGATTTGAAGAAGTCAGCTGCAGGAAAGACTTAGATTTTGTTTGTTGACTTAGAATGCTACTGTGTTTTAAAACTAATACAATCGACAACAGGGAGACCAAACCCCAGTTACAGCAAATAAAGTTATCATCTAACCTATAATTATAATGCAACACTATTTGTTCATTCAATTCTTACTATACTGAGTCTGAAACAAGTTAATGTCATCATTTATCTGTTAGGTATATGATTTTGTAGCAATTATTTCTTTCTAACTTCACAACAAATACCCCTTTGCACTCCAGAAGCCATTCAGTAGATTCTCAGTAGATTATGATAGCTTTGAGGCTATAAAATCACTTTTTATGGCTATGCACAACTTTTTGTAATCTATGTATGTAATATGTAGCTTTAGCAGCATGGATAGTCTGGTCTCAGAGATTAATAAATATCTCTTTGAATCTGTGCAGTAGTCTGCTGATTCCTGTGCTAGGCTGATTACCTGAAGGGAAAAAAATCATAAATGAAAATATATTATTTTAATCATTATTGTAAGTAACTTTAATAGGATTTCTACATATTCTTTTGCTTAAGAATTCTAATCATGGTGCCCTGGCTTTTTAACAATAGGAAAATAGTTCTATTTAATAATTGAAATGTTGATAAGAACGAGAGTCTGTTCCTTGATGCAGTCCATTCAGTGCCAGCATCCAACACTGAACGGATGCTTTATAGATGTAAGAAGCTCTGATACTGAAAATGCAAGGATGTGAGAAATAGGAGATGGAAGCCTTTGACTTTTGCTGCTCTTAGTTTGTAGTTACTCTTAAATGTGGCAAGCGTTACATTTTCAGTGCCTAACACCTGCAAAAAACAGATCTCCGGATGTAAGTAACCCCCCGCTCCCCTACCCATATACTACATCTACAGCTGTTTGCTAACTAAACCCATCACTTAGAGAACATATGAAACATAGAAACATCAAAAACACTGACATGGAAACATCTGGCTTTTATTTGAGAATTTAAAATTATGGGAAAGATTAAGAACAAAAACATTTTAAAAATTACTGCAGAAAATAACCTTTTTTTCCCCAGTGTCGTGGTTTAGCCCCAGCCGGCAACTAAGCACCACGCAGCCGCTCACTCACTTCCCCTCCTGCAGTGGGACGAGGGAGAGAATTAGAAAAAAAAACCTCATGGGTTGAGATAAACACAGTTTAATAGGACAGAAAGAGAGAAAGAAACAACAATAACAATACCAACAAAGGAATGTACAAGAACAAGTGATGCCCAATACAGCGATTGCTCACCACCCAGCGATCGACAGCCTATCCCCGCGCAGCGATTCCCGCCCCCCGGCCAACTCCAGTTTATGTACTGGGCATGACGTTGTATGACAGGGAATATCCCTTTGGCCAGCCTGAGTCAGCTGTCCTGGCCGTGTCCCCTCCCAGCTCCCCGTGCATCCCCAGCCTTCTCACTGGCAGGTCAGCATGAGAAGCTGGATTGTCCTTGACTGCTTAGCAAAAACGCAAAACATCAGAACATTACTGACAGTTTCTCATCCCAAATCCAAAACACAGTCTCACACTAGCTTCTGCGAAGAAAACCAGCTCTATCCTGGCTGAAACCAGGACACCCAGTTCTCAGGGAAGTCTTTTCATTGACTTCAGCAAGCTGGGTCTGGGAAGAGCAAAAGTTTGAAGGCTTGTGTGTGGCTAAGTCTGAAATTGTCTGCACACTTCAGTCTGTAGCCATTATGAGAAAAGAGATATCCATGATAAAGGTGTTGTTAGAGTAATTAGATGTATACATCTAGCTTTGGGGTAGTGGAAGAGGAGTAATTATATCTAATAGTCTTAACCATGTACTTCATCTTGCAGAGATCTCTGTATTAAAATATTAGCTAGAAGACTACTCAGAGCACCATGGCAAACATAGAGTCCTTGAATAGAATATCTTTGGCTGCTGAGTTTGTAGAGTTATGCAACATAACAAATAAACATTCAGTTAAGTGGCCAGGAAGTGTTCATTCATAGCCACTGACCTTCTGGAGTAATGGCTGTGAACTACTTCTCTAGATGGAAGGCATTCCAGTTCAGAAATGTAGTGGTTTTGCTGGTGTTCACCTTTATACAAAGAGCTGACTTCAGCAGTTGTGTTATAATACACTTGAGCAAATTATTAATAAGCTGTAAATGGCTGGGTATGGCCTCTCTGTTCATTTATCAAATATTAATGTCAGTTTATCATCCATATAGATTTTCATAAATTGCTAGGTCAGCAGAAGGCATAGTCTTTCCTGGAAGGTTTTAAAGCATTCAGAAATAGATGAATTAGGAATCTCTTAAGTTTCAGTTTACTGTGCAAACAGATTGACACACTGCAGAATGAGTCTTTTTATTTTACTTCGCTGCTCAACTCATTCTTGAAAACAAGATAATTGCATGCTGAAAAAACATTAGTGATTTACCGAGTCTCTCTTAAAATGCATGAGTTTGATTTAGAACCTAGTCAGAAGCTTTATGGGACTCAGGTCAATGTGTGCGTAGATATCTTGGAGAAGCTTGTTCTGCAGTGCATTAATGATACTGTTCGTCTGAGCAATCCCTACTCCACACTCGGTGTAAAAAGCTAAGTGATATGAACACTGCTGTAGCGAGGAGTGGGGCACTCTATCCAACTGATTATTCAAATCCTGCTGCAGGTGTCAACAGTACGGAGGCACAGATATTGGCTAACAAAGCACTTGTTTACACAGCTCACTTGGCACAGGTGTTACACCTAAGAGGCCGGGTGTGTATTGAGTTGGAGCAATATCCCATCTAGCCCCATATCCTTTTTCCCACAGACGCTAAAAGCCTACGCCTGGGATGAGTGTAAGGACAGGACAAACGTACATGAATCATTCCCTAATGGAATGGAACAGTCTCCAACTCTTTGCAGCTCAGGGACATCCCAGGCAATATAGGGTTCTGCGTAATTTTAACCCTGAGTGGATTTTCTTTTGTGAGACATACGTAGCCCTCAGCTTTTCCCAAGTATTATCTCCTACAGCGTACTGTGGCAAGATCAGCTATCTGCTCCATGAGGAATCACCCCTTTGCTTTGAACCTGGAGACAAAGTGAATGATCGGTCCCTACTGCTCATGATTTCACACATCTTATATCACCTCTCCATCTCATTTCTAGCACTCATTCTCATTAGCTATAAAAAAAAAAAAAGAAAAAAAAGAAAACATTTGTCCAGCAGCTACTCTTGAATGCCAAATGCTGAAATGTGCCACTGGTGAAAATATAAAATTAAGCCTTATTTACAAAAGTAATATAGTAGAAGAAAGTTCACATTTTATAGAATTTGATAGAAAATAGTATCCTTGCTATCAGTGTACAAAAAAAATTACTAATCTGTATAAAAGGGCATTTCTTTTAGAAGGAGTAATGCATTTAAAAATGCTACTTATAAATCACAGTTTATTCAATCAGTTGTAAGCTCTTTGAGACTCCTCTGTAAGAAGCTGTACAAAATCAGGAGTTTTTTAATTTCTTTGGCACTTAGGTGCAATCATTCTTCTCTGGTGAATGTGGAATTGCAAGGTGTTTATGTCATGCCTGGAGAACATGTCCAGCAGTGATGTATTTAGCATTGCAACAGAAGATGTACCGACACTTCCTGCCTTTTTGTACTGAACTGCTCTCCTATATAAATTTGTACACATAATTTTATATATACATATATAAAAAATGTGCAGCAGATTAAACAGTTGTATCCTAAAACGCACATGACTAAATGTAGTAACTGTCAGCATTTACAGTAACTGCTAATGCACCCTAATGCAGAAAGGATATTTGTAAGGACCTGTGTGCTGGCCAGCTATGCTTGGATGTAAAATCTCTGATTCCTCTTGATAATGATTTGGTTAGGATTTTCAGGGTATATGCAGGAACTATGCACCAAAGTAGGTGGATTACTGATTAAATTGTGCTGTGTACAAAGTCAATTCCTATTCCTCATTCTGTCCCACTTAAGTAGTGTAAAGAAAGTTCTAACTAGGCTTTCTTTATGTGGGTGAACTTGAGCAGACAACCCAAAGCCTCACTCTTCATGGTAGCATCTGACAGTGAGAGTTAGCAGAACGTGTTTTGAGGGATGATGCTTATGTTGCAACCCATTTTGGTGCCTATTATTTCTTCACTTCCACAAGCTTCCCGTTGATACATAGGTTACTCTAGATGGATCAAATCTATGGACTTCGAAATAGTGCTTTGTTTAGAAGCGGGGTTCTGTTCTGTACTGAGAGTACAGCATTAGAGACACAGGTCTACGTTTTGTCTCTTCCTCTCCTTTGCACTAAAAAAAAAAAAAAAAGCATTGCAGTTATGCCAGACTTTACTAGCTCCATTTCCTGCTGGATATGACTTCAAATAAAAATTGGGACACTGTCACGTCTATTTACTGGTGCTCACAAGCTGCACTGCTTTAAGCATAAAACCGTTGCAGTACCAACAACATTTGGTGTAATAAAAGCAAATGTACTAACTTCCAGTCTTGACAGATGTCTCAGTCTCCTGCGCTGATCTTGTGGGTCTCATGTAAAGTATTTTTGTCTCCTCGTCCCCATTCCCGTCCCCAGCTACTTCCCTCATGCAGAGAATTAGGTTGTCATGCTTATGTCTGCTCCACTTCCACTGGCTTGTGCCTACATCTGGTACTGGGAAAGGGGTAACAGGAAGGGCAGTTTTTAAACTAATGTCTGACTAAACATATGCGAGACAAACAACTTGTGTATGCCCTGTTTTTTTTGCAGTCATAAACAAACACATCTGGTTTAATGCAGTGTCCAAGGAACTGGATGTATCTTCCCAGACAGAGAAACTGCTGGACATGACCACACTCAGCCTCTGCTACATTACCTTCTACATGACCTTTTGTTCTCAAATGTGTAAAACCCCAATAAGTACAATGTTATACTACACATTCAGTTTTTCCTTCTATGTTTTGTAGTGGCTTTGAATTTTGAAGCTATATCCAGCCATACCAGAGTAATGATTTATCAAAGCCTTTTCTCCCAGGTGTCCCTTTGTGGTGTGGCTGCATTGATAATAGACCTATAATTTCTGTGAAACTATGTTTTCTCATAGACTCTTATCAAAGTTACAGATATATTGGTATCTTTAGCTCCGCTTATGTACACAAATGGGATTACATATTAAACATTCTCCACAGATATTTAGGCATCTAATTTTTTCCTTAGGGATACATTATTAATCTTTGGATAGGCTATTGCCTTTGACATTTCACAGAATCACAGAATCACAGAATCACTAGGTTGGAAAGGACCTTCAAGATCATCAAGTCCAACCTTAATCCAGCGCCACCATGTCCCCTAAACCATGTCCTGAAGTGCCACATCCACACATTTTTTGAACACTTCCAGAGATGGCGACTCCACCACCTCCCTGGGCAGCCTGTTCCAATGCCTGACCACTCTCTCAGTGAAGAAATTTTTCCTAATACCCAATCTAAACCTCCCCGGCGCAACTTGAGGCCATTTCCTCTTGTCCTATCGCTAGTTACTTGGGAGAAGTTTATCCAAGTTTGATTCTGTAAGAAATTCCCAACATTTTTATTAATTAGCTAATTTTATGGATACATTTCAGATTGGTACTTCTATCACTACGATGCTGACTGACATTTCTGTAGGATTGATGCTGTGCACTTACATGGATGTAGACTCAGTAAAACATGTCTGCAGTTCTCTTCTGAAAAGATTTTCAGTTATCTTAAGATGCTCCCAGATGGAGGAGAATAAACTCTTTGAGATAAGGATTATCCCTTTGTTAATGCTTATGCTGTACATTGTACCATAAGTGCATGCTGTATAGATTGTTTTTTTGGCATACTATTAGAAAATACGTTAGTCTCAAGAATGTATCAACACAGAATTTAAGCCTTAAAATTTGCAGTTACATTTGGGGGAAAGAGAGTGGTAACCTGAATATACCAACTCAGCACTTGCTGAGTTTTCAACAGGTTGGTTCCTGTTTTGAGTGTTTTGTGGGCAGTACTACTACTCTTGCTCATGAAGACATCAAATAAAATTTGATTTTACAGGATTTTGAGAAATGAAATCACTGAAAGCACTTCAGATTTCTTGGGGCCCACTGTGCTTACACTTGTAGTTACTGTAGTGTAGCTTTTTAGAGCTGTTAGTACCAAAGGTCAGTAAGTTTTTGTAGCCCCATCAGGATCCAGTGTCCAGGTCATGGCACAAAAATAGTACGGGGCAAAAATTGCTCAAATTGAAGACTGATTGTTTAACTTGGAGCACAAGATTTCGTAATGCTGGATTTTTAAAATGACCAAACCTGGTAATTCCTGCCTGCCTTCTGCTTTGTGTAGATCTATATGCCTGTGCAAAGTAAGTGTAAAATGTTACCATATGGTAATACTGTACAACAACATCGCACCAGTTGATGGCTGCACAAGTTGTGAGGCAGTGGGGAACTGGGAGGCTCTTTTCAAAAAAGCTTTTGTTGTGTAAGCACAGGGGGAGCTTAAGAAACATAAGCCGCAATGAAATCAGCCACGGCTTGTTCTTTGGGGGGTTTTAAGGTTCTCTGGATTTTGAAAATCCCAACTAATTTAATGTGTGTCTGTGGGTTTCTGAGGGGGAGAGAGTGCGCTGTGTGCATGACGCTGTAGGAGCAAGGGGATGAAATAAACTCCAGTACAAATGTGACCTGCTTTCCCAGAGCACAGAACTTCTTCTTAATGTAACATATTTTAAAACAATATGTGCTGCCATCACCATTGATAGTAGAAAATTATTTTCCCCGAAAGTTTAATTTGAAAATGAAGTCACAACCTAGAAAATTCTTTTTCCTTTAGATTTACTTTTGTATAATTTTTTAAGGATCTAAGAGAGACCGTTTCATTCAGGTTTTAAAAAGAAAGAAGAAAGGCAAAACCTCATATATTTGGCCTCTCTTGTTTGTTTGTTTGCTTGCTCCCTTTTGTTACTATTAAAGTAAAACTCCGTATCCTGGAATTTGTTTATTCTTTTCTTTTTTTAGCTGTCTTTGAAGTTGATGTCTTTAGCAATAATTTTGGCAGTACTGCAGTCTTATAATGATTTTGCTGTGATACCAGGCTGATTTTGTGTTCTTTTTCCATTGAAAAACCCAACCCCCAAATCTTTTAGGGTTGTAATTTGTAATTAAAGAAGTAAGGTTTACATTTTCATGGAACTAATCAGTAATTACTTTTTTGTTTGTTTGTTTTATTTTAATCTCCATTTGTGCCTGTATCTGAGGAGGGGGAGAAGACCTGACAGTTGAAACACACTTTTTGAAAGGCTGACTGCTTTTAATTTTCAGAAATGTTTGTCTGAAGTTGTTTGCAGGGAGGACTCAAGCCAATATTTCAGAGTTAGACCAGAACATGTGTTACATTTCCAGAACGCACACAAGTTATCCCGCTGTTTCTAAAACTCCGTTGTTGAGATGCCATGTTAAAAACCATTTTTGTTTCCTGGAAGATTTTTGATGTCTATTGTATCTTATTGGAGGTCACTTAAAGTGTACTTTTTGAGACTTTGATTTTATGCTATGGCATTATTTTTAGTAATTTCTCATAATGGAAACCATGTTTTAGGCCTATGAACATGCACTAAATTGTGGTTATTTTTCCTAGAAAGTGTGGATGACAGTTAGAAACATTGCCGGGGATTATCGGGTGCAAATCTCAGCACCCACCATACCCAAGGGCTCACAGTGATTACACCTCCCCTCACTCACCCCACATTTCTGGGAAGTGGAGCAGAACTGCTGCGCCTTCTGAAATGCATGGGCAGGCAGGTGTTTTCGTCAAGTCTTTGGCTCTAGCTGGACCACCGGCCGTCTCTGCCCCATCATCTGTACTCAGTATTTTCCAAATGGGAACTGACAAGTTTTCTGCACAGGAATGTTAATAATTAACTGGAAATATCTCACCTAAATTAGTTTGCATTTATGTCTTTTTAGGCTGGATCACTTTGAATCGTAGTCATCCATGCACTTTTTTTTGGTCCTCTTCAGTTTCCAATTAAGAAATTCCCAGTTTACAGCAAAAAATAGTAGTTTGCTGGCATGTAATTTCATATTTTGTCATTCCATTTTTATTACTTCAGTCTTCTAGTTTTTTGTAAGGATCCTCTTGATCTTCTACATTGACAGTGCTTTCTAGTTTCAAGAACTGGTGAATGTTATTGAAGTGCTTATGTTGTGTTTTTTTCTGGCTAACGGATAGACTTAACAAGCTGGTTATCTATAAAACCAACCCATTTATGACTTTCCTTTTTCAAGACATCTTGTTTTCATTTCTTCTTTACCTACTTTCTTACCATATGATTCTTTGACTAATAGCTGTGTTGTCTGCATTAAATAAAATGCAAGGAAATGTGATTTCTGTTGGTTGCTTTACTAAATCCAGATCAACTTATTTGTGTCTCTATAAAAATCTGTTATTGAAAGAATACTGATATACTTGGCAAATATTTTATTTTATCTTCCTCTCTGTCTTTATTCTTTGAAACTTGTTCTAAAATATGCTTATCTTTAGGTCAGGCTAACAGGATTGCAGTGCCCACATTCAGTTGTTCTCCTTTTCTAAATGTAGTCCCTCCATTTGATATTTTCAAGAGATATGGTTTCATTAAGATCTAGAATGGTTATGGCTGCAAGCTTATACTTTTATTTGTCAGTTCTTTAATAGTTCTAGGTTGGGTCCTCCCACTTTGAATGCTGTTTGAATTTTAACTTTAAGATGCATAAATTCCATTCGTGTATTCTCACTCTAGTTACGATAGCCACAGTCATTGCTGATGGCAGAAGTGAGGAAAGTGCTCCTTCAGCCCTAGCCCGATGGCCAATTTTAACAGCGTGCCACCTTCTCATCTTAGAACACCCATTTCTGCTTATTCTCTTCTGTTCATGAAAACCTATATATTTTTATCATGATTGACTGAAGTCTCAGCTTTCTCTTATATCCAAGCCCCTTTTGTTATTTGTCTTTGTTAACTTTTCATTTTTAACATTATGTATTTGCCACTTAAAAACTTTCAGCTCTAGACTAACTGTTGTTTATTCCTCCATTTAATTTAAACTTACGTTATAATTACATGAAATATTCATGTCCAATGGCTTTATTATTTTCATTGATTTGTGAGTCTCTGAGAAAGCTCCTCATAAAGAAATGATTCCTGGTGATAGTCTTTCTCCAAGAGCATTATAATTCTCTCTGTATATCTTCAAATCTAACCCTGGGGCCGAGGAGGCCTACAGCAGATAGTGAGCTTTATTCCATATAATGCTGGGGAAAAAATCCACCAAACAACATATCCTCTGAGCATTAGCTCAACACTTTACAGCTGTTAAAATCTCATCTTCTTGCTCTGAGGACTAACCATCTATGTTTCTCTTGGCTCATAGACTTGCGTGTGAATTCATTTTGTGGGGTTTTTTTTAATAACATACAGGTTAACTGGGGTTGCTAGTAGAGCTCCTTCTCTGGTGGGACATTTCACTGGCTGATGTGTTAGGGATTTATTTTGTTAGGCCATACATTCTTTAAGCCCCTGGAATCTGAATCTCCGTGGGGTCTCTAAGCCCCTTCTGGAGATACCATAAATCTTTCAAGTGACTGTTGGGATTCAGCCCAGCTCCTTTTGGGTTCTTCACCTTCTGGCTTTTCTTCATAACAAAGCTTTTCTCACAGTTTTTTTCTCACGTGAATCTTACATGTCTCCAAATAAATAAGACCACATCTTCTTTCTCCTCTCTGAAAATTCCTGAGATTGCCCCCTATGTAAGGTCTTCTTTCAAGTCTTTTTAAGCCTGTGTTTTATCCACTCTTAGTGAATTTTTCTTGCTTGGGTATTCTCCGCTCTCTCCACTTCCTCCTTGTGGACAAGTTGGAGAAAACTCATTCCTGACTTTAATGAGCCTCACCCAATGAAGCAATTGTTATTCTTAATGGTCAGTCATTCTGTCTGGTTGGAAATGGTGTGTATGAGAGTTACTTGATGAAAAAACAATATTTATAAACCAATTTCCAAATGTCAGACCGAGTTCATGAGTTGTTTACAAGGAGGATTCCTGGATTGTCTCAGTGAGTGTGGATATCCTCACTGTGCAGTACTAAAACTGCTTTTCTTGGGTGGAATTGTTAATGAAGCCTTCAGACAGCCTCAAGAGGCAGACAGTCACCTGTCATATTCCTCACCCTACTTTTAAAAATGCTCTATAAAATTCAGGACTTCTGAATATCTATAATATCTGTCATCCCTTTTAGAATTAATATTTGTTGAATTAAGTAAGATGTGTCCCTCAAAAGAAAGAAATAGGAACTGTGACTGGGAAGCATAAACAGCTCAGGCTTATTTCTCTTTTATCTGTGAAGTTCTTAAGTATGAGATCTTTGGTGGCTGTAATTCAGCCTACTTTTTTTTGTAACTTTGCTGTTGAATGTACCAAATGGGAGAAAAGAAGACCTGAGTAATTAAAGTATGGATGGAAGATAAAAACAGTCGTATAAGAAGGAGGCAGACTAACAGAGACAGAGGTGAGACTGGAATATTAAGCTGCCATCAGCAGTAGCTGGGAAAAAAAGGCGTTTTGTCATTATCATGACTTGGCGGTCAGAAGACAAACATGCCCAGAGCCAAGGGGAACATGATGAACTGTCTCTGAAAAGAGTCCTGCGGAGTGTTTAGGTTTTTGTGAGTTGTGTTGCAAATGTATGCTATTACTGTCCTTAAAATACTTGGAAAAAAAAAAGGAAGAATTTTAGTTTGCGGATGAATGCTGTTGTGAGAGTTTCACATGGTTGATAGAATTGGAGTTCTACAAACAGCCAGAAATTCAATTAAGCTTTCAGAGCAAAAGGATGTATCAGTTTTCCTTTTGTATATAACTGAACACTTTCAAAGTGAAGGACACTCACCCAGAACAATTGTGTTACGAAATTAAGGATTTGTGCAAATGCTTTTGTAATGACCTGAAGCTACATATGATTAGCATTAAATACACTGGTCTCCAGACTGATCTACAGGAACACTCTTCTAGCTGTGAGACAGGAGCTGACCACCAGTTGCAGCAGCATCTTTTGGAAGGAGTCACAGTTACAGGCACTTCATGTGCTCGGTATGTTCTGGTCATTTTAAACACAGTAAGGTAAGAGTGTAGGTATATGAGGCGTCTGTTTGACACAAATTGCCATTGTGTAACAAACTGTGATCTAAAAACAAATACTGCAGTGAGTGGGTGGGGAAAGCATTTCAGGGGAGAGATTTCCTCTAAAGTAGTAAATATTTTTGTTGCAAGCCATAGAAGGGCACATGCTGATAAATTTATAGGCAGGCTGGCTTATTTTTGTTTGGTGCTGTAAAAAATGGACCTTTGTCTGGTCCATTTCCAGAACTAGATGTTAACCTGACAGCCCCATTTAATACCATATACATCTAGAACACTTTCTTCTCTTTAGATACCTGCATGCTTTTTACCAAGTATAAAGTAATTTGTCCATTCCAGATTCTTGTCTCATTCTTTTGCAAAAATAAAGTGGTAGTGTTACTTTTCCTTTAAAAGATAATGAAAATGGGATTCAATCAGGTACAGAAGCATAAGTTGGGCTATAGTTATTCGGATACTCTTGTTTAAAAGGTGAACTCCAAGAACACTTTTTTGCATGTAACTCCTCTAGAGTTATCCAGCTTGCTGGAATAGTACATGCCCTCTTCATATGTGCAGTCATTGTAGACCATCTTGCAAACTGTAATGTAGTACTCAGATATTGGGAACATCGTATGTATTTGTGACAATTCCAGGAGGATTTTATATCTCCAGAGAATAGTAGGCTGTGAGCGTATTAGTCTCTTCTAGCTGAGGCATCAATAATATGGACAATCTTTATGTGGTAAATTATTCAAAAACTTAAAATACAAACATTAATTTGGTAGATCCATCTTTAATTTGTCCTCTGACTCTATGTGTTTTGGGGTGATTTATCAATTTTCAATAACTCCAGCACCATCAGTCCTAAGTTCTTTTAGGTGAATTTTTTGGATCATCAAGATAGTTTTGACATTTAGACCAGCAGCACAGAATAAGTAGTAGCAGCATTAGGCTGTTATTGATATATCTTCTCTGGTTCACACCCCCAGAGCCATGGCTTCTGTTAGCTCTTTTATCACGCTCACTCTGGTTCAGTGTTTCAGATCTTATCCTGCCTTGTCTGAGCTGAAAAATTAATACAGGCTTTCAGTTAGAATGAACCTGAAATTTATTTTATTGCTTTTTTCTATTTCAAATTAAATATGAAATTAACAAGGCATTGCAGGCTGAATGAAACAGTGACATTCTTTGGAAATAAAGCAAATTTTTTTTTGATCATTCAAGGAAAGCAAAGAAATTAATAAAGAAAATGTTCTCTTTTTTTTTTCTAATAGCTCAATTGTTAATTCACTTATACAGGGACTGAGGCAGAAATCAAGCTCCCATTTTCTGGAAGGGGGTGTGTGGTATCTATAAGTGAAGGCTTTTCCTGATCATTAAAAACTAACAAAACTCAGACTATATTTTTGACAACCACAGCTGTAGACTTGTGCTCGGAAAAACATTTCTAGTCTTGAAGGTGTGCTTAATCATTGTGATACTATTCTGGTGAGACACTGTAGCATGCCAGGATGTTTCCCAGCTAACTGGTGATAAGAAAACGAGAACATGGAATTCATCTTGCAGAAATAAGACCTAAGAAAGGAAAGTGGAAAGAGAAAGAAAAGTCATGGACAGTAAAGCAAGGTTCTCTTTCATAAAGGAGAGGCTACTGTGAAATTTCAGTTTTCTTTCTTTGTACTCCCACTCTGTTACTGCTGTTGGTTTATTTCCCCCAGAGGCCTCTTTAATACTGAAAGCCTGACTTAATTACCTTGAATTAATTAGTTCAATATAAAGCAGAGGACACTGAACATCAGTGCTTGACTTGGGAAGGACTTGCAGTGAAGTTGTAGAAACGGCATAAAAATATGAAAGTCTTCAGGAATGCTTCTGCAAGAGCAAGTGCTGGGAATGGTAACAAGTTTCTTCGGAGGCCAATTCCTTTGCCCCGGTGTTAGGAATCTTAAAGAGGACAGCCTCAGCTGCATTCCCTGTAGTGGGATGTGACACTTCAGGCAGTTAATTGCCTGATGGATTTAATTTCTGCAGGAGAGCTTATTAATGTGTTCCCTCCCATTCCCTAGAAATTTCACCTGTTCAGCATTTAATGTGCTCCTTGCCTTTGCTTGCCACTTAGTGGAGTATTGTATCACTGACCTCTGCCTCAGTCTGTCTTTGGTTGGGATAAGTTGTGAGCAGGAAAAATGGATTGCTAGAAACTTAAACCTGTGTATTGCAATTAAAACCTCAGTAAGTTTAGATAGTGTTCTGAATGTCGGTTGGTCACAAAGCTTTGTGTTTTGGTAGTTGTATGTGGGAAAAGCCTTTAGTAATGTCAGGTATTTTTAAGCCTCACAGACTGTATTTTCCTTTGATAAGGATCATGTTTTAGTGAACTCTGCTTAACTAGAGTTCATGCTGTTGTTCCATGCAATTAGACATGGATGGGTTTGAGAAGTTAGCAGTAGATGTCTTTGTCATCTTTCTGTCTTTATTTAGCTATTTTGACAGTATCTGAAAGGTATTGTTAGGGTGGTGAGATGTGGTAAGTGCATGCCCCATTTAAAGGCCCTAGGTTAGGCTATAGAGATCATTAGGACAATGTGTTACAGTTAGACTGCTACCACATGGAAGCACTCAAGTATTCTGCTGTTCACAAGCTTTATTATTTGATTGGAAAGTTCCATTTACATATAAATGTCAGGTTGTGGTGAGCCTGCACAGCAAAAGTTTTTTTACACTTTAGTAGAGGTAGTACCTGGAAAACTTCTAGAAGTCCAGCAGATATTTGAAACACATCTTTTGATGAATTTTGACATCAATATTTTTCATAGGAATTGTGCAAAAAAATTCACTGATTTTTCTCTGTGACATTGATATTTGTAATAAGGGCAATTAAAAATAATATTTCGTTACCTTTCCCACTTCTACCTATGCCAGAGTCCAGCTCTGACCCACATCTAGCCTTAAGTAAAGCTTTTGGTCTCTAAAGCCAGCAATACAGAACATGGAGTGTGCCCAGGTTACCGAGGCTTTTCTGTAGTTGTGCTTTCAGGTAAGCCAGCGTTGCTGAGCAGGGAGCGGGGTGACTGATAGTGCTTAAATTGGACTGGGAGGAGGGGTTCTTTGCTCCCAGTCCTCTACACAAATGACAAAAACTAACCTTGTTTCTTCTGTATTTTTAATACTTTATCAAAGTGTGTAGTATTTCTGCCCTTTGACCATGTGACTAAACTAAAATAAGTTTATTTTTCTTATTTGATTTGCAGCTGAAACTGTTTCAGCTTCTTACATCTGCCTTGTGCATTCTGTCTGGACAGATACTTTCCTCCCAAAGTCACTCATACAAAATGCATGTGTTGCTGCACTGTGCTTTATGCCATGAAACTCTTCATGTTGTAAGCAATAGCATAGTGAACTGGCAGATATATGAACTGTGAAGAATGATTTTGATAGAATAACATTTCCAAGTATATAAAGAGACTTTAGTTACGTGGGGTTTCTTTCTAATTGTTCATGTTAAACTTTTGCATTATAATATTCATCAGCTCAATGGAGTTATATTAGAATTTTTCATAGCATGAGCCAGGATGGTGACTTGTTCTGTGTGCTGCTAAAAAACTTGCTCGTATGAAAAATGTGCTTTTAATAATACAGATGGCAGTAGATTAGTGAACAAGCTTTTATGTTTGTCAACAACATTTGCATTTTCATGCTTTAACAGTCAGGAACACTTAGTAACAGCAACATGATAAATGTGGCACATTTAGTCATGTCATGATGCATTTTTGGTGTGTGGCAGGATTCCTCTTTTTCTAATTAAGTCAACCAAAGACCTTGTTTTGTTTTTTCTTGTCTTTCTACAGTGTGATTGGTAAGTCTCAAACAGTCTTACCCAAGATAGTGGTCAGTCTGTTTCATTCCTGCAGAGAATTGCTGACACGTATTGGCAAACTTTTCCAAACATCAAAGCTTAGTCTACTAGCCATCATACTTCTCTGCTTCTGTCAATGTTGTTATATTTTTATATCAAAAAGTACATTTTTATCCTCTATTCCTGGCCATGATGATTTTTTACTTCTAGTTCAGTAATTGTGCAGTTCAGTATATAGTCCTATTTCTGAATTCCTTATCCACTCAAGTTGGAAGCTTCAGTTGGTAAAAATGGAGTGAAAATAGGCACTCAAGGATGATTTCTTAACCATTTGTTCCTCTTAGTGCTGTCATTCTTCATTCTCCCTCTTTGTACTGTCTGACTTCCTTGAAATGAGAAGTGTCTTCTGTCAAAGCTGTTTATTACCCTCATTGGACAATGCTGTCCAAAGTTTTAGAATAAAAGAAAAATCGCTCTTTCAGTCTAGTTCCGTCATATGCCCTTGAAAATGACTGGTGCCCAGGGCTTTACTGAGACATTTAAGTACCTATATTACCTATATAATTAAGTAATTACATAGTAATCTAGGCTTTGAGTATAAAGATGAAGACCAGTTTTAATTTTATCACTATGGGTTTTCTGTTGTCGGTTATAATAATGCTATTCCTGTTTACGTAAGCCTAGCTTTGGATAGCGCACTTGTATAGCCATTGAAGCTACCCCATTGACTACAGCAGTACCAACCATGAATAACTGCAAAATTTAACATGGTGGGGTCTGGCATTTAGATTTACATTTGTTTCTGGAACTTGACAGTACTATTTTCATTAGCATTATAGTATAAATTCCTTATAATTTTAAGTAACCTTTGTAAGGTTTTACACATTATCATTTTTGCTATTGTGAATTTTTCTCTACATTTCTATTGTATTCTGAAGAGAGCTACTTTGAACAAACTTTTGATTCATTGCAGCCTGTCTTTATATGCGTATATACATGAAAAGCAGCTTGATCTCGCTGTCTGAGTCCAAGGATGAGAATTCTCCTTAACATGAGAATCAAAGCTTGAATGCTTTGATAGCAGTAGTTCAGCAGGAGTTGAAAAACTTTGCGAGATTATTTTAGTTGACAAAAACTGTCAAATTTCCAGGTGTCTTTCTTGCAGAAAAATTCTACTCCTGCTGTGTAATGCCTACGTATCTCACAGATACAGTTCCTCAACAACTGTCCTAAACCAAATTTAAAGCCACACATTTTATACCTTCTGAATGACCGTGGGCAGTATTTTATTACAGAATGAAATCTGCTTTCTTCCGGAGCTCAGCAGCTGTAGTGTGTCCAACTGCCTTCATCTGAGGAGCTCCAGAACCAACAGGTCAGGTCCTATTGTGAAAAAGAAACCAGCCGCCCATTTTCTTTGTAAAACAGGATACTGACTCCTCACTGTGAAATCAGGGCTCAAAGGAGAATGAGGAATTTAACAGCTGCTTTTAGTTTCTATCAACAAATATGTGTCCATGAGGCCTGTGTTCATTGTCCTTAAGCAGCAAGAAACCTAACTGCTTGAAAAAAGTCTTATTCCCACCACTTGCCTGGATATTATTCCCTGTACCCGGGTGATGACTGTTTCCACAGCTGCTTATCCTCAGCTCTGACTGTAGAGGTTAGGTAGATGTGTAGATAAGTAGGTGTGAGTAGACTTGTTTTCACAAGCAACTTTGTTATTGAGGCTAGATGAAAAAAGCAAATGTGGATTTCTTGCGGGTCAGAAAACTCCACAGGGGAGAAACAAACCATGAAGAGTATTTTTTCCACGCTGGCACTATAAGTGTGGCAGAGGCAGTTATAGTAAGGAAGGAATTGTGCATGCATTATCTTTTGGGACAAAAGCAGCCAGTCTAGCAGACCTGCTGCTTCTCGGGAGTCTTTATGGAGCATGACAGGTCTCTGGTGCCACCTCCTTATTCAGAGCCTTGGACTAGAAGCCCGGCACTGCCATACGCATAACATACACTTTAACTTCTTTGTGTGAAGTGAGGCACTACGGTGTAACATTAATTACTGGAGAAGGAGCACATTAAGTCTAATTTATAGAACTTGTTAATATACTGGGTATTTGTTGGTGTAAGGGAAAAAATCTGTTTTTCTTAAGCATGTTGAATAACGATACTATAAAAATACTGTTTTTATAGTACATCCTTGTGAGATTTTCATTTAGTAGTTACTTAAATGCTCAGCTTGTTGAAATTGCCATATTGAAAAGATGTGCTTCTGACCTTCTGTGTAGTGTAGTAGTATCCTAAAACATTTTAAGGTCTCCTCACCAACTATGTTCATTCAATGTGGTTTTGAAAATGAAGTGCTTTTTATGTCACAATTACATGAGCTTCATAGGTAGATAGAGCAGGATAAACAGTGTTGAAAATGTGAGAATTCTCCTCCTGAACATTTTGTCAGATCTCCTCCTTCCTACAGTGGCTGTCAGCAACACATTTTCTTTAGGCCTCAAATAGCAGTAATTCTTTCTTTGGCTGTAGTTCTCCTTTGGTGATTCTGTTCTTTCCTTTCCCTTTCTCTCCATTCTTTGTTTATGTACCTGTGTTATCCCCGAGTGTCCCCTAGACTCTCCAAAATCTGGCAGTACTTCTGGGAACATCCATCCTTGCAATGTGGGACTTGACTGAACCACAGCTGTAGATCCTTCCCACTGAATGGCTACTTCAGTGTTCATTGCTTTGTTGAGAACGGAAGTTCTGTAATCATCTGGAAGAAATTTAATTTTCTTCAAGGGAAGGACTTGCACATCTGCCTCTTTCAGAAACTAGTGGTGCCTTTGGCCGTGGTGCTTGTTTGCCTAAGGGAACACAGATATGTTTCTTTTTCCTTTCTTTTGAAGGGTGCTGACCAATTACTGCTCACCTGGGGTGCGGGGAATTTTGTTTTATCTGTTACTGTCAGAAGAGTAGTTTAAGGAAATGGGTTTTGCCTTCTGCTTTGAGGAAGCGAACGCTTGTTGTTGTCCTCATCCCTTCTGGAAATTATCTTCAAGGTTTTTTTGTATCTATCATGGTTCTGTCACTTCAGAAAAGCGGTTTCTTCCATAGGTGAGCCATTTCCAATGAAGAGGTCGAAAGATAAGGATGGGAGCCCTGCATTTGGCCTGTTATTTAATGGCGAGTTAGTCAAAGGAGAACAAACTGAGAAGAGATATTCTGAGTGACTGTGGCTGCTGACCTTGTTGCCTGTCAGTCTGGTTGGAGTCTTTCTAGGAGTTGAAGTTGTGGTACATTCAGCTATCTGCTCCATTGCAGTCGCAGTTGTGAGGTCTAAAGGTGAAAAAACTTATCGTTGTGATTAAGTCCAACTGTGACAGCAATAGGACCCTCCAAGCTGCTCTGGCCTTCTGAGTGTTCGGGAAGAATGATAAATTCAGATGAATATCAGAAACGGTAGCCTAATGTTCTGTAGGGAGATTACATTTGATATGGGTGATACTTGAAAGGTGGTAGGGTTTTTTAACAACTCTTGTTTTTCACCAACACCACTTTAGGGTTGCCAGCTGTCTAGTATCCATGTACGAATCTTACATCTCAGATATCTAGGAAACAGTGCTTTTATATTTGATAGCAGAGAGGGATGTTAGCAGTACATAAGCCATTATATCTAATTTTTCCCCAGTGGTTTTGTGGAGAGGAAGAGCAGGGACGTTTTATGATCTTCTGAAAAGAGCTCTGAAACCAGCTCAGCGCAAGCCCCGTAACCCCTGCGAGGTGTTTATGGCAGTAACAACCCCAGCCGGGAGGAATCCCACTTCTTGGCAGTTCCTGCATAGACTTAGAGGCAATTCTTGTCAAGTGTCTCATTTGGCTTCCTCAGGAATTGTGAGGTTATATTACAGATGGTAAGTAAATAGATGAGTTGAATAAATGGAAAACCAAATACGGTGTGCTTCAAAGGAGACCCTTCTCAAAAGAGTTTTAGAAGGAAATATGACATAACTGAAAAACAAGGAAGAATTTAAATTTGTCCTTATTCTACGAACCCAGATTGTTAGGAGCAGCTTTGTAGCATGTTACTAATGAATATTCTTACTCTTTACTCCTTCTTAGCCTTTAGGAACGGGACTGAACGTCTCAGGCTTACTGCTGTTTCATTTGTCTTTGTCACAGAAACCACTGTGAAAGCAGTGGCTGCTTTTGGCAGCCAAGCAAAAAAAAGTCCAGAATTGTACAGATAGTGAAATCTCTGTACTAAAAGTGTGTTCCTTTGTGGTTGGTGCTGATACATATCAACAGGAACTTGCACTGTCAGAGGAGGGAAGAGTTTTCATTTTGCCACTGCTGTTTGTTTGGGGCTTTTATGGGAACCAAATGTATGTTAAGGAAATATCTGAGAGTTTCCCACAAAATTCAAGAAGTCTCATTACAGTTGTTTACATTAAAAGGTCCAAATGCCGTTGTTCGCATGACATTATCTGGTCACACACAAAATGACTGCTGTGTGACCTTTCAAATTTGATAAAAGTATTATGTAATTGTGGACAGGTTAACACAATAGACAAAATAATAATAGTTACTTTACTGAATGTTTAAAGCCTGAAAAAGAGGGGAAAATAGATCTGTTTAGATATTATCCAGCCAAAGAAAATAAGGACCGAGACCTCAACAGTAGCTGAGATTTATGGGATTCTGATGCTCATTGAAAAAAGGGCTTATATCAACTATATACTAGCTTAAAATTAATTCAACATTTGTAACTCTACATCTATATTGTAACTGTATTTATATGTGTAAGCATGTTAATTGGAGACAGCTGCTACAGCTTCATACAGAGATGAAGTCCACATGATGAGCCATTTTTGCATGCAATAGAGAGGACCTAGTACTATTCATACTTTAAAGCGTTGTAGAAAAATGCTGTTTCACTGCAGAACTTTGTCTTGGCACTAGGCAAGCAATAAGTTGTATCTCACTGCAGGTTTTTCTGACTTCCACTGGTTCAGAGTTCAAAACTGTAGATACTCGTTATCTGCAATCCAGCAGAAACGGCTTACTTTCCGAACTGCTGGTGGTAACACATATGAAGATGAGAGGCTTTTAAAGATTGACAAGGTGTCTATACATGACCAATATGCCCATGGATGAGGTCAGGTGATCTTTAGCATTATCATCAGTAGTGCTAATTGCTCAAAGAATGCGGAGGACCTGCATGTAAAGCAAAGCAGACAGACATACTGCAAACACATTCGTTGCAGGTTTTGTTCACGGAAGACTGTACTTTTTGACACTTGATCTTTTAAGTTTTGTCATTTGCCATCATATAATTCTTGCTTTTCAGCAAGAACCATAGAATTGAGTGTTAGAAGGGGGGTTTTACACTTAATGCATGAATCCTACAGCTTATTTAATTCCTGAAATGCATTTTTTTCCCATGTTGCATTCAATATTTGGGCATTGGTAGCCTGAGGTGTGGGCAGGGCTCTTTGTCTGCAGTAGTATAATCCATAGCAGCAGTCAGGCCTGCCCGCAGCTGCCTGGAAGCAGAGCGCTCTCATGAAGTTGTAGTCCAAAACACCTGATCATTCCAGGCTCACCATAATTCGTCTTTATCCCTTAATTTATTTTGCAAAACATTGTCAATACTTAGTAGTAATTTATTTTCATTGTCTTTGGGAAAGTTATCTCATTGTGGTTTATTTGGGCACAGGTGTCAGATGAATACATGTCAGCGTGACATTGCTCACATTTTACCATTGATACTATTGTCATGGAGTGATGTTATTTCCTACACTAGGTGTGAAATGAGCCTTGATAAAGGCACAGAGTCTGCATTCATTTTCCTTTAAATGCCAAGGCAATGACATTATGAAGCTAATGGCAATTTTTCTGAAATTTCCCTATTGCTAGCATATTAAAAAATAGTGGAATTCTTTGCAAGGGGAAAGATTATTAAAGGAAGGTAAATATACCATGGCACAGCTTGCTTTGAATTTTGTATTAAATATATTTTTATTAATTCCATAACAAACAAGAAATTGTATAAGAGTGTTTATGTGTGAATAATTGTAGTTTAAGAATTTGGAAACAATGACGATGGAATTCTTCTGTAACTAAAGGAGTCATTGAGACTGGAGGGAGGCTAGAACAACTAATGGTTATTTTTCATTGTGTTATAGATGTTATAGATTAGATGGCAGGACAGAAAGGAGACCTTCGCAGGGAGGAAAATAAACTGAGAAAGAGACCTTTTTCTGCATGCTGGCCTGCATAAAGGGCTTTTCTTTTGTTTGGAACCCACAGGTGGTGAGAGTGGGGTTAGTTTCAAAATGTGTTAGAGTGCAGTCACGGTCACTTCAAATTGGCCCCTCAGGATTTAATGCCGTAATAGAGAATAGTGCCTACACTGGGAAATGGATTTTTGACATGCAGTTTGCAAATGCCTTTGCATGCTGCTGTGATAGTGTTACTAAAATCCTGAATTCCTTGTGATGCTGAACAGCAGTAATTCACAGCAATGTTGCCATGTTTTTCTTATCTTCGGTACAGAACCTATCATGTTGTTTTTATCATTTTTATCTCTGTAGTATAATTTTATATTAATTTTATAGCAGAGTTTTGTAACTACTTTACTGCCCTTCCTTAGAATAGTGTGAAAAAAACCCCTTTAACTGTATTTCTTTCCTATCTTGCCTCATGGCTTTAGAAAGTGGTTGTTTTTTTTTTTCTTCAGAGAGTTTTGACAGTTTTCTTTCTGTCTTTTCTTTGGTCTCAGCTTATCCTTCATTTGCCTTCTTTTGTATTATGTACTTTAAAAGTTATGGGCATGTGGCTGTGTATTTACAAATCATTAACTTGAATTTGCTTTTGGGATTTTGAGTTTGTGTGTGTGGAGCTGCGCATCTTCCTGGCAAAGTTGTGGCAAGCAAGAGGAATGCATAATGCTGGTGTCAGTGTCTTTACATGAAAGCTCATTGTTCTCCCCTTCAATTGCTTCAATTCTTTACACACCAGCAAAATTTGCGTGGAATATGCCCTTTTGACTTGTTCAATTTACTCTGTTCTTTTGCTTTAAAGTTGTCTGTCTAGTGTGATTAATTTAGGTTACTAAACTTTTTTTCTCTTGAACTGGAGAGGCCTCTTATGTCTCCCCCCTCACTCCCGCCCATTAGCTGGCTGCGATGGAGGAACCATAATGCCTTCAGAAATTATCTTGGAAATTGATGTTATTTTTGTATGAATGGGTGAATTACTCTAATTGGGTGGAAGTGGATCTTTATGGGATCAGAAAAGGAGGACCTTTGCACTGTAGGCTGGGAAAAGCCCGCTGCTGTAGCCAGTATGGTATTAGTATTGAGGGCAGCTTTAGTGCAAAGGTCTGTACCACTTGGTACCCACGATGTGTATCTTTTGCTTTCTCTGAAGACTGAAGACCTGGATTTCTCTGATTATTTAATTTTCCCAGAGTTTTGTGCTGAGTTTCCCCTTTGCTCCTTTTCTGCTTTTGTCATGAAATTGCACAGCAATGTGTTTCATAGTGCTCAGTCCATGGGTTGATACTCTCATAGCTTGTATTCATTATCACTAATCATAATAATTCATGTCTTGGTCTGTCACGCAAAGTATGACTAAGCAGCTCCTGATTTTGATATATTCCCTAGCTTCTTAGGCAGTGCCTATAGAAGATGCCTGTGGAAATGTAGTAAGTACTCTTTTACAGAAAAGACGTTAAAATACCACAGGATTTAGTAGAGGATCAGTTTGCAGTTCCAGCTTTTTGAACTGCCATATAGAATATCTTTTTATAATTGTATAGGAAATTATATAAGAGGTTAGAAAATAACATGGAGTAAAAAAACCCAACTGATTTTTGTTGCATTCTGTAGTTTTATTCTCATTCTAGATTTCATTCTGAAAATAAAAGGAAACATTATTTTAGCTACTCTTTAGTCATGTCTTTCCAGGCCAAGTATAGTATCACTTGTGTGCCGTGATCCTGCTATGACACAGGAGGGGTGGGAACCATTGGTGACCCAAAAATCCCACTGTTACTCTTGGGACAAGACAACTGAGCCTTCTCACCATTATTTCTAATTAGAAGAATGGTAAATGTGGATGTGGCGCTTCAGGACATGGTTTAGGGGACATGGTGGCGCTGGATTAATGGTTGGACTTGATGATCTTGAAGGTCCTTTCCAACCTAGTGATTCTGTGTGATTCTGTGAAATTCAGTTAGTTACAGAAGTGATGAACTGGCTCTGCGTACATGCCTGTATCGCCACCCATTCTAACTGCAATAACATACAACACATGGTGCTCCGGTAGGTTTAAACTTGACTGATGGTTCATGAATGGCTGTGTGCATACAGAGCGCTAGTGTTGTCACTGGGAGTTGCGCAGCCAGTGTTACGAACACTTCTTAGCTGGTGTGGCTAACCATGGAGAAGGAAACCGAATCCTGCAGAGGAGGAGCGAGTGAAAGGGAGAAAGCTGCAGGAAATGAGGCCATGATGTTGGCATTGGACAAGTGATGGAAGAAACAGGTAGATGATGTGAAGGGTCTTTTAAGGATTAGTTATGTTTAACTAATAAATCTGTCTCCTTTGGCTTTACTGGAGACTGCTTAAATAGTTTCCAGGAGTTGATACAGAAAAATTCCATTAGCTGTAATTGTGCTTTCCTAGCAGAACAACTAAGCAAAAGCTCTAGATGCTTTCTTGCGTTAATTTGTCAGCTTGGATTTTATATTACAAAGTATAGTAGTAGTATTAGTACATGTATGAAGCAGTGCATTTATTTGCCTGGTATTTTCTCCTGATAATGGCAATCTTTTGTGAGTAAAGAATACCACAGTTCCGATGGACTGTTTTCAGACACAGAGAAACCCTTTTAAATTGTCACTAGTGAGAGAAACTAAATGTAAATCTTCCTGTTCCATCTTACAGTACCTTTGCAGACTGCCTCTCTGGCAGATGGAGAACGCATTGTAACTTAAAGAAATTTTTCCCCCTCAGTGAGAACACAAAGTATAGTTTTTGTTGTTTATTTTTTTCTATAAATCTCTTTACCTTACTTACAAATCGTTTTTGAGCACATTGCACAGCCTAGCAGATAATTGTTGTAATCAAGTACTTGGCAAGCATCCCCTGCTGTGTGGCAATCCAGTTTAGCTCAGCTGCTGTCAAGAAGGAGCAGTTTCTTTTTTTCCATGCAGGCTGTTTGAGTGTGTGTTAATGGTAAAGTAGCTCTACCAAGAATTATTAAAGACAGCACACTGTTCATGAGCTTTTGCTGCTACTTACATGGTCACTGTGTTCAATTATTTCTAGATGTACTTCCAATCCGTTCTGCATTCGCCTCAAAATACACTCATTTTATATTGTCCCACCTGCACTTCTGGTGTGTGCAACGTGCATGACATTATCAGATGTACGTTCAGGCTGGGCTGCCGCAGCATTAGGTTACAGATGTGAAAGCAGCTCAGATGACAGAGTTGTGAATCTTAATGGAGCACAGAGCATGGTGGTTATGTGGAGATCATGTTTCTGTTTCCTGCCACAAAAAACTGCTTCTGCAAAGCACAGTGGTTGACTGCTAAAGTGTGCAGATTTCTCTAAGTGTGCATGCGTGGAGCTGGTGGGCTGGATGGACTACACTTTGTGGTAGAGCAGGTGCTTTCCCACCAAGCCACATCACTGTCAGCATAATTTATTCTTTCATAAATTTTGGAAGTTACTTTTTTTAACACCTTCTAAGAAGAATCACATTTTAAAATGTTATTTTCCTGCTTTTTTCCCCATGAAGATTGCCCTCCTCTCTTTTCATTCTTAGTTTTCACCTCTTTCTGAAAAGTCTAGTTCTTTGATGGTAGCACACGTGTATATTCATGGTGGGTTTTTTTCCCCTTGGAACTGACTTTTAAAAATGTCAATTTTTAATTTTAACTTTTGCACTTAAGACATTGTTTCCTCCAACTACATGCCTCCCCCTGCGCCCCATCACTTCTCTGCTGGAGTTAATTTGAGCTGCACAGATGCCATGCTTGCTTAGGCAACGTGTGTTCTTCCATTATTTCCTAATGTCAATTTAGATTTTTTAGCCTTTCTATCAGTTGATTTCAGTTCTGCCCCATGCACCATTATTGCATCCTACCTTTAAATTTGCACACGGAATGCTTCTAGTGTTACAGTAAATGGTGTATTTCCAAATTTGAAACATCTGCCAATTAAGTGAGTTCCATACTTTATGGTGAAGTGAATCTAAATGTCAGAAGCTGTTGTGGAGGTATGCCACAGTGGTGTCTATTGATGTCAGCTCCCACAATGATAAAGATCTGAAGAATGTAGAGCAACCAGCCCCATCTTCCTTCTTGGTGGAGGACTCTGGCACATTGATTGGGGGCTGTCCTTCTTGCCTTTTCACCTTTCATGAGTAAGTGATCATTAGCAATGATTAGTTATTAGCAATTACCAGTGTCCCAACAGGCTCAAGAGACCTTACTGCAATATCGGTAGACAGAAGCATGGATGGACATCAAGGATTACTAGATCATCATCAGTGGAGAAAGATCTTTACTGACACTGCTCCAGCATTTTCAAGGTCACTGTCAGAGGCTGAGGTTTCCCTTTTCTACAGTGCTGACCAATGCCAGCTTCATACTCAGTCAAGAGGATGTTGGGTTTGGTTTATTTTAGTGCTGAATGATGGGAGTCTGCAGATCCATTAGCCCAGCTTCTCAACTCAAGCTGTGACTGTTGTAAAATCATTCCCATTAGAGGAATGGGAAATACAAAAGAAAGACTGGTATTGTTTATCTTGGCCAGAAAATGAACAAAGGGGCTCAGTAGAGGAATTATGAAATAATGAATAGTTCAGAATAGATATTAGGAGTTTTTCACTCCTTGTCTAACAATATAAAATATTCCATTAAATTGAAAAGGCATAAATTAAAAAATGATGAAATAAAATTCTTCCTGAGTAGAAAATTTGTAGCCATTGTCTTGGTGAATAGTTTAACATCTTTGGAGAAAGCTTGAACATTTATGCCCATAACACAAGTAAAGACAGTTCATTCAGAAAAGTTTGGGAAAGAATAAATCCCTTACCTTTGGTTATTAGCCTATTTAACTATTAAACTTATGTCGAATCTTTCATGGAGGAGGAGAAGAAAGGAGAGGGCAAGACAGTAGTTTTATTGACTGTGGGGTTCTTGCATCTTACTCTTCAGGCTCTGGCACTGGCCCTTGTCCAGGGACAAGGTCATGAACTAAAGACTCAGTCATTCTGCTGCAGTCTGGAAGTTTTATATCTTTATAATGTTCCTTCAAAAGCTACAGTTTCATTTGGTAAAGAAGAAACAAAAAAAGGAGGTTATAATGTGGCAGGACAAACTAGGAAACAAGCTCTGATTCTGTGCAGTGGAACAAGATCTTGAGAATAAAATATGCTGGTGAATTTACAAGTGAAGTGGAAACCAGTGGTGCAAAGTAGAAAGAGCACATGCTGTAGCCCACATATCCTCATCTCTCTACTGTATGCTCTCCAGTGTCTCTTGTGTGGCTGAAATATAATAGCTCTGTTGTGAAATGTTAGCTGCTGTGATTCCCATTTGTGTAGTTGAACAGGAGCCAGGTCTCTGTAAGAAACTGTTTGTTTAAAAAATTAAATGAAAAGACTGTTGCTATGTGTCTGCTGTATAGCTGCTGGTGAGGGGAGCTGCCACTCTCTGTGGAGGTACAAAAAAGGATGGGACCGGGGCTAGGGAGGAAATGACATGGCAGAGGTTGGGAAAAACAAGCTATTTCTTTGGCCAGAAGGTGAAAAGCTCCAATAAAGGCAGCTTAGATTAACTAGCATCATGGACAGGTACCAATAGTGTGCATGAGAGATGGAAGCAATTGAGAGCAGAATCTCGTTATTCAGCAGTTCCCTGCTCTAACGTGTCTTTTTAGTTTCTCCAGAAAATGGAGGAACATTACACAACAATGAAAATTGAAGAGCTACAAATTTAGCACATAGATGTGACAAAACTGCAGGGATCCTGTTGGCTTAATAAGAATATCTGGTCTGTTTATGGTTTAAATACCATGCTACAAATGGTCTTATGCATTAGTTTGAGAAAAATGTAATGAGGAAATAGGGAATGGATCGTCTAAAAGTAGTACATGTGATAAAGTGATTTAGTATTAGAGACATACTGTCTGAATATTCAGGGAGGCCTCAATCCTCCCTAAACATATGGATGAACAAATTCTGCATACACCAAGTTGGACATACACTTCTTTTTGGAGTTGCTATGTTTTTAATTTTTGTTTCTGCAGAGCAGATACTGAAGAATGCTTTCACTTGCCAGCACCATCTCATTCTTCTGATCGCCAAAGCTGAAATTCATTCCAGTTAGCTGTTTTGATCACTGAAGGGGCTACATCCAAAATGTTCAGAACCAGTCCCCAGAACAGAGTATTTCCCTTTCCTAAGAGAAAGCAAGACTTCAGAGAATTCTGGAGCTGAGCAAATGGACCTAGCCATCTGGTTTTCATCATTTCCCACTTCAAAATAACTCTGACGACTTCTCCTGCGCAAGAATTATAGGAACAGTGTAGGACTCCAGTGTCCTGTTTGTAGGAGAATTCCTTATCAGAAAAAAAGGGATGCTTCCTTCTGTGTCACTGATGTGGCCAATTTATACCCTATCGCTCTTCTCATTTCCTTCACAGAACTTAATGCATCTGTTGCTTTTACTAATTAAAATTTGCTGCTAGTACAGTGTGCTTTCCTTAGATGTTATGCTATAAAACTTACCCGTATTCTGTGCTTGTAGATGTGCTTGAGCTACTCCCACATACAATGTTCCTTTTGTTATGGCGTGTATTTTGCAAAGGCTTAAGGTTTATCAGGTATTGGATCATGAAGAGCTCTCAACTCATGCAGCAAAAGGTATAGGTGAATAAAGTAAATGGAGTTTGTAATGGATCAGCTGTAGTGGGCTGGGATCCATTTGTGCTGCTTGTTCGTGGCTATAGTATTGGTTATTCTTTCCCTTTTCTCTTTGCTTTGACCCTGTTAGTTGGATCCAGACTGTTCTGGCCTGGAAACTGTTGTAACTTGGCATTTCTCAACTTCTCAGCTGTGCAGTGAGTATGGCCCAGCAGGACAGTCTGCTCCGGGGTCCCCATCTGATGAAGGTCTATCCGTCATGTTGTCAAATGAAACATGCATGTAATGCGTTGCCTGGCTGTGTATCCTGGCTTACATGCATGTGACACGCTGGTCTCATGGCCATCACTTAACTGGGGTTGTGCACAGAGTCTGTATGAGTGGAGACGGATTGTGGGAGAAGGAAGGCTGATGCACCTCACAGTTTCATTCAGACATCCAGCCTGGTCTGCAAAGGGGATACTTCTGGCCCCATAATTCGGAGATGGTGTAGTTAATGACCTAGATGTCACTGTGTTCATTTGAAGATCTGTAGCTTGTGAAAGTGTGTGTACACACAATTATTTTCATTATTGACGTGTAAGGTTTAGTTGGCATGATAATGAGTGTCAGGCAAATTTTGCTAGCCCTTCACTGAATAGAGTTTTCATTGTATGCATGATAAGCGTAATTATCATAATACTAATTAGGATTTGTAGTTTGGGAACAGGAAGTAATTTATGGTAAGCTCTGTTTTAGATATTGAGAGTGTTTAAAAGCTCTGTCTTCAGAACAGCTTGTGTTAACTTTAGAGTGTTTGTGACTTTGTGGTGCTTCTGCATATCATTGCTTAAACGTCATGGACCATAGGTGATGTCCTTTAACTTTTGGGAATGGCTCTACCACCTCCACATATTTAAAGCTGGGCCGTCTGAACCATATTTGTAAAATATATAGCTAACTTATATTGAAGAAATTTCTTCTTGAGTTACATCTATTGTGCAGTCAGTGGGTTTTGTATTTCAGACCGAATAAAGAACTAAAGGCTTTTTTTTGTTAGACAATATCCCAGCTTTTGCTTCATGTCATGCAATTGAGGTTAAGATTTTGCATGTTCTGTGCCTTTTGATCTTTCTGATGATTGCTTATTGTTGCACATTGAAGCCTGCTAGCCTCTAAATTGTGTGAGTGTGAGACTTGTCTACATTTCTAGCTATTTTTGCTCTATACATGCAGTGTTGGAGAGTTAGAAAACAAAATTGGTGTGTATAAGAAAAATTGATTTAGAAGGAAGGAGGGGAGAAATGTCTCTATACTTTGTGTCAGACTTCATTTCTGCACCAATCATTAGGAGATATATAGATCCCTTGCTAATTTTTTGTCTACAATGAACAAAATACAAAAATATTTTTTCAAGTGCTATGAATACATTATTCAAGCTGTGAGTTTGGCCATGTTTTAAATTTTCCATAAAAGCAGAAATGAACTAAGAGAGCCCTCATCTGCTTACTTCCAAATATAAATTGGCTATGATTTATAAGACTCCAGTTACACAAAATAATGCTTTCCTTAGGAGAGAGTTTATTCTTTTTTAAAGCTTAGGGACACAACTTTTACAGGGAATAACTGAAAGTAGTGCAGGTCGTATTTCTGAGAGCCAAGCTAAGGCACTCATTGATGCTAGAAGACGTTACTAATAATGTGATTTTGCTCATAAGCATGTTAACAGATATTCATAAGGGTACAGGGCAGTAGGGGCCACCTTTCTGGAGACATTCAGATGCCACAACCTGCAGACCATCCCCATGGGATTTTCAAAGTTCTGTGACTTCTGTGGACACACAAACAACTTAAGAAGAAAAAAAACCTAAACCAAACCCCCACCAAAAAAACAAATCACAACCAAAACCCAAAAACCCACAAACCAAAAAAGCCAGGCACAAAACCCCCTGATTCTAACTGGCGTCAGACTCCTTCAATAAAATGGCGAATCACTGCCTTGCAGAGCAAGGAGCTGAAAACAGAAATGTTATGGACTGACCACTGTTATCAAACTCCAGAACATTCATGGATTTTTTTAAATTTTTTTTTTCCTGTTGCCTTTCATGTATCCCCTGTGAGGCAATTCAAGCTCATCTTTTCCATCATCCTAACTGCCAGCGGACACGGGAGGATAGTCAAGCTCCAGCATGTAAACAAGCAGTGTCTGAACACTGGAAGGCATTTCATATTTGTTAATATTTGGCAGACTGTTTGAATGATCATTCAGATTCAGAGTGTTTGAGATGCAAAGAGATACAGACCTTTGCCTGCCTATGCTGATGTGTCCTGTAAAGCCTGTCTTGAAGGGGTGCTGTTGAACCTCACCATGCTGATCAAAACAAAATGAGACTGATCAGGTTGTTGATAATGATATTGCTGTTTTCTAACTTACATTAGTACCATTGGCTACAGTCATTACAAAACCTGATTTTTAATGGATGTAAGAAAAATACCTATTTTTCAAGGGTGTGTGGATAAGAGTAGCTAAATTAAACAAATCCATTGTCACTTAACTCATTGACTCAGGTAGCAGTCAAAAAGATAAATACTTGTATGGCTAGAAGGGAGCCCACCACTAACTGAAGAAATAAGTAAACTGAAATAGCAGGTCAAAAGCTGATGCCATGAGGAATGCAAAAGAACCTGTCTAGCTTTTATCAACTTTCTTGTTTTGGGGTTTTGGAGGGGGACTCGTTTCTGGTTTAAAGAAAGGTGACGACCAGTCAACTTGCTGCTTCAGCAAACACCCACATGCAATGTATAGAACAGCCACAGGTGTAATACAGGCATGGGAGGGATTGGGTTTTGGGTAGACCCTCTCTAACACCTTCTCTGGGCTTGAGCAAAGCTGTATGTTTTCTGAGGTAACCTTCTGCTAGGGCTCTTTGGGCCAATAGTAGTAACTCAAAGGTTGCTTCTCCAGTGACAGCAGGCCTCCGGTTGGCTTGCCATACTACCCTTTCCCCTACGTTAAACCACCACATTTACCCAAAGAGCGCACCAATTTACAAAGTGTATTTGTAAGTGGCAATTTAGACAGCCCATTCATGGCCTTTGATTACTATAAAGGTGCAATAACAAACCCTTTTACTCTGACAGCAAAATCAATTTAAGAGATTTCTACCCTGGTTGCTCATTGATTATTGCTAGTGTGACTCTGACGTGAACTAGGAAGAGAATTTTTGAAATAATCTGACTGAATACAAATAAAGCTTCTTGGGTTTTATTCTGTTTTCTGTTTCTTTAAATGAAGGAATTAGCTCTGCTCTTAGTGATCTTGTTCATAATGTGGCTCCATAAATAGTTGTATCAGTCTAGCCAGGAGTATTGGTTGGAGCATTGTGGTTTGTGGGCAGGAATTTAACAGCTCAGACTGGTTTTGGGGCTTGGAAAATGCTTGCAAAAACGTGTAAGTGTGCAGTTTGAGCCTGTCTTAAGTCCATGCCACTGCTGAAAAAGTCCATGCCACTGCTCTACCTAGCACTTTTCTGTCACCCTCCTACCATTTGCCGGTAGCTGTCATCACAGACTGCATCACAGCTGCATCACAGACTGACTTGGCTGAAATCTAATGTTGCATCAGTAATGAAGTTTTTATGATGAGCTTTTAACGGGATCATCTCCCTGATCTGACTCAAAGTCCAGTTGCACAAACCTGAGTGCCGAAAGGAAGGGCCAGCTGGGTGCAAGGTTGTTTATCCACTTCTGCAGTTCTTGTTTCTCTCTGTGGTAGCATCCTCCTGTAATTTGTCTATTAGATACATGAGTATAGTTGAGAGACCTTTTTATCATTAGTGTTCAGATTTAAGGTCACACAGTGACTCTGCATTCAGGGTTCGTATTGATCATTCAGGCTCAGTTAGCTAGTATATCACATTATAGCTTTATAAATATAGTAATTATGTTGATTGAGCTAAGCAAAAAATTAAACTCTTCTAATTAATTTTAATAGAATAATACATGCTGCCAATAAAAGTCTCATGATCAATTTAATGTTCATAGTAACGCATTCTAATAGGAAAAATGACCTAAGCAACAAGATAGCCAGTACCTTGAGTTATGCTTTCTAAACCATCTTGTTAAATATAATTTAAAATTAATCCTGCTACCAAAAGTTAAAACATGCTCCAGTGCAAGATCATTAAAATAACATGTTCTGTGCAAAATATTTCCTTATTTGTGTGACAAATATTCTATATTATTAAACCCATGAGTCCTTGCTTTGTGCAATTAGCACAGCATAGAGAAATTTCTGTGCTCTGCTGTGGCTTGGCAGAGGTACTCAGACTTGGAGCTCTATAACTTACTAAAGTTAATGAATAAAAATGGATTTGTACTTAAACTCTTAACTGTGCATAGCAAGGTTTTAGGATGTTATAAAATCTAAAATTATAGCAGAGTATGTAAGCAGCATTAATGAACGGATGGAGCTGCTTTTACTGAAAACTAGGGGTCTTGACTTTGATTAAATAAGGCTTTAGTCCTGAAAATATAGGTGCTAGTCACTATGAAAATTAGTTTTCCTTCCTCAGAAATACGTTCTCTTTTCACTTCTGTTTTTCCGGTTTACATAGGCAATAAAAATAAATTATGTTATATTTGCACAATAAGACAGAAGGCAATGTAGACCAAACACACTGATCAAGTAGATGCTAGGCCTTTAGCAGATGTTTTCAGTGCTGGAACCTAAGCATCCTGCTCTCAAACCATGTTTTCTAACATCTGTTCTACCATGTAATAAGTAGGCATTAGCAGCACTGCTGCTTGCTATGAATTCGTACATCAAGAACTGTATTTTGTAATTGTCCAGATCCTGGTGCCTTACATGTGATAAGGGCATGCCTTCCAGATTGGACCTGCCTCCTGTGCTTCTGGATCCTGGCTAGCATCAATGGGATTTAGCTGCTCGTGTCGTTTTGGGGGAGACGTAGAAAAAACACTGAAGGCATATCAGGAACTTGTGGGTTAAATAGGAGTGAATTCAGGCTCTGGCTAGCATCAGAGCAGGAATTGCAGATTACTACGTGGACTGACATGCCCAGTTCTTCCTGGATCTGGACTTGGCTTGCTGGATGATGTCTGGTTTTCAGAATGAAAGCATGATGCTGTAATGTGCTAATGCTGTTTTCTCCTCTGATGATTTTCATCTTTCTTGCTTTCTATAGACTAACTGAAAGCAGTAGATCAAAGATATGTCAATATTTTTATTGGCAGGTTTGTTCATTGTCATCAGTTACAAACATAGAAGAACAGAGAAGGCAAAAAGCTAAAATCTCATCATCGTTCATCAACTAAAATATGTTTCCTTTCATTTTCTTGTCTTGGGGAAGACACAATGTTACAAAAGAATCAATGTGTTATTAAAAATATAAAAATCATTGTGATCTTTTGTGAGAGATTCATATGTGAAATGGGGTTAGTCTTATCTGATTTTAAAACCTAGTAGTTTCTTAGGGTACCTACAAGCAAAAACAAATGCAGGTAAGCACAAAATGTATTTGCTGAACCATTTCATAACTGTTTGAAATGCAAAACCAAAAGCCTTATTGTAATTAAGAAACATAATGCTTGCTTGATGTTACAGTGAATAGCACCCTCCACATGCTGTCATTGAGCCTTTGTATGATAATTGAGCACGTAATTGAGCACACTGTGCGATATTTTGCACGTTCTAGCTAAGGAAGAGGAGTTGAATTCTCACTTGTTCAGTTCTCACTCTAGTGGATTGTAGCAAACTCAGCCGATAAAATGCAAAGCATTTTCTGGGTCTTTATGTTAGAGGGGTGGGGTTTTTTCCTCATGCCAAAGGTGGTGAGTACAGAGGGAACAAGCAGGGTGGGAGCAGAGGGTGAGTGGCTCTTCCTCTCCAAATGGAGTGGTATGTCTACAAGGTTCCTCTTGTTTCCTAGGCGTTGTTTTTCTGGCACTAACTTACCCATGTATTTTCTAAGGAGCTTGAATGCCATCCCTGATTATATGGCTGACATCTTCAGCATGGAAATTGCGATGAGTCTCTTGACACCCATTTATGTTTGTGTCCAGCTCTCTCTCTGCTTGTGTTTAGCTTTTTGTACTTTTAAATTAAAGGTTGTTGAGATTTAATTAATGAATGTTTCTGACAGAACTTGAATGAAGCATTTATGAACACCTTTGGAAAACTGACAACAGTTCTGGGAGTGGCCTGGGGGAATCGGCAACTGCTGCAGGAGAGCTTAGCAAGGTCATGTCTGTGTAGCGCTTACTGTTGGTTGTTCAGCTGTGGTAGTCTCTGTTCTATAGGAAGTGAAAAGCAAGCAGAAAGATTGACATTAGTCAAGTCCGTTGACCTGACTAGCTGGAACAGTGGAGACATTATGTATCAGAGCAAGGATGAGGACTAAGGATTTTGCTATTCTTCATTTTTTTAGAGTATGTGGTAACCGTGGTGGTTGGCAAAGTGAGTGTCAATGCCAGTTGAATGTTCAGCTTAAATTCCAGATGTTATTTTGGTTTGTGACTTTCCAGATAAGGCCCAGTTTGAGGATGAGGAGTGGGGCTTTCTCTGTTGTCAGTGCAAGCTGCTGTGCAAGAACAGGCTGTTAAATCCTCAGACAAACAGTTCCTGTCTTGAAGTCAAGGCTCATGCCTTTAGGACTTAAGCAAGTAGATATGAAGCTTTATTCCTGTTTCTGTGTGTTAAACCTGTGGTTCGAGGGAGATGGGCAATGATCAAGCATGATGTGACAGATAAAAATACAGAGAAGTAATGAATATATTAAAACTCTTTTCAGGTTTGGCATCAGCATTATTGTCCACACTGCCTCAGGCAGCTATGAGGTGAAGGTCATTGGTTTGTATTTTATATACTATTTTCATGCCAAACAGGGTTATATGGGAGGGCACTGAATTAAAGACATCTGATGATGGCAGCTCATGTACTGATCTCATAGGCACAGTTAAACCCAAACGACTCTTGAAGAATCTCAGCTACTGGTAATTCTACTACCCGGATTTCTACAATCTCATTTTACTGATAGCATGCCACCAACACAGGCTGCTCCTCTGCTTCCCTGCGGCCAGGGACCTGTTACGAAGGTCTGGTATAGTGGGTCCTTCCAAAATACTGGGAGTCAGCCGTTCTGGTGGCGTTGCCTACATGTGGAATTGTAGCACTCATCTGGTAAGGATCTGCCATCGGGCATTGACATTCGTACTGCCAGGAACAGGCCTGGTGTCCTTCAATCCTTTAATTGGAAGGATGTTGGATTTTAGGTTTGTGATGTCTGCAGGACAGGACTATTCTTATACCACTCATCATCAGTGTAATTCTATCATTGAACTGTTTCCTTTCAGGTTCCTGGTAGCTTCCTTATGTCTGCATCTGTCAGTTTTGTCCTGTCTTACATTTTGATGATGAGGATTTGGAGTAGTGGAGTATGCTTTTATTTACTCTACATTCTGGTTTTTCTTTAAAACTGACTGCTGGCTGTTAACATGCTTTTCACAATATCAGTACAACTGAAAGAATTAAACACACTTCTGATGCACAAAATTAAATCTGCCTTAAGATCTGACACTAAGGGTCCCCCAAACAGATTTTATGAACTGTGAAAGCTGTATCTTGGTCAGCTGAAATAAAATGGAGTAAACTTGACAAAATATGTGGTATGGGAGCAATTCTTAAGCCATGAAAAATTGATTTAATATTTTTTAGTCTCATTTAATTGCTATCAGAGATGACCACAGTCATGAGTTTTTTGGCCAAATTGCCTGCTCTTTCCCATTGTAGTCTACTTTTATTCTGTCAATCTGAAAGCCATAAAAGTAATTCTGGTCACTCACATGTGAAATTCAGCATTGCAAAGCAGTCAGCTTTAAGGCTGCATACTCTCTAAATCCTAAAAATGACCTGTACATAGACTGGAAAGTGCGTGGCCCTGAATTTTTGATCCACATAGTTAATAAGATCATATTTTTCTGATGTGGTTTTGTGTGCACAGGTAATTTCTCCCATTTTGCATATAATTCAAAATATTTGTTTTGCTCTTCAAAATATATTCAGTTGTTATACACCAGGAAATAAAGCCTAGGAAAGAAAGTGAAGAAATCTAAATCAATAGACAGGAACTTTATTTTAGTCTGTTGAAATGGTACGGTGACACAGTTAAATATATGCTTGAGGATTTTGAACCAGTGGAAACAAACAAACAAAAAATCAAAGTGGGGACTTTGATTAAAAGAATCGGTGTTTAAAATACTCTGGGGTTTAGCGGCTGATATGATTCTCTATAATCTTGTTTGTTATTTATTGGTAATATTGTTTCATGCCTGTAAAATACTGGGACAGATTGCCCATTGCTGTGAGTTTTCATAGTTCCACTGAAGTGGATGGAACCAGCTATGGATCTGCCAAATGTTTGCTTTCTATTAGCTGTGAAGTCTCTCCATACTTTTAGCATAACACTGAACAAGGTGTTTCTCTTCCCTCCTATTTAAGTGTATTGCCAGCATTTTTTTCTTCATTCAAACCTGCAGGTGTGTTGTAGGATTAAAGCGTACATCTAGGTGAGGTTAATGATCCTTATTTACATAGAGGTTCCCTTTATTTTCTTTTCTCTGAGATTAGCCCCTCTTTCCATATGCAAATAAAGGTAATTTCTGCATTTCCAACACTGTCTTAATCTGTCTCTTTAAATGACTATTTTTCTTTCTTTATCTTCTTACACCCTTTGGTGTCTACCAGTTTCCACCATTTATTCCCCTCATGCATTAATCTGTTTAAGCATCACATTGATGGATCAGCTTTTTTTTTTTAACTGTTCTCCATAACATTTCTCTAGGTCCTCCTTTTTCCTTCTCCTGAGAGGATGACTGCATTCTGACCATTTATTACTTTATTGGTAGTGACAACAGGACAGAAGAAACTTTCTTTCTGTGACGGATTTGCAGTCTAGATGGTGTACAAACAGACTAAAGGATGTAGACTACAGAAAGCATGACTGACGGATGAAGTCCAGCCAGTAGCTCTCCATACTATGACTTTTGCTGGCTTTTAAAAACGTTTCTTGGGGAAATACTTTGTCCCGTCTTTCCTTATTTCCAGTTTTACACTCCTTAATAACATACATCTTCAACTTAGTGCATTTAGTACATATTTAGTGAAAGAATGAGAAAAGCCCTGTGAGCATAACCCTTATTTTTTTCCCCCCCTTTTTCTTTTCTCCTAGATCCTGATCTCATATTCCACCTTACTCTTAAAACAGGTGTTACAGCTTGGTACTCTCTTGCCTCCCGCATCTCCAAGGCACATAAATCCTTTCAGCTCTATCACCTCTGTGATATTGCTGACATACAACACTCTTGATCAATCCACTGTGAAAATCCCTGCTGCTGCCTTCATTTCCTCCTGTTTGGACTGCTGTATTTCACAGCTCTCAGGCACTTAACTGCTGTAATACTCTGTAGGATTGGTACTAGCCCAGTATGTTATCATAATCTGACGTGTTTTGGACTGTGGCTACCATGTGCTTTAATTTCTAAAATCTGTGGTAACTTCTTCCCTTCATCTGTATCTGAGAAGTTGAATTTGTTAGCATGTTTTCACTGGGTTCCTCCTTCTAAATCAGCTTGTGTCAATGCTAATTACTTGCTCCACTGACCTCAGGTGTAGTGCCATTGAACCTCAGCTGTGTCTGCTACAGCAAATTTTACATTCACTTTTAATTTCAGATTGAAGGTTCCATGGTGAGTGATTAAAAGAAGGACTATTAAGGGGGTGGGAATTGAATGGATGTGAAGGACTTGGACAGGGAGAAAGATCATGTTTTTATAAATGTAAAAATTCATGCCAGTTAGTTCTGCTGCCTGAGAGATGATTAAAGTAATTGAAGTTGATCACTATTAGATGATCAAATTTGTATTGCTTTGAACTGAAGCATTTTTATTTAAATTCATCATTCATTATTCCTTTGCATGTACTCTTCAAAGTCTGAGGACTGCATAATTTGCAAGAAAGAAAACAAGTTGCTGAACATAAAGGGCTAAACTTCTAACAATACCCTTGAACTTCCACCCGCACTCAATTGCAGCCATAAATGTTAGCATTTACACACGTAACTGCATGCAGGCACAGGGAGACAGAACCTTTCAGTATTGTCACCTGTATTAGATTTCAGGCAGAAGAAATAAATGGAAATACTTTTCTTAAAAGGGTGAAGTGAATTACTATTCCATAGCATCAGGGCAGAAGAGTATCAAGGGCACACTAGGCTTATGTTTTATTATTTTTTATGATAGAAATAACAAAGTACAAGGCTGGTGAAATATGTGTGCTGTAGATTTGATTTATATACAGCTGTAAAGCATTTTTAGGGCCAGATTTTTGTTCCACTGAAGCTGAGTGCGAGTTTTGCCTTGAACTTACCCAGAACGAGTGGTTGGACTGGGGTCAGGAGTGGCTGCGCGTTGCACCCTGCGCTGCAGCTGTGGAATGCAAACTGCAAGGGCGTGAAAGAAGTGTGAAGGGCCCTGACCACAGGGCTCCTGTGGAGGAGCTTACTATTTGCAGCACCAGAAACTCTGGTATAATGTCCTTCAGTGCTCTGAGAAATGATTTGGGGAAAAAAAGGGGTACATTGGAGTACGTGGCACGGTCACAGTCACTGAAATACAGCAAATCTCAAGCATCCCACGCAGAAGTGGAGAAATCCACAGGGTGCTTAAAAACAAACAAATGAACAAACAAACCCAACAAAGAAGAAAACCCACAACAGCTAATTGAAATAACATGTGTCTTTTGGGCTGTCTGTCATTTTAAAATTCTGATGGAAATAACTGGTCTAGAGTAAGTTTTAGCTTTATAATTTGCCTTGGCGCTTTTTACATGGTTTCCCTTTCCCAACTTCTATGCTTTTCAGCTTTTCCAAGCCATGTTTTTGTTCATTTGGTTTTAGTTCAGTATCTTAATGCCAAAACAATTCCTCTGTGGACAAAGAAGTGAGCATGTGATGAAGGCACTGACTGGTCTTTAGGGCCATGTTTGTACTAGTAGGAGAAGCAGCCAAGGGCTGTTCTGGGCCCCTAAGGCCGAATGACCTGGCACGGCTTGTGTCCATGCAGCTAAATTCATTTACATCCCCAAAACAGGATGACCTCATCCAAACTTATTGCTAGGAAAAAGTCCCTGGCCTGACCCCTTTGGTCTTTTTTGAAACTGTGCCTAAAACCATGCCAGGGGTTTATCTGTATGGGCAGCCATGTGCAGACCCCTGCCTTCACCCTGCCTGTGGTTGATGGCTGTGGGTCTCGCCTTACCAACCTGGGTCAGGTGCAGGCGATGGCTAGCATGGGTTTCCTCTGTGAACTCCTGCCAGTTTAAATTCTCAAGCTTTGTGATAATAAGGTTTCCAAAGCTCATGAAGGTCTTCAGGCATTGTACTTGCACAGGTAAGCTGATGGAAAAAACAGAGATTGATCTGCTTTGAAGAATAAATAGAAAATGAAACCAGACGAAGAGAAGAAATCCTTTAAGCATCTCCAATAATGACAAATTAGAGAACTAAAAATACTAGCTCTTTTAATGTATACTTTAATGTATACTTATTTTATTCTGAGATCTTTGTAAATTTAAGTGAAAACTTTCACAATGGAACGTGTCAGAGAAAAGCCAAACTCAGCACAAAATATTTTGTTATTGGAGAGCTGTAAAATTGAAGGTGCAATGTAGAAAACTGTTCTGTTTATCCAATACTTTTTAACCAATCCACTCCTTGTCCAAAGAGCAAGAGTGTCACACTGAAGCATCTTGTTGACTTAACTTTTGGTGGCTGATGAAGCAGCGTGGTTTTGTTTTGTTGCTGTGTTTATTCCTTGGCCCAGATGGGGATGGAGGGGGCAGTGGAGGTTTCTGGTGCAGCCCTGGGTGTGTCCAGTTGGGTCTCAAAACTTGAAGATGGAGACCCCAGCTGCTCTGGGCAGGGAGCCTCTCCTAGTGCCAAATCATTTTTGTAGTGAAAATATTGCCTTAGGACCAGGCAGTACAAGCTTCAGCTTGGGATCACTGTTTCTCCGGCTCCTGCCCTGCACCTGACGACAGAGCCTGGTGCTGTCTTTCCAGTAACATCTTCTTGGGCACGGGGTGGTCGCTATTCAATCCCCCCAAAACTTTCTTTTCTCCAGGCTGAACAAGCCAGTTCCCTCAGCCTCTTCTCACTCAAGGCATAGGTATATGGTATTGGCAAAACCTATTGCTGTGGTAAACATTTATTAAAATATTTTAAGGGGTGTGTTGATTTCTGTCTTCCCCCATGTGTGTAAAAAGAAAAATTTTAGTGTTAGAAAAAAAAACTTTCAGGTGTGTTCTCTATTAAAGTTTAAAATCACCTGACGGTTTTAAATTATTGGGGTTTTATGCTTTCTAGACTAGTCAGTGCCTTAATCAAACATTCAGCTAAACAGTATTGACTCCCTACGTTTGTGTAATGCTTAGAGTCCTTTAAAACCCAGCAGAGGGAAGGTGATGCAGCATTTTGAAAGTCACCCCAGGTTTTCATAGGCTTCTGAAAGCATCTTGTGTACATCTAGCATACCAGGCTGGTCTGATCCATCTGTAACACAAGAGGATTGAGCATAGCTGGAAAGAAGGGGAGGTGCTCATGTGTTTGTTTGGAAATAGCCATTTTGTGCCTGGGATCAGGCCCCCCCACCCCATGGCTATCATTGCCTTGCTCCAGACCCTAACCATCACCCATTTAGGTTTCCTCCTGCCACCATTTTTCCTTGTCAGCAGGGCTTAATGTGTGTGTATATATTTTTTTTTTTCCCCGTTGATGCCATGTGGTTGCAGAAGGATCTCCGTCTGAAGGAAGTCTTTCTTTAAAATAGTCACTTACAACACTTGTTTGAGATTTACAGCAGAATTCACGCTGCTTTTTAGATGTACTTAATATAACTGAAAAGAAGTCTGGCTTGTTTGTCTTTCAGCAGTTACAACTACATGCCAGACTACACTGACAAGGTAATCGAGTCTCTCGCAGGGACTTGCCACAGTCTGTGCATCTCTTGCTTTGCGCTGTGCATGCACATGTAGGACACATTTAGTTGTGTTGGTAGAGCTCTGCCTCCTTGGCGAGAAGACTGGAGATTAAAACTCCGTATAGTCCTTAACTTGTATGGATCACTGTGACACCAAGCCCTCTTTCAAATGAAGTACTAAACTAAGCTCTGGGGAGTCTTTTAGCAAATACATGAGGTAAGAATGTCCCACAGCACTTTTCTCATCTACATGTGACGTGGTTTTCATAAGACCTACCTCCACTGGTAAAAAATAACATGAAGGGAAGGTAGCTTAAGGTATGGCTTACTAACATGGCTTAATGTGTATGTCTTTTCCAGTCACAGGTAGTCCCCTTGATTGATATAATTATTGACAGGTAAACAAGTAACATTGCAGACAGGTCTAATCGATCTTATATGCTTGTTGCAATAATTACGCTGTCAGTAGCTGAGTCGCTATTTCAAAAACTGCAGACAGACAGCTTAGGTAGCAGAGTGTATTTGTATTGTGTGTATGCACATTTGCTTTTACAACACAAACAGGTAACTTTAAAGCAAAGTATCTGTGATTTCTGAATGAATGAGTAAAAGTTTTGCGGGCTTCATTTTTTTTATCTCTGTTGTTTCCCTGCAGGTCAAGGCAACAGATGCAGATGCTGACCAGTTTGGTGAAATTGAGTATTGTCTTTACGATGGATTTCATTATTATGAAAAATCAAATGCCTTCCAGATTGACCCACGTACTGGTCAGATCTGTGTGTCTCAAGACATTGACAGAGAAAGAGATCCAACCACTTATGATCTCTTAGTAAAAGCTACGGATGGGGTAAGTTTCGCCTTTCCATACTGCCAGATTTGTGAATGCATTTGCAAATTCGGATGTGTTGTATACTATTAAATGAGAATGTAATGACTATGTAAAACTTGCATAAATTTGAATAAAACTTCTTACCCCCCCCCTTACAGAGGGCAGAAAGTGATACTTCATGAACCATAAATTTTGACCCAAATTGGTAAAATTTGCTGTGAAATCCCCAATGACTCCTAAACAACTTGTTGAAAACCACATCTAGGATGTGTTAGTCCCTGCTGATTTTCTTCCTCCTCTTGGAACTGAGGGACTCCAGGTTACCTCTGCTCCCCGCTTTAAAGATGACTGCAGCAGTAATAAACCAGTAACTTGTGCTAGAGCTGTGTGACTACTGTGGGTGCCAGTGATCTTCCTGGGTAAATTCCTTGTCCTTTCTAGCTAGCTGATGCTACTGCTGCTGCTGTGGCTGGGTGCAGCATCCCTGCAGCGGCATGTCTGAAAGTTTCCACTTTAAAAGATCTGGTCCTTGGAAGTGGGTGTTCACGGTACATTGTGGGTAGGGTAGTTGTATGTGCAGTCCGTTTCAGATCGCTATTTGGCAAGGAGGGTAAGGACTTGTTTGTAGTGGGAAGACATTGAGATGTCTGGGTGTGGACACTTGGTCTACCCGGTGCCACATAACAAAGTTTTGGTAGTGCGACTCCTGAAAAAGACTGGAAGAAAATAATTCCTGGGTTCATTTTGTTATGAAACTATCCAAAGGTGACTTGCAATGAGAGGCCTGGGAGACCCGCCAGTACTTTTCTTAACTTTCTTTAGCTTTAGTAGTGAATTGTGAAGAGGCTGAAGAAAAAAGTTACTAATTGGTTTCAAAAGTTAATTTTAACATAAGGGCACTTTTAAAAATGTTATTCAGGTCACATTTTGCAGCACAATTTGAGATGAAAAACATTGAAATCAAATTATTTCAGGCTATACAGTCTTTATTTCATACTTCGAATATTAAACTTGCATTTAAGATACTGTCCTAAGCATATCTAATATAAATTTTAAAAAATGCAGTTGTGCTAGAAGTACTGTATTTTTCATTAAATGTCTGTGCTTTTTGTTACAGTACACTGAAGAAACTTGAACTATGATTTCCATATTCATGAGTAGATGAACTTAGCTGCAGTTGATGCTTGCTGTTAATTGTTACATTTTGAGAATGTAGTTGAGGCTATATTTGTATGCTGTTGAATTTGGATATATGTGTAGTAGTTAAGCAATTTATCTGCTTTTTTCTTTAGCTATCACTATTCAGTGTTTATTTCAGAGGCTACAGAAGCATTCTTTTGTGTTTATAGTGCCTTTCACAATGTGCCTTTTCTTCCCCATAGACTTCTTCTGAGGGGAAACAATTATATAAGTATATATTTTTTGTTTGTTTGTACGTTTGTTTCCTGACTCTATCTTATTTGAATGTCTAATAATTTAAGAATGTAAGTCTTTTAGTTAGCATAGTATCTATAATCTTTCCAGCAGAAGTCTATGTGCCCATTTTGGAACTTCTCTAATTTGTGATTTCTGTCTTCCAAATTCCTGTCTAGGCAAAATGTTGTAGCACAAGCCTGAGTACAGATTTCCAAACCTTGAAGAATAAAGCAGTCAGTATTACAATGTATAGCAGCAGAAAAAATTATGTATTCTGCTGTAGTTCATCAATTAATTTTCTTTCTCTCATACACATGGTTCGAAGCTATATAAATGTAAAGAACACATACTCGTATCTGGAAGATCAAGATTAGTCTTATTAATAAAGGCTAAGTGAGAGCTGGACAATAGCAGTGAAATTCTAACAAGTTTCTCAGATAACCAGTCTGGTCCAGAAGATTATTTTGAAAATGTGAAGGAAAATAGGTTTACATGAAAAAAGCTTGATGCCTTTTTTGGTTAAATTATAGCTGTAGTGATAAATCTTATGTCAGAAGTTAAAGAAAAACAGCCAATGCATCGAAGTATAGATTATTTCATTTTTAAATTGGTCTGTCATTTATCTGCATTTAGGGACCTTGTGTTTTCAGAAGTTTGATAATGGGGAGAGGGGTTCAATTTTTGATTGCCTTGTCTGTGACAGGCAGGTCTTGATCTTCTTAGCACTTTGTAGTTCCCATTGATTTCTCTTCAAAAAATTTGCTCATCTAACACCTAAATACTAAAGCACCTAAATTCAATATTAGCATTTCAAAACTTTCAGTATACCTGAACTTATGTTGAGCCAGTCTCCACCTTTACAGCAGAATTGTAGTAGGATATTTTATCTCCTGGCATTCTGCTGCTGATTTTGATGGATTAAAGATGTTGAGTGTGGGGTTCAAAGTGGAGGCTGTCATCAGGGGAGAAATGCGTACAGAAAAGACAAAGGAAGAGTGAAGGGTCACTGTTGACAAAGGGAAGGGAGAGAGATGAAAAGGAAAGAAAATAACAAAGTTAATTAGAAGTGAGGGAAAAAAGAAAGCATTTTCCAGGTGGTGCTCAGTTTATCTTACAGGAAAACTCCATTTCCTCCACCTGTTCATGCCTACTCCATTACATGGTTTTGGAGCTTGTTGGTCATGTCTTTCATGCACTGGGTAGAAAGTGTAATGGGAGAACTGACACTGCACTCCAGAGGCGAGTGGAAAAGAGATTCTGTTGGACTGGTGGTGTTAAATAAACATCCCTTGAGAGCTCGTGGGAGCATTCTCACTGATTAAGTGGGGACAAGACTGATCTTAATGTTAGTATAAGTCTTTTCAGCTGGCAGCACTGGTTTTGGTGTCAAAATCACTTCACATACATCTTTGGTGGCACTCCTTGAAATGCTTTTATATGAAAAGAAGTCATACAGCTAGGTTAATAGAAAGGTGTCTGCACTGAATCCCACAACCCTCTCCTTGGGTCTCTGTGGACTGTGGCAGACTGAGACCTGCGCCAGTAGTGAGGGTGACCCTCCTGTGATTCCCATGCCACCTCTGCCTGGGACACCTTCCATTCAAACCGCACGCATAGTCACAACAGCTGTATTTCTGCACTTGTGACAGATCAGAGACTGTTTCAGTAGGCATTTGGGGTGTCTTTGACTTTACCGTCAGCTGAAAATTTCTTATAACGATATTCAAATTGTATTTTTTTCTGTCTCTGGGGGAAAAAAAAAGAAGAAAATCAGATGAAGGTGTCTTGATTGGGGAACCTTCACAAACACTTGAGAGACATTTAGATGAGGCATACTGTGAAATCAAGTCTTGCAAAGAGGAAAATAGGGAAAAACAGGAATTCTAATAAGTATTTGCATGTTCTCCAAAGCAATATAGGGGACAAAATTACTACTTTTTTGTTCTGGAATATGTGGAAATTGGGTCTGATATGTCTTAATTCTTCTGTTTGGCTTTTTGTTTGCTTTCACAACATGACTGAAATACACTCCATTGTGTGTTTTTCAGATGCACTTGCAGAAACTAAAATTAAAAAAATAAGAGTTTCAAATACAGTGCTTTAAAGTAAATAATAAGTCTCATCTAATTGCATATACAAGGGCATCTGTATGAAGGTACAATTATATAGAGGATTGTGACCACATCTGTACTGTATGCTCAAGATCATCACTTACTGAGTTTACTCAGGATTACGTGCTTCCTACACAGATGGGTGTTACCACTTCTTGTTAGGAAACAGTCTTTCAAAATTCAACTTAAATGCTTTGAGAATGTTTGCATAGGCAATTAAAGAGCACATATGCAAAAAATTTAAAAAAGAGAGGAAAAACTGAGCTTTAACTTTATGTACAGCGCATAAACCAAACTCCCTGTCACAGAACACTTGGCTAAAGCTGCCTCATAGTATTGACTCCAATACGATGCCTGGGTTTCTTATTTTGTGTGTAGTTTCATGTAATGACTTTCAAGGTCTGTTGCTTGGAACAGGAGCTTTGACATACTGAGGGACAAATAGGTAAGAAGTTCACCTGAATAGTATTTTTTCTTTCATGAAGGTGTGTTTCTTTTTAAAAAAAAGAACAAAAAGTAAATGGGCATAATTCCCAATTTGATGTGATAAGATTGTACGTGGAAGTTTTATCATGGAAAGAAGAGTCCAGGCTTGGGCTTCAAGACTGAAGTGCAATGATGCATTTTTGGGAGAATATATAGTGTATTCTGAACTCTTTCAATCACTTGGAGCAGATTATGAAATTATCTATCAATGTAGAGTATGGCATTACCACCTTTTATGTTACTGCTCATCTTTAAACAGGTACTGGCACAATCATTCATTAAACATGTAAACTCTGACAATTATGTAGGTTGGTATTTATTTAGACTCTGAAGAACTTATAATAATATTGAAATCTTAGTGACTCTCTTACTTCCTTTCTGCAGAGAAAAATACTTTGTTCTTCATCTCTTGCTTTTTGGTAAACCACACTGCTTGTCCAATTTTCTTTGTCTCTTACACTGAAGCTATTGAAATGTAGAGATAAAAGCTCAACACTCACAGGCAAAGCTTCTGAAGAAGTTAAGGCTTTTGAAATTATTGGTGACATCTCTCCACTTTGACAGCATTGCGACTTCAAGGTGACATATCTTTTAGGGTTAACACACAGAAAAAAGAAAATATGTGTTCATGTCAGATCTTATATATCACAGTTTAGTTTGGAACAAGAATTTGACAGCACAATTCACTGACAAAAACTTTGGAGACTGCCATGGAAATCTTGATGGATTCTTAAGCGTCAACATGAAGAAATACAGCTATTTGAAGAAACACCTTTTCTACTTCTTAAGCTAAAGAGTCTCTCCTGCCAAAGGCAGGATAATTTTTTTTTTTGAGATATGATAGAGGTGTACTCATAGCTTTATATTTTCACACAAATTTGGTCCTGCCAAAGTAAAGAAATATTACTTGTGGTTATTTTGACTTGGTCGTAGTTTATATCCCCTTTTTGTTCCATGGAACACACAGCTCTCAGGATTCTGACAAAGCAGCTATTATAATTGTGACTTTTTGTTGCATCAAACAGCACAACAGTAGTTAAAAATACTTGAACATTTGTGAAAATGGATTTCAAAACGAACAACTGTGGCTTTCTGATGCTTGTAATATGTTTTGACAAGTGTAATCTTCTGTCAGCAACAGCCTTGTTTAAATCGACCTTCATATTTTGGAAGATCTACTATGTCGTGCTTGCTTCTGAGTAAATGAAGTATATCGATGTGGTTAGAAATAGCAACAGTTTGTTCCATCTCACCTGGGATAATACTTAAAAGATTTTCACAGCCAGAGCAAGAACTGGGCTGTAACCAGTTTAATATCGTAAGTTCTTAAGTTAATATCATACTTGACTTGTGTGAGGGGGACACACTGCTGCTTCGGGAAAAGAAGAATCTGTCTTCCATCACAAAATTTCGTTGGTCTTCTGAAAGATTGAGTAGTTAGTAGGTCTCCAACTTGCTTCCCCCATATACTTAGAATTAATCAATTTCCAAAGATTTTGTGGTCCTTACATAACTCCATAGGATAAATACAAATTGGCTGGAGAGTGGGTTTTTTATGTCTGTTTATCAATAATGAAACTTGGACAAAGCAGTTTAGCGCAAGTTCTTATTACTTTTTGAAGCTTGGTTTCATGCTGTTCCAAACTTTGCCTCTTTTTAGATGCTTTTTATTCTTGACCGCACTTCTTTTTCAGCCCTTTTCCCTTAAAAATGTTGTTTCTGATTCCTGTCCTAAAGTACCTGAAAGTTGTGGAGCCACAGAGCATTTTCTGACAGGGGGCTTGAACAGAGAACATAAGGCTCCCCTTTTAGCTCCTGCACAGGGATTTCCTTCCTGTGGACATTGAGGTGTTGGGGAAGGGGCTCACCCTGAAGTGGGATTTGGGTGTTGGCAGCGAGCCCACTAGATCTGCACATCTCCACTTCCCCGTATCAGCACAGGGTTTTATGGCTGTCTTGGTAGATTGAGGCTGGTGCTAGCCCAGGACCCTCTACAGCGCTGGTCCCCAGGCATATCCTGGCTGTCGGCTGCCTCCATGGCAGCGTGAACCCTGGAAGCATGCCATGCCTTATTTTCTTTGGAAGAAACCCCAAGCATGCCAGGAGGATATGGGACAGATCTCGTAGTCTGTGGGTGAAACATAGGCGTGTGGTGTACAAGATCGTCTTAATTTTCCACATACTTGAGCTTTCATGGGAATGTCACTGCCACCCAACAGAGGTAATATCAGTACGTGCAAGAAAAAAACAAAGCAGAACAAAGCAAAAATCTCTATGGAAATGTGGGGGAGAATGCAGATAGTACTTTTGCCCAAAAGTAAGTCAGACCCTGGGGACATGATAAGCAAACCTTCAAAAATAGTTTGGGGAAAATTGTTATGCTGCAGGGCAAGTCTAAAGGAGTAGTATCCAGTCTGAATCATTGGATAGTTTCATGAAGGTCAGACTTAAAAATAATTGACGTGAACAATTAGGTTGCAGAAATATGTATCCCAGGGGTTTTTTTATATCTTAGCTACTGTGACTGCAAAATTAAGTTTGGACTTGCTCAGCATAGCTTGTCATGTGTACGCACCAACATCCGATCTGTGTCAGTGGTTTCAGTAAGTGACTAATTGATACAAGCACGGTGCTCTCAGTGTGACTTGGAAGAGCACGGGATTCTTCCTCAGTCTGTATCTTCATGTACTGCGCACAGTACGTGCAGGCTATACATACATGTGCTGCTTTGTGCCTCTGTGTACATGTCAGTGCCCCAGCATTCACCATTAGCCGGGCCACAAGAGGAGCTGCTTTCTTGTAAAAATGTCTGTAGTCGTTAGAGCTGTAAAATAACCTTGGAAATACGAACCTCTCCAAACTGATGGAGGGAGTCCACAGGGAGTACGAGGTAGTGCCTTTGAGAAGTAAATTGCCATTTGTTTCACTCATGGCCCTGTGGGGTCTACACCTCAGCATCCACAGAATTTTCTTTTTTCCAGGTTGTCACAAAATTCAGTGCTTTGCCATGGCAAGTCATGATTTTGCTGTAGCGTGGTTTGGTAAGGCAGTTTACAGTTCCTCCTGACTTCTCCAGTTTCACTGCAGAGCAAGGCTAAACGTGGTCCTGTGGCTGCCCACGTGGTATTTCAGCGGGCTCTTGGTGGCCACCTGTAGCAGGAGCAGGTGGAGAACAGCGCAGCGCCTGGGCTGGGGTCGCAAAGAGGAACGGTGCCAAAGCTGCGACCAAGGCCTGGCTCTTTTCCCAGCTCTTTGTGTAGGGAAAAGGAACAAAAGCAGAGAAGTTGAGCCAAGCCTCCTAGAAAGTGTGGTGAGACCTCTTTCCCTGCAAACTCACAAGCATGCTTGAAATAATTTTATGTAGTCAGTTACGAATTTTACATCAACAAATTGTTTCAGCTGTGTGCTTCAGTTGAATTTGGTATTGTTCTGTCTCTGTGCACACAAAGTGAAGGTGTGGGTATATGGACAAGTACACACACAAACATACAGAGATATATACACACACACACACGTACATATACACAAATAAGTGTGTGTATCTATATATACATATAGATACACGCACATACTGCATGAACAAAACTGCTTAAACCTACCAGGGTGGTAGCCTCAGGATAGGTCTTGCAGGCAGCAGCCTGACAGGTTAGCTTTTGGCTGTTCTGCACTGCTCTGCTTAATCAATAGTTGAAAAAGCCTCATATTTGCTGTTATGGTGGTCACACTTTTAAATCTGAAAGACCCATAGATAGAAAGAAGTTATTCGCACTTTACTGGCACGCCACAATCAGCTCAGGGGCATGTGTTTTTGGGGCAGAAAGGCCTGACTTTCATCTGTGAAGGAGTAAGTGGTCTGTAGGTGATTACAGTAAAAACAAGTGAGGTTAGACCAGCAAGGATTTGGCATGTGCTCATTAGTATTAACAAAAATAACTTTGTGTTCAGGCCTCACTGTTCATAAGAAGTTGGACTTCTTTGTGTACTCATCCCACTGGAGTTGTTCTGAATGTATAACTTACTCCAAAATTTAGGTTTAGGTAATTTAGGTATGACAGATAAAAACTTGTTTTTAACAGACTTTTTCATTGCTCAATATTGTTGCAGCATGTTCCATTTCGTAATGATGGGCTGAAGCCAGATGTGCATCGTTCTGTTGTGTACACTTTTGAAACTGATCTTGTCTTTTGTTTTTATCTTTCTGATTTATCCAACAGGGTGGACTGAGTGCCCAAGCTTTTGTTCGCATCGAGATAGAAGATATTAACGATAATCGACCTGTTTTTGAGCAAGCCGTCTATGTGACAAGCATCAGCAGTCACACGCAGCCAGGAACAGAGATCATCAATGTTGTTGCCACAGACAGAGATTCAGGAATATATGGTGTTGTCACATATGCACTGGTCCCCGGAGAATTTTCTTCTTTTTTCACAGTGGACACATCCACAGGTACTGTGTGAGTCTATGATTCAGAAAGGCTGTTAATTATACAACATGTATCTTTTCCTTGATGATGCTTTTTTATTTGGAGTCACGTCATAGAGTTGAAACTTAGATTCTGCTGGTAAATAATTCTAGAGGAAGATGGAGGGTTTAGGCTTAACATGAAGTCTTTGCATTCACTGGAGGAAACGGGAGAATGGGAAACACAGTACCTGCTAGTACAATACAGGAAAAGCAGTATGCCACTTATCCACTATTTTCAGGCATAAATCTATTCATCATTGCAAGAAATAATCAAACCATTATTTTTATAATAATATCTGAATTCCTGCAATGCTTAGGTCTTAGTCTTGAGGAGCAATGAAAGACCCTTCAAGATGCTGGTCCTTTCATTTCAAATCTCTGTTTCTGTCCTAATCTTCTTTTTCCTCAGGGTGCTAGAATAAGTCCCCATTCTGCTCACAGTCCTATAATGTCCAGCTACCTCCCAGCTTGACTTGGTGACTAGCTTTGTAAGTGTTGTCTTCTGCCTTTTATGATGTGACTCTTCATCCTTCTGGTTTCTGGAGAGAGGTTCAATGAAGGTGTGACAATGAGAGCAAGAAAACAATTATGACAAAAGCAAATCTGTGTGATTTTTTTTCAAAGACAGGTTGAATCTCACAGATTTAATTACTTTTCCCATGGCCACAAAGCAGCCCCAGTATTCTGCTTTCTAACCTTAAAACAGTTATCAACGTCAGCTGGAAAGAACATGAGCAGTGTATCTACAAACGTCCACAGTGTCTTTCAGGGAGTGGTTAACTAAACTGCAGCTACCATTTTGAGAGGCAACCCTTGCGTATAAATGCATCCTGTTCAACAGTTTTACTTTATAATGGTCATGGCACAGCGGATTATTTTTATAAGTTTTAAGAATTTTGGGGCTGTTGTACATATGTATATATAAGCTGTTTGGCATACAAAACAGCTTGGCTCTATTCTTTCAAAATGGTGCCTAATTTCACTTTCTTACACGGTCCCCAAAATATTCTGATTAACAGAAGAAACTAATCTTCTTAGGAAGTCGCTATGCTTGTCTTGGCTATTTCAGAATGTATTTAACTGTGGACTTTTAACTGCCTGTCAAATCAGATTCTCTGGGGCATAACTGATGCCAAAAATATATAGGTCAATCGATAATTAGGAAGCTGGATCTCCACAGGCGTTTAACTGGTCATTTTAAAATTGACCCAGCAGACTTGTCAGAGAGAGCCCCTGTGGATCATGCTAGCAGCACTGGCTTTGCAGCGGTCCTCTCTTTTTGAAAGGCTTCTTCGTTGGATTGTGACCTTTTGGCCTTTTATCCAGTTTTGGCACTTTGTATAGGAAAAATGTCATGCTTAATCATGAAGAACATGCAAGTTTATAAGTTACTATTATCTTGCATATCTATCATGGTATTCTATCAAAGGCAGACCAAATTCAGGGTGAAGTTGCTTGAGGTCATTATTGCCGACATTTTATGATGAGAAGAGCATTTAGGTCAGAGACACTATCCCCAACATTTTAGATCTTGGAATACAGTTGCACTTAATCAGATCTCCTGGGCAATTCGTGAGGTCAGACTGCATCTATTTTTTAACTCATTAATATTAATGGTGTCTGTTGTGGGGTTTTTTTTTTCTGAAGAGTACACTTTTTCCTTTTATATTCTGCCACATCTACCTACAATAGTGCTTATACTCAGTCACTGGCTAGCAAAATGATTTTTAAACTCTTGGCAAAAATAAACATTATAAAGAAAATAAATATTAAAATTACCAATTTGTCACACAGAAGTTTTGCAATCTTTGCAGGTTAAATAGCTGTACAAGCTGCACAGTATTCAGAGGAAGATGAAACAAGTGTCTCACTGTTAGGGTAAAGAGATTTTGAGCTCCTCCTCCTTACTTCGTGTTAGGACAGTGACATTTTCCAGTTTTCATCATGCTAAAGCTGTCTTCATATGCTCTTATCTATGGCCCAATTTAGATGTGTCTCTCTGAAGGTTATGTGAGGGACTTTAGTTATGTGGGCTGCATTTTGTGAACAGAGGGCAATGGGCAAGTATGACAAGAAATAGGAATTCTTCAGGAGGTGGATCCCCAAACCCATAAGTCAATCAATATCATATTACAGTTTTGGTCTTTGGTTTTCTGATCTTGTGGACATGCAGTCTGTAACTGATGTGTTCTGCAATTTTTCCAATTTGCAGTATAGCATGTTCTGTTTTATCTGCTCTTTTCACTATTAGAGGACCTAAAAGGAGGCACAGCAATGGTGTTGGAGTCTTCCATGAATTTGCCTTCCTGATAAGTTTTATTTTTTAAGTGATTAATTTTTCTCACTGATAGAATGTTTAGAAACGAAGAATGAAAATCAGTGCATTAGTCTTTTTAACTTACTATGTTCATTATAGCCCTTAGCACTGTACGTAGAATTGGACAGCTATTTTCAGTATTATGAGATTTAAATTAATTAGTACCTAACAGCTTGTCACATTACAGTACGATACATTAAAATCATATGCAAGATAATGCTATTCTCTATCACATATGTAATTTCTGGTTTATGACATCTAGACTGTGGATTTGAACATTTATCTCACTATAGTTTTCTATGGGGATGTTTTTGGAGTGCTGCATTTAGAATACTCACTAAAGATTCACTTTTTCCCCCCCTCATTCCCTTTTTCATTTTTAGAAGAGAAATGGATAAAATAATGAAATAAAATCTCTAACCCCAGTTCTTCGCTACTGTGGCTCGCTTCTGGCTGTTGCTTTGTTAAAGCAATTGTATGGATGTATCAAGAAAGCTTTTGGCTTTGCATAGTTGGCTGTGTTCACAATACAGGATATCATACCAGCTGGTCAACCACTGTATAGAATATATCAATGGTGCTTTTGATACATAGATATTATGTGGTCAAGCCACATCCTAGCTCCTTGAAAGGGGCTCCATCTTTTGTTTCAAGCACTGTTACATGTTTGTCATATATAAATAAATCCAATGGCAGTAAGAAAGAGCCTTTCATTGAGCAGATAGATATTCCATTAAAAAGTCTTTTGAATTCTAAACAAGTCTTTATTAGTGGTATTTGTTTGCTATTGTAGCTTATAGATACTGCATTTATTGTTTGTGAGATGTGCTTATACTCGTAAATAACATTTATTGCATTTCCCTTTGAGAAAAAATTGAAATGAAGTATTTATCATTTGATTGATGATAGACTGTCCACAAGAAAAACCACTTTAAGAACTATGTAACTAGAAAAATGTATGGATAGGGAACTGTAAACCAGTTCCTCTGCTAGTTCGTGACTGTTGCTATCATTCGTTTCTAGTGTTGGTGTAAACAACATCTTGGCTTCATTATGTTTCCTTTTGTAGATATCTGATCCATGCATGATCTATGAACAGCACTCATGAATTGATTAGAACAGGGCAAGTTGAAGAGCTCTTCTGGCTAAGAAACAATTTGAGCTATGTTTGTTTATTTTCCCATCGTTACCTAACAAGTTATCTGAAAGACAGTGTATTTATAGTTATGGCTGAGCAGGTAATTAAAAATGTAAGTCACAGGGTACAATCACAGGTTTGGCAGAAAACCTATGCAGTGCTTAACTTTAGGACTTTGGGATAAACAATTTAATTTCTAAACTTTCATTATGATACAAGCATTAATATTTTCTTTCACTCAAGGGCGTATGATTCATTTGTCCTGATTTTAGTGATACCCTTCTTGAGAGCTGGATAAAAAGATGGTTATCATCTTAGTGTAGTCATGGTTCAAGGAAGCTGTTTCAAATCAACAAAATTAATAACAGTCTTTGAAAATTGTTTTGGGCCAGTGTGAGACTTCATTGTGTCAGTCTTCAGGTAAATGGTCTGTTCATATTCTTGGAACCACTCACCTAGCTAGTCACTGTGTACAGAGAAAACTCATGAAAGTTAAGGAAAAAGCAGCAGCCATTGATTTATGTTTATTTGAAGGTATTAGTGATTTAAATATAGTATGAAAAGGATGTAGAGAAAATAGCATTCACAAAGTGTACATTACAGCAGTATAAGCATTTAACTCAGCTTCTCTGTTTCTTTCAACTATGTAAGACATTTAGGCTTGTGTTTCTGTGAATCCTACCTAAATTAGATGCCTAAAACAGAGGATATGACCTTCCTCTTTTGTGTTTTACTGAGAATGTTTCTGTGAGTGTGGTGGATTGACCCTGGCTGGATGCCAGGTGCCCAACAAAGCCGCTCTATCGCTCCCCTCCTCAGCCGGACAGGGGAGAGAAAATGTAACAAAAGGATTGTGAGTCAAGACAAGGACAGGGAGACATCACTCACCAATTACTGTCACAGACAAAACAGACTCAACTGGGAAATTATTTAAATTTATTACCAATCAAATCAGAGTAGGATATAATCTTAAAACACCTTTCCCCCACCACTCCCTTCTTCCCGGGCTCAACATCACTCCCAATTTCTCTACCTTCTCCTCTTCAGTGGCACAGGGGGACAGGGAAAGGGGTTTGTGGTCAGTTCATCATGTGTTGTCTTTGCTGCTCCTTCCTCCTCACACTTTCCCTCTGCTCCAGCATGGTGTCCCTCCCACGGGAGAGAGTCCTCTGTGAACTTCTCCAACACGGGTCCTTCTCACGGACTGCAGTTCTTCATGAACTGCTTCAGCCTGGGTCCTTTCCATGGCGTGCAGTCCTTCAGGAACAGACTGCTCCAGCATGGGTCCTTGGCCAGTGGTGGGTCTGTCTTGAAGCTGGCTGGCATTGGCTCTATCGGACATGGGGGAAGCTTCCAGCAGCTTCCCACAGAAGCCACCCTTGTGGCTGCCCTCCCCGCCAAACCCTTGCCACACAAACCCACTACAGTGAGAAATTTGGAGAACTTTCCATTGACTTGATGATACTTGGATCCACCTTTTGTCCTAATACCATCTGCTACTTATGCCAAAAAATACATATTGGGTACAACAGACAAGCCTTGTTACAAGATCTGGTCAGTTGTTTAGCATGAAAATTTTTTTTTCAGCATGAAAGTACAGCTTCTGCAAAATGAGCATTCTTTTGAGGAAACTTTGACTTGCTAAAAAAATAATTTAATTCCTTTAAGATGCATTCTGATTTATTTTTAACTGAATAGTATAGGGCATCACACAACTAAAATGTCCTGTAAGAGATGTAAAGCAGTCTAGGAGCTTAGTCCATTGGAGAAGAACAAAAGGAGCAATACACCTGAGGGACATGCAAATTTAAGAATATAAGAACTGTTAACTTAATTAGCCAAAAGGCAGATTTAAGTGCAGCACCTTGTCTCTTTAACTGTGCCCAGTAATGAATGCAAAAAGAAGGGTTAAGTGTAGAGCTTGCGCTGAACAGTCCCTCCTCTGATACATTTTTCTTGTTTTGGCAGTGTGCAATTTAGTGTGGTAGTACTTCCATTACTGTACTATGGCACCATATGTAAATAAAATTTGATGTCAAACTGACTTAAAATAAACTTTTTTATTTGGTTCAGAGCACCAGAATAGATTCATTCAAGTTAAGGATGTTGACAAGTTTTATTTTACTGAAGCAAATGGAAATGTTGTTCTTTAACAGTCACAACATGCATTGCATGAAAAAGTTTTGCTTTATTTTTATTACAATACAGGTTGAAAGCAAAAGTTGAAATACCAAATTTTCTTTTTTTTCAGGAAAAAAAAATCCAAACTTTTCTTAACTCCATGTATTATACAATGTTTAATATATAGCAGATTGTAATATGCATCAAAGTAAAATGGGGATGCATCCTTTCTAAAGAAAACAAGTCCATTTGTATGATGATTAATGATGTTTTCGTATAGTATTGTAGGAAAAAACAGTTTATTTTTAAACTGCTTTTGGCATTTCTATACAGCATGTAGTGCATTTGCTAAACATATGAAGAGGTTCACATAAATAAAATTTAAAATTAGGAGTGTTTTATTTTGGAACATTTTGAGGCCACTTTTCTTTAAACTGCTGTTTCTTCAATTACTGTTTTTCTGATCTTTCATATGAAATTGATAGCATATTCAGAATGCTACAAATCAGGGGAATATGTCTGAGCCATTGGTTTAGCTCGCTAAGTTTTCACCGTTGAAGAATTTTCAGTTAAGTCACATAGGAAAAATTAGTAGTCTCATCTGAGTAATTTGTGGATATTTACCTTCACTGAAATCTCATCTAACGAGAAATCTAACATAAAGAATACAGGAAACAGTATATTCTCCTTGAAGCACACAAAATTTGCTGTACTAAGCGTGAGAGTACAGATTTTGGCCCTGAAAGAAAGCTGTGTAGCCTAACAGCATGAAAAAATATCCATAGCGCCAGCTTTTAATGTATATGTCTTTTTCTTTTATGAATAAAATCCAATAGAATCGACCATCTGCAAAGAGAAAAATTCCTAGAAGCTATGTGCCAAAAATTTAACCATGCAATAGCGGAGTAACATGTGTACTTGAGATTCATTGTGCATGATACAATGCAAGGTATTTACAAAACTACTCTAGCCCACTGTCCTTTCTTGTAGTTAAGTCAATGTCAGATCTCAGAAACAGAAGAAGCCAACAGATGAGGCAAGGAGCGAACTGCCGTGACATTGCACTGCCACAGCTCTTGGGCTATGAGAGGCAGATGACGTGGGCAGATAAAACTAAAAATGGAGAAAAGGAAAAAATTATACCCAAACCTCCCATTATGGAGGAGAGGAATAACGTGAGATTTATACAGTAAAATTCAGACAATCAGCACTTTTCTTTGATAGAGACTGTACGGGTCTTAAGTACAGATGTGCTTAATGTACTTCATGTTCTTAGTTAATGCAAATAAAAGAAGAAAGTGGCAGGTTTAGAGAGCAGTCAGCCTTGGCAAAATGCCTTCATGCTGTTGGACTGTTAAAATGAACGTAGTAGAGGAGTGTTGTGTAGTAGCAAATCAGTTTGTGAGGATTAAGATGAGCATCTGGAATGTTCGTAATGCTCTTGACATAAGAACAGCAAATATATCTTACTGGGCTTCTATTAGGCTTCATTCTGTATCTGTGCTTGGAAACATGCGCCTTTTGGTACAGTGTCTTCAAACAAATATCAACTCCGGTTATCATGGCAGTCGAGTTTTGTTACCACGTTGTGCATTGAGCTCTTTTTGGATCTGCAGGCTGGTGGCTTGATTGAAAAGGTTCTTGATTAAAAAGATAGTTTTGGAAAACTTCAATAAGCTGAGAAAGCAAAGGTGACTTGGTGGGATGGTGCGGCAGGGCTGGAGCTGTGTAGATTGCATGGGGAAGGCTCTGTCTTTGTCTTTGAAAATACAGCATTTCACCAGGCCAGAGTCCTGCCCATTTATTGGTGTATGCTTGGATTTTTGGGTTGTGTTTTTTTTAAAGCTCATGTTTTATGTGGAAGTGTTTTCTTCGTATGCAATCAGACAACAAACATACTCTTTGTTACTATTATGTCAGATTAAAGGAAACAAAACAAGGCGGAAGCAGAGGAAACTTCCCTGCAACAGCAAACTATATCTCTTTGCTTATATTCTGCTTTACTGACAAATTAGCATGGTGGGGTTTTTTTTCCTGTTAGGAAAAGAATTATTCAAACATGTAATAGTACAATATAGGGAAAGCTACATCAAAGTAATACTTGGTTTTTCTGTATTAAGTTTAGTTTTGATGTCCTATGGTGAGTCATAAAACCTTTGTTGTACTAACATTAGGATTATGCTAAGCAAAAGAAACCCCAAAGCCTAGTCCTGTCCTGTGAGGTTTACAGTAGGTTGAAATAGTGAGTCAGCAATGGATTCACATGACAATCAGCTAGTTCAGTATCTCCACTTTTCTTTTCATATCTACTGTAGAAAATTAGAGTTCTTGAGGAGCTCAATGTTAGTCTGAAGAATATATAGCAAATATAAATTTATTAACAATTTGAGGGTTTTTTATGTTGAAAATTAAAATGGGATGAAAAAGATCAAGCAAAATGTTTCATTTGACTTGAATGTTAAAAATAAAGGAAATGAAGCATTAGATTCATAAAGTGAGGAACTGAAATCCCGAACAAGTTTAGCAATTGCTGTGGTTACCAGAAGGACCCAGCTGAATTCTTCCTTTGCTTTGAGCAATATTGCATCTATTCGCCTTCGGGTGGGCCTTGTAATCACCTGATTAAAGTTGGAGTTGTAGGAATCTTTTTTTACCCCATTAGTATTTCTTTAGCATTTTGGGCAAAGTGGAGCAGTTTCCCTGTTCAGAATAGCCACATGTTCTGGGGACTTCATAGCTAAAGCACTGCTGCTTCTTGCTGAATGCGGAGTGTGGGGCTGCTCCGCTGCTGGCAGCTTGTTCAGAGTGCTACTGCCTGGCTTGTAGCTGGCAGGGGCATGCTCAGCTTGCTTTGTTCGCTCTTCGTTGAGAGCTTGTTCTGTCAAACACTCATTTTGGAATCAGTGTAGGGGTTTGGAAAGCTCTGAATGGGTCTGATCCAGCTTCTGTTTGAGACCTGTCTTTGATGGGCTCTTATTGTTGCATACCTTTTTCTTAGGGATTCATCATCCCTCATGAAATCAATATGCAACCAAACTTTTAAAATACAATAGCATTAATTGGTAGAACTGTTGCTCTAAAAAAATTTGCCTTCTTTAAACTCTCAGCTTTTTAAAATCATTGGAGAAAAGCATTATGAATTTGGTCTATATATCTGCAATTTTTCATAGGATATAGGAGCATTGTTTTAGGGTTGTCCAGCACCTGAAGACATTTACAGAAGATGCTTTATAAATAAGTTTTTCCCCTATGAAATAAACAACCATCATGCTAACTTGTGTTGTGGTAAACGTTGAACCATGAATGGAAAGCATTACAGAAATATTAATATTGCCTGTAATTTAAATTGAAAAAAAAAATTAGAGAATTTAAAATTTTGGTGGTGTTCAGATAGCAAATAGGCTGAACACTTCATTCAAAAAACTGGTAATGCAAATATAAGTACCACTTAATATTTTTAAGTCCAGTCCTCTAGCTCACTTCTTCAAGTTGCAGAATTGTGTTTAAACCTATCCATGGTTAGATGGGAGATGGGAAGGCTGAAAGAGGCCAGCTTTACATGTTCCTTACCTGCCCCTGAGTACTAAGAGGCATGTGACCTCCTAAACTGGCAGACTATACTCTCTAGAGACAAAAAAATTTGTGTTCTAAATAGTGCATTGCAAGACTTTGTCTGAAAAGCACTTGTGTAACGGAACACTGAGCCAAAAGCATTCTCATATTAGGCTCATTCCCTCGCTTGTCCAACGTTAGAGGCTAATGCTCAGGTGGATATTCTGCTTGTGAATAATGGAACCGCCTTAATTAGAAATTCATATTTTGTGTGTTTATGAATACTTCTTAGCTCACTAAAATTCTGTAACCTGAAGTATTTAAAATAGTAGTGTTGTGCTACTGGGAGAACCTCAGTATTAAAACTGTGTATTACCTTATAGATCCAGGTACTGGTTCCGTATGTTGCAGATTACTAACACGTTTGAATTTGCATGAAGTGTTCTAGAATAGACTTTCATATCCTAAGCAAAGTCTTGTGATTAAACACAATATGTTTGAATAGTAGTGGTTGTAGACACTAAGCTATTTTATTTATATTTCCTTTTTTTCAGAGAAAAACTGTGAGTTTAGCACAAGAATCTGCTAGAGAGGGGACACTGTTGAGAGCATTCGACAGTGCAGGGGCATGAGGCTTCTGTAAAGTACAAATGTAGATAGGAGATTGAAGCAGTTATTGACTATGAAAACATTAAAATACTGAATACTTTCAAACTTGCAGTAGTCCTCTTATTCACTGAAACTCAAAACCGCGTTTCTGCCATCAAGATTAAGCTTTTTAAAGCCTTTTCCTAAAAGCTGAAGCTGTGCATAGTACAGCAGGTAGACTGTAAATAACAATGTAATTCCTCATTAATTCTTTCCTTTCCCTTGACAGTTACTAAACAAGAAAAGTGCATTTTGCAGAGTGTTGTTATGGTTACCATACAAATGCAGCTTCACTAAATACACGTAAATTGCTAAAACTGGAACCTAAATGCAATGCTAAGGTGAGAGGATGGGCAATGAGTCAGATAAAGTTAAATGGAAATGTCAAGCAGAAACACTATCGTTCTTCCCTAGAAAAATGCTGCTTTTAATGTTAATGCAAAGACTATGCCTCCTAACTGCATTCACCTCTCGGAGGATTGCCCTGTCTGTGCTCATCCTGAACATTTTTCTGACACATAAAAAGCAAAGCTGTACGTGCGTCTCTGCACTGAGAAGCTGGTGTGCCGGGTTGGGCGAGACACTCTGAGCAGGTCAGTGGGTCAGCACTGGCCTACACAGTATTAAACAGCAGGTCCAGCAGCCAGCTTTGAAGGTGAATTGAGGTAATGAACTATACATACCTATTTGCCATCTGCTTGCTGTCTGAGCTGTGTGTCAGGTCATGCCAGCTGACCCATCCTAGGGTATTTGCTGAAGAAATACTGCTATCATTTAAAGTTGTTAAGGCATTCAGTTTCATGGTCTTGGAGAACACTATGGGTAGATGTTGATTTTATTCCTCTTGCCATGTTCTAAAGTGTGGGTTTTTTTTATTTCATCAAAAATGAGAAAATATTGGAAGCTATTTAAATGAGTATACATTTCCATGCAATCCAGACTTTGTTATTGAAGTTAGTGTGTCCTGATTTATATCTTTGCCTCTGCAGTGCTTGACTAATGGAAAATGCTTTGTTTACCTATGAATGGCTCTAAATGTAGGGCTGTTTTTTGTTTTGCTTAGATGAGGACCCTGTGACAAAACAGACACATTTTCAAAGTGGTCAGCTAGAGGTATGTGTGGAAATCCTATTGGGATAACCAGTACTATTTCTGCCATACAAAAAGTGCTTTTGGTGAGTGAACCTACTTTGGTGATCTGTGCTGTTGTAATGTTAGGACTGAGCACGGGACCATGAAGAAAATCATAAATATACTTTAAAAGAATCATTATGTGAGGGCCTGTCTCCTGGTTTTAATTCTTGAGAAACAGCACTTAGCAGCTAACCCACACGTGGAGCAGGGTGCATCTCTACAAAAATAAGAACCAAAAAAATCCCACAAGAAATTTTGTCATTGCCAGAGGTTGGCAGGTGCCAGAGAGTCCTGTCTTTCACTAATGTGTTTGCATGTTCTGGGCGAACGTTGGCTTCATTTTACCTTTTGCTGTTGATGGATAGGCACAAAGTGGAGAGCAAGAACTTCTTGGAAGTGAGTGCCCTGGCACGTACAGTGAGTGAGGAAGGATGAAGCAGGGTGAAGAATTGACAGTCATGATTTCACCTTTTGCTAATACTAGTCCTCACAGTACACTGAATCCCCAAAACTGTTGTAACAACTTATGCTAGCCAGTAAGCACAGATTGTTCTGGAGCAAAATAGCTCCAGCTCCCAGTGTGGCTGTGCTGAGTTAACCTGCACTGGTATAGAGCTGTTGCCAAACTCGAGCCTATAGTGGCACTTGCTATCATGCAACCAGCATTGCAGATTCTGCCTAAAATGTGTATGCAAATAGTGATAGGCAGTCTCTGGGTCATGTTTTTGATTTATAAAAGTTAGAATCTGCAGTCAGTTACACCCATGCAGATCTAGTCAAGAAAATGAGATTGCCAAGGTATAAGTGAGGCTGGATGTTAATGCTTCATCTAGTCTGTAATTACATGATTGTTCACCTATAAAGCAGAATTGATTCCAGCTGGCGCTCATGCAGAATGAGGGAATTACCAGAAGTAAAATCTTCAAGGCACTGCAGTAATATAAACAATAAATTTTTAAAATGGGAATTAAATTTTATTAAATGCAGCAGATAAGACTGTCCATTTATATGGGGAGCCAAGCTGTAAGAAAGAAGGTGGCATTTTTCATGCAGCGACTTCTTAAAGTGGAACCACGCTTGTGTCTGTGTGGTCCCCTGCCAGGAGCTTTGGTCTCGGTAAAACATTCCTCACAAAGGAGCCATCTCATTACTCCCTTCCCATCGTTAGCATTTCTAGAAACTGTTTTTCAGAATGGAACAATATAGTCTGTACCACAGCAACCTAATTGCCTTTTAAGTTCTCTGAAGCCACATACTGCAAGCTGCAAATGAATATGGTAATAACAATAATAAGCCACCGTCTTAATTACAGAACAGGAAAGAAAGGAAAACTGTGGCACATCTTCAGCCTGTTATTTAGGGAGGCATACCTCTGAGTTTCGCACATCAAATGTAAGACTTACACAGCTAGCTCCTGCTGTGTGCTCCTTGCAGTTAGCCCCGTGTTTCTGCCTTTGCGATGTCGTACTAGGGGATCTCCTGCACCGTACTTCAGCAGATCAAATACACCTAGCCAGCCTGCTCGGAGGTATGCTGGCAGCTACTTTGGACCAAGTGGTCATGACTGTCCATTTTAGTCACAGTCTGGTGTTTTTATTGAACTGTATAGACTGTAGGATCCCAGATGCTGCTTGCTTCTACAGCTTTTTTCCCGTCATATGGTGCCATAACAGAGCCTAATGTGGCGTGTTTCTCAACATATGGTAGAGCTGTCTCAAATATCTGTAGAGATAATACATCACCAGATGCAAAGCTAATGCCCAGTCCTACAAATACTGAAAGAAACAGAATGTATATAATTAAAAGTCGAAGTGAGTAGGTTATAAGATTTCCTGCATACTAAAGTTTTGAGGCTGGAAGGAACCATATGGAAGACATATACTTTTTACTTGGAATATGCCACTGTTCTTATGGCGTCCCTGGTCCTGCAAGAGAGGACTGAGTTGGCGAGACGTACTTGCCTATTCCCTTCTCTTCCTAAGACACAGCAAAAGAATAAAGAAAGAAAAATCTTTCATACATCTTCTCTTCTGTCTGCTTTCTGTAGCTGAACTGGCATGGACTGTGCTGTAATCTGTCTAGGTCAGCAGAGAAGGAATTTTGGTTCTGAAATATTTCTGTTCCACTAGGTCTTCAGAGTTCCTGGAGTGGAGCAATTTGCTCCACCCTTCTCTAAGGGATGTTCTGAAGACGTTAGTTATTGCTTTGAGAGTAAGAATTTCAATGTGATGCTTTTCTGTAGAAGTTTTCCCACTCTTCACATACATCTTGAAGTGTCCAAAGTGGGAATGAGATATTTTTGGCCTTGTCAATAGAAAAATACCCAGTTGATTAAATTAGTAAAATACAGTCCATTTGATTGGTTTAATTTAATTTGACACCAACAGTGTTTAAAATCCATGTTTATACATCTATACTGGGGGGGGGGGGGGGGGGAGGTTAAAACCCTTTTTCCTTTGAGCTACAGTTGCTCAGATTACTTCAGGAAATGCCAAAAGTTTATGTCCTTGGAAAACTACTTTGAGCTGTCTAACTAATCACAAAACCCAGCCATCAGAAGACAAAAAAGAAAAAAAAGGACAAAATAAGGTTGATTCTTGGAAGTGCATCAGTTATTGGCACAGGAGGTGGATCAGCAATGAATTCTGAATCCATCTGTATCTCTGCTTTGTTTTTATTGTGGCTTGATACACTGGAATCAGTGTCCTTTGCTGTTAGTGGAAGGCATTCTCCCTTCACACTGAAGACCCTTTGAATGCATTTTAAGCACGTCAAGACACAATTTGTTATTATAATGTCCTGGCGGTATAATTGGAGAGTATACCACATGCACATTTGACTATTTAGAAGGATTTTATGTATTTTCCACTATTCTGCTTAAAAATGCATTGTGGCAAATTAGTGTTGTGGCTTCACACTGAATTTTGAGAAGATATATTGTAGTTAAATCATGCACTGATTCTCCTAAGGCACTTTGAGTTAAATCTAATTTTTACCCTGTCTGACAAATAGGACCACTAAATGTCTGACTTGAATGCTAAACATCATCCCTACTAAACCTGTCTTGAGAGCCAGGAAATTACAAAGGTAGCTCAAAGTTTAAAGGTTTGGTTTTACTGAGCTGCTAGAAGTTTTGTGTCTTCACCAGCTTATACAAAAAGCATAGGAGATTTCTTTCTACATACCAACAGGTATTTTTAAGTTGTCCCTATTAGTTGAATCACTTGAGTTTACTGCAACTTTATTACTTAGCTGACTGTAATTTTAGCATTTAGTGTATACTTAGTTAAACTCAGTCATTGCTAAGAAGAATTTTCTTCTGTTTTGTCACTTTCATCTTCATTTTCAAATTGAAAAACTTACTTTACAAATAGTTCTCTGTGTGTTGCAAAATCTGTGATCACCAAAAGGTCTTAGAATATTGATAGATTTTTGTCACCTCAGAACAAATGAAAGTGTTCTTCCTCCTGCTCAGTGATAGAGAAGATGCTGGAAAGGATAAGAAAAAACAGTATTAATGCTCTCTAGGACATAATTACATTTCCTTATTCCATCTTTTACCTGGCTGAAAGCACCTGATCTTCAACTGTGTGCCTCAAGTTATAATTTAGTTATACAATTTATGAAGTAACAAATACTGTGATCTGCTGTATTGCTCTCTGATCTAGTGTTTACCCCTAAATTTTTAAGTATTTATGTTCACTTCATCTAGACCAGACATTTCAGAGTGCTCTGAAGGCTAATGATTTATTTGTGGGTTTATATCTTCATTTGTAAATCCTTAATTTGCTTGCAAAGGACAATGAATCACTAACAGTCTTTCACAGAACAATTAACAAGTATCAGTTTTGGATAATTGTTGTGAACCATTATGAACATCCATCCCATAGAGAGGTTTGGATGTAATTCTCATTGCTGAGACTGAAGTCTTCACTCAAACAAAGCTTGCTTTGAAGTTCATACAAGCTTTAACTGTAGAAGAAGATGGGGCAGGATTCCTACCATGTTCGTTCTTTCTACCCATACTACTGCCTTAGGTAATAATAGATGTGGGTTTCTGTAGTTATATAGAGTATTTGAAAATTGGGCATAATTATCTGATATTACTAAAGACTTATTTTAGCAGGCAGAAGAGAATGTATTTGGAAACAGCTAGTCTCATTCATCAGAGTTAAAAGATGAAGATGTATGTATCTTGAGGAAGGCATATCCAAAGTGCTGCATTTCTGGACAGAGCATTTTCTTTTCAAAGAATTACTTTTTTCATATAGTTCATGTAAAATGTAGTTGTTCACACCTGCAAACTCAACAGACCTTAGAATTCATTATTAAAAGGTGTTTTACCAGAAACTTGCAATCAACCAGCAGGTGATTCTTCCCTGATACTTTCCACAGAGCCCACTGTTTCTAAGATTTGCATTTGTGGGCTTCAACCCTGTTTGTGTGGATGTTTTATTTGGGGACCTATTAGAACAGAATGTCTCCATAGACTGTTTGAGATAAAGTTAACTTTACTGTTTGCAAAGATAAATTTGTCTTTTGTATCAATGTTTTTTTCCCCTAATGCACGTCCAGATTCCTGTAGACTAGTACTGGTAAAATTGTGTTTTTCCTAACATTGCTGAAAACTCAGAACAACTCCACTGACTCAATGAAGTTGTTAAAGATTTGGCTGAATCTGTGTTTCTAAAATCAGAATTATGGACGCTGTGTTTTGACACAGAACTTCTTGTGTGTCAGTGGCATTGCGCATGGTAAAGAACATATAATTTGAAAAAACTTGGCTCTCAAAGGAATTGGGTGTGCTGCTTTTTGTCCACATTGTCTGACCTTCCCTTAGGGTGGTGGTACGTGTTGACACTATTTTAACAGCCTGCTGAATTTTAATTTATTTCATTGCTCTTTTATTTTTGTGTACTTTCAGGAATTATTTACCTAATCTCAGCTCTTGGCCACCTGGCACATTCTGCACTCTTCCTGACTGTTTCTGCGCGGGATGGAGGTGGCCTTCCCTCTGCCACCAATGCAGCCATCACAGTAAACATCCTTCAGACTGCTTTGGCCCCTGCCATATTTGAGAGATCCCGGTATACTTTTTCTGTTCCTGAAGATGCACCTGAAGACAGCCCAATCGGCACCGTAAAGGCTAGAGAGCCTCCAAGTAAGTTGCATGCTCAGTCACAGATTACATTGCATTCTTGTTGTGACCATTAACTGGAAATATCTGCAGATAATATTTTTTAAAAAAACTATCATATTATTCATTCAGTCTGAGCATTAAATAGTATTTACTGTTGGTATTTACAGCATCTGGTGTAATCACTGCTGTATCAGGATGCTCTTTAGAACAGATGGAGATTCACGGTACTCTCCTTGGCGGTCCATGGGGGTTGGCAACTGCCTCCATTTTTTCCCAGATGGATTTCTATAATTGTAAATGGGGAGATGGGAAGCGTGTTGTGAAAGTGTAAGGAAGGGTCTGTGTGGCGGTGTGGCTTGTGTTGAAGTATTAGCCATGCAAGACAAATCTCAAAGCAATAGTCATGATCAGAGACTATTCAGCGTGAGGTAACACCTGCGGAGCAGCCTTGGTAATAAGCCTGAACCTTCAGATAGCCTTTGCTTTAAGTAGCATCTGATGTATAAGGGTTATAGCAATGGTCATCTGTGAACAGTAAGTTCAGTAAAATGCAGTTCTTTCAGAGAGCTGCCACCTGTTTCATTCCTTGCTATAGTGAATGACTGTGTGTAGTGAAATTACTCCCGTAAGACTAATTTATAGGAGTGTTTTTTCTATATTTTAGATCAGGGGAAAACAAGAGGATATTATGCTATTTTCTCTAGAGAGTTTTATCATACCAATGAGATGAAAATCAAATGGTGCACAAGTGGACAAACTGTATATGGTCACATTTTACTGAAGGCCTCCAGGGACAGGAGGAAGGAAGCATAAAAAGCCCAAGAAAGTCAAACATCTGTATAGCTTACATTTATTCCACTGAATTTAACAGCATGCGTTCTTCACAGATGTTCTTACCAACCTTCATGTTATTACTTCCATATTTTTTTACATTTTTTGTTGTTGTTTCCATTTCTAGATTCTTTAGAAGTGGTTTCCTACAGAATTTCCTCTGGTGATCCACATGGAAGATTTGCTATTGACCCCCAGTTTGGTATCATCCGCACCAAAAAACAGCTTGACCGTGAAACTCAGTCTGTTGTGGTGCTCACTGTTCAGTCACAGTTGGGTAACTCCCCTGTCTACAGTAGCACCCAGGTCAACATATCTGTGATAGATATTAATGACAATCATCCGGTATTTCTTACCAAATCTGATAAGGTAACTATTTCACATACCCAGCCTCCTGGCACTGCAGTTTACATTGCTCATGCGGAAGACAAAGATGGTGGCTTAAATGGTGCAATCAAATATAGTATTGCAAGCAAGCAGTCAAATGCATTTAGCATTGATCCAAGCCTTGGAGTGGTAAACCTCACCAGGACAGTGTTTGCAGATAAGCAGCAGGAATATACTCTACACATAGTAGCTGAAGACTGTGGAATTCCTCCTCTGACTTCTTTGCTGATGTTGACAGTGATTATTGAAGAGCAGAAGATGGGCCCTACTTTGGTTTTTCAAAACCTGGTGTATCAAGTAGAAATCAGTGAAGGTACCTCTCCAGGTGCCCGAATCCTTCAGGTTCAAGCCCACTCACTTGATCCACACAGCGTTGCCTCCAAGTTGATGTATTCCTTAGAGCCTAGCACAGATTCTGTTGCATTTGGAATCAGCTCTGATACTGGCTGGATTTATCTTCGGAAATGTTTGAACTATGAATATGCACAGATACTAAGTTTTAGAGCCCTGGTCAGCACCTCCACAGATGAAAACCTCAGTCAAAATGCAAGTACATCAGTAATAGTTAACGTCCTGGATGAAAATGATAATTCTCCCATGTTTATGCATGAGAGCTACTTCTTTGAAATAGAAGAAAATCCGGTTCCCAGGGGTGTGGTTGGCACCATTACAGCTGCTGACAAAGACTCAGGAAGAAATGGACAACTTTCCTATTTCCTTTTGTCTGATGGAAAATACTTCAAGATGAATTCCAACACAGGTAGCATTTTATGATTTGTAATCTGCCTAATATTGCTTTTGGAAAGCAGTCTTCCCTAAGGGAATGGAAGTGTAAAGCTTTCAGGAATCACTGTGATTCTCTTGGGTTGATGTGTGAATATTCTAACTCAGAGCTTCACAATTTGGGGAATGAAATAAATCTAATACATGTTTGTGAAGAATGAACTAACCGTAGGATTTTATTTTTTTCATTACTTCATTCTGGTTACTTGGTCATAAGTTGCAGTGTTTGACTGTAACAAATTAGAAGGAGTTTTAAGTTACAAATTCAGTAGCTCGTGTGAGGAACTTAATTGCCTGTGATCAAGTACAGTTGAAAAGTACAGATCAGCCATAAATAACTGTAAAAGTAACTATGACATTTGACAATTACAGTGATTTATTTGTGAAAACTTCTGTAGGCTACATCAAAACTGAGTTCATGTTGTACATGGCACCTCAGAAATCAAATTGGCTGAGAGAAATTTTTCATGGTACAAGGTGTACTCTGCAGTGAATCCCAAATGCCTTGAGTAATAGGTACTATGTCCAGACAGTATAACACCACAGACCACAGCATGGATAGCCCAGAGGAAGGGAATCCTGTAAGGAAAACAGGCACTGTAAATAATCCAGTTTAGCAAAATGATACACAGAGAACAAAGATCTGCTGTTTAAAATTTCTGTTCCCAGATGTTCTGCCCTCATGGGGAGTGAATAGGCTCTCCCAGAATTTCTTCGTATGAATCTCAAAATAAAATTGTCATTTCAAAGTAGGTTCCTGTTGAGTACGTTTATGGAAGTTTAAAGGCAAATAGAGTACTGGGAGTTAACCAAGATCTTGAAATCATATGTGGTTATCTCTGTGAAGGACATTGGTCAACTGCAAATCTACAGCTATATTAAGTATGGTTGAGCAGATGGAGAGAAGATTGGGTCAGATTTATTCACTGGTTTACCGGAATGTATAGGAGACATAAGGGTTCCTGATTCATGTACAGACATGTTGAGAACTTCTTAATCCAGGGGCATAATAAAGGCCATTTGTCAGCAGTTAAAAAGCCTGTGCTCATATATTCTCTGTTCTGAATTGTGCTGAAGAAAAGGATGGATGGATTTCTTCCAAAGGTCGGCGTGTTGGTTTGTACTGTTTTATACCTTTTATACTTTTATACCGGGGCATCCACTGTACAGTGAAGGATGTAATATGGTACTAAAGTACAAGTGCAAACCGTGATTGGCAGAAAGTTTCTATGGGATGGAGCTTGGAAAACTGAGGTTTTAATGTCAGCAGTAAGGTGTATCAGAAGACATGTATCATTATTTCACATTAAATTAAATGTATAATTGCATATAGTAAGCGCTAGCATGCAGTAAATACCTAACTCCCTTTCTCCTTCATTGTCTGCCAGGAGAGATCATAAACTGGGTTGCGCTAGACCGTGAAAAACAAGCTCACCACCGGCTGACCGTGCTAGTGACCGATCACGGGTCACCGCGGCTCAACGCCACCACGGCTGTGTACATCGCCGTGAGGGACCTCAACGACAACAAGCCTCTCTTCCCGCAGGCGGTGCCCGGGCGGGGGCTGCGCCTCCAGGTGGGATGCGCTGCCTTGCTCCGAGCACCACCCTGTGGCAGCAGCCCAAACCCCCCGTGCGGCGAAACGGTAACCGCACGGCACCGAAACAGGAACGTCACCCCCGCGTCATTTGGACGCGGGTGTAGTTGGGAATTTCGGGATTTACCAGATGATTACATTTCTCTGCCTTGTATACTGTTATGTGGAAAGGGTATACATGTGTAATTTTATTTACGTATGCAGTAGAACCTCTTTTAATTTCTGACCTCTGAGTCTGCTGTACTAAAGATTTGAGTTAGCAATATATGCAGGCTGTAGCAGGATTGCTAGAACTGTATTATTTAACAATTTCCTGAAATGCTCTTTGCACTGACTGTAAATATTACTAAAATGGAAAACAGAGCAACAGTTAAACTCTTGTGTTATGGCAAGGAATTTATTTTAAGACTTGCTGTTATCCATGTATATTTGCGAATTATTTATAAACTGCTTGATGACAGGTTTTGGAAGGGCAGCCGCCGGGGACACTTATTACCACCATCTTTGCAAAAGACTTTGATTCTGGAAACAACGGTGTTGTATTATATTCAATAGAATCAGGTAAGAATTTGAAGTGTTATAAAGTGGTAAGAAAAGATACATTGAAATAACTAGAGTTTTAGAGGTGTCATGTATACGTACAGGATTTTATGTCTGTTAGAATAAAGGTGCCTGTGCAAATAGGAATCAGGACCACCATATGTCATATGAAGTATCTAAGGAGGTGCAAGCCGTTACCTTTCCTCCCTTCCCGCTCTGCCCCTTCTTCCTGGGGGTTTGGTTGCTTGTGGCCGGCCAGAGAGTGTTCAAACAGCACTCGGAAAAAATAAGGACTGTGATCTTGTACTATAGTTTAATGTTTCAGTCAGTTGTTCAACATCTTAAAGGAAAGATGATCTGCCTTTTCCCATGACCAATTGAAAATTTTCCTGCTAAAAGAACAGCTCATGACAGTCTGAGACAGGGATCAGAAGGATCAGCAGATAATCTGGGCAAACAATGAGGCTTGTGGGTCTTAGTTCATGTTTCACCCTTTGTTTAGCACGGTGTTAGCCTGACATAGCGTGGCCACTTAAAAACACTTCTCCTCTTTAGTTTTCCCCATAATTCCTACAAGTAGTGGTTCACTTCTGGGGTTAGCAATAGGATCCAGTTTTGTTTGCAGTGAAATCAGTAACGGAGCAGTCCTAAATTAGAACATGAATGGGACTGAGGCATTAATACTGCTAAGAGACATAGAGGTGATCTCTGCTTTAGCCGCATGCTACTTGCTACACTTTTATGCAAGAGAGAGCTCCATCTGTAACCGATGCGGAAAACGTGTCTGTTCCTCCAGCCTTGCTTCACTATTGGTTCAAAACAGCAAGAGGTGCCAAGAGCAGAACTATTATTTTGGTACCTGCTCTATTCTACCAACTTAATGTAATCAATACCTTTTAAGCTTGGTATTTGTAGTCTATGGTAATTTGTACCTAGAGCATACGGTGTCATGAGAGCAGGAAAACATTTCCAGTATTTCCATACACTCAGTGTGTTTCTTCAGGTGTTATTTTTGGTGTAGGCAGAGCTCAAATGTGGGCTTGGTTGGTTTAAACTCATTACAATTACTTGTCACTGCAGAGTAAAGAACAAAATTCTGCCAAGCTACATTGTTCCTCACTCTCAAAGAGCAAAGGAATCTATAGCCTCTTCTTGCCAAGGCTGAAATTACCAAGAGATTCCTGTGGACTGTGTTACACTGTGTCTTTATGTACCCTTTTGACTTCTGTGGAGTAATGGAAGGACTTTAAGATCCAAATCCACAAAGACCAGAGAACTAACTCTGCTCTCTTCCACCATGAGATGCTTAAATGTCTCATTTTTTTAACAACTCTATTGAAAATTTTGCAGTTGAAATATATGTAGATAATAAAAAACTGTAGAGTCAGTTTATGGCCACACTATTATTCCCTTAATTTGGATACAAGTGGCTGCCTCTTCCAGAGGGAATTGGAGAGAATCATAGACTTCTGCGCTGTGAATAATATTTTGCACGAAATGATCCCCCCTTAAGAAAAAGAGGATGAATAGTACTCAACCCTTTGTTTGAAGGGTGATGGCCAGGCAACCTGGGAAGTATTCTTCAGGGGTCTCTGCCTGTCTGTATATCTAACTATATCCCCTTCCTTCAAACAGTGCATTGGATTTTCTTACTGGCTTCATTGTAGAGCCCCAGAGGGGAGTAAGTAAGAGTTCAAATTATAAAAATGACTAGCAACACAAAATATGACTGGCCTTGCAAATGCTGTCTCCAGAAAGAACAAAAGGATAAAAACAGCAGCAAAAAAACACTAAAAGAGCCCTCTCAGCCTTGGAACTAGATATTTTCCTGATAAACAAATCCAGAAACAGCTGAGCTTCTCTGATACTAATTTTTGTTGTTGTTGTTGTTAGTTGGCTTACAGCCTTTAACATCTGGTGTTCTGTTTCATGATGAAGTTCTTGCCTGGTTTACATTTAAAATAGTATTTTCTAGTTCTGGGACATTGTTCAGTACTAAAATATGAAGAAGAAATATGATCTGATTTACAGCCATATTTGTTAAACACAAAGACATCAGGTTAATTGGAGGATTGCAGGCAGACCAGTGCTCTTTTCAACCATTGAGGGACTGCCACAAGATTAAGAGCTATGAGTGTCAGTGTCAGCTGTTAAGCTTGTAAGAATCACCAGGTAATTTTTAATGTTCTTGAGACCTTAAAGAAATGCCAAGATAGCAGCAATAAATTAAGCTATGCAGGAGGGCTAATGACAAATGCCAGCAAATTAAGTAAGGAAAAATCTGTAAAAGAACTATGAGGTTTACACAACAGATGAATTTTAGTCTTCAGAGAAGTGTTTCCTTCAAAACGCCCCTCCCTCTTCCCAGAAAATCAAAACAAATCATCCTTAAACATTCACGTGTATGGAAATGCATGATCATATGGCCATACCTCCACTTTTGTGTTACCACTGAAAGAGTAACCTAATTCAGAGGGAGGTGAATCCCAGCTGTGCGTACTATTCCTTGGCGATGCTGGCAATTGCAAAGTGATTTGCCTGGCCTTCTTTATGAGTGTCAATAGGTCATAATATAGCATTTATAACAAAAATTAGTCCGTATTTATACTGCATCATAAACTATTGCTTTGTGTGTTAAGACAAGCACTAGCAAAGTAGAGGCTTTTACAGTTACATTTGGACCAGTTCTAAGGATACATTAGCACTTGACCACCAGAGTGCTAGGAGAAGTCTAGTTTACACTGCTAACACACAAGAATTGTCAAGTGTTGTATGTATGTCTGGGGACAAGTACTTCTTCTCCAGGGTGATTTGCAAGCAGCAGGCAGGGAGCGTTCCTACACTTGCAGAGGGCTGTGTTTTTGCAGCATCCCCGTGGTCTTCAAGCTCTTTGGGAGCCATGGCATTGCCTTCCTCTTTTCTGTTGAGAGGTGCAACTTTTCTTTCATCTCGAAGGAGAAGGAGATGGCCAAGGCACTAAGTATTTTAAAAATTCTGTAGCTAATTATCACTGCATACTGAGGTCAGGAATATCTGAGAAAATTCTAGTATTACTTTCCGTCTGCTTTCTGGGCTATTTTGCCTGAATGTCAGTCCCTGGAAGGCTTGATTGTTCTGCCAAACTTGACAGCCACACATTGCCTGTGGTTTCACAGGCCATCTTTTTTTTTGTCCCAAACTGCAGTTTCTGTGATTAAGTTTGAGAGCACAGAGTTGAGAAAGTGCCTGGGCTTTGGAGAACCTCATGTGAATGAAAGCCTGGCCAACAGGTTGGACAATGCAGAGGTGGAAAATTTAAGTGAAAAAGCATATTTGTTTATTGGCAGGTTAGGATAGGGTTGCAGGCAGAAGAGGAGACTGGGGCCATTAGAGTCCAGTTATCAAGAGATTTAATTTTTTTTCTGTTTCATGTTTCATCTGCTCTTCTCAGTTTCCTTCTTTCTTATCCATTTCTTCTATTTATTTCTTCTTTTTATTATTTATTTCTTCCTTTTCTCTCCATACAAAAAGGGACATGTTTAGGGTGTATGATACAAACAGCCGTTGCCTGATTGAGGTGATTTATGGAGCTGAAAGCTGAGCAAATGCTTCTGGAAGTGTAGGGAGTGTGAGCTTTTAGAGCAACAACTGACATGCTCTTTGAGTGTAAAACTTAAAACTACCTTTTCCCTTATTCCTCACTTTGAACTTCCAAAAGAATGAGGATTTGGAGTGTATTTAGAAAGTGAGCAAGCTACCACTCACATGCACTTGCCCTCAGTAATCTTGGGCAAAAGTATTCAAAAGTGGTCTCTCTCTTCTCTTAGTACATGTCATCTATTAAATCAGTTGAAAAGCAAGATCTGTCTTTAGGCTTTTGAAATTCAGGAATTGAAGAAATTGCTTTAGCTACAAAATGTAGTATAAAAGTTTGATTAGTCTGTCTGTAGATGAAGGGAAATCAATTTCAAAAGCTTTTTTTTCCTTGAAGTTTTTTCTGATTTGGAATCAAATGGCTACACTTTGAAATTATCCATGAATCAATTAAAAAATAGGCTCATAAAAATACCAGAAAAATAGAAATAAGATGTTTCAGGTTTGACTGTCTTTATAGTGCAGTACCTGATAAAAAAGATGAAAATTAGAAACACTTTTAAAATGGAAGTCCCAAGAGGTTCTGGTTTTATACAATATCTCTCTCCAACATCATCAGACTTTTCTGTTACTTTTATTGCCACCAAAATATACACAAACCTGACTGTTTCATGCAATATTTGGATTTTAGTGGAATTGTAGTCTCTAGTGAATAACGCTATTGGTAACTTCTTTTCTGACCAGCTTTCTTTTATTTTATTCAAAACTGTAGATTCTGACTATTCCTTTCTCCTGTCAAATAAGCTTCAACCATTCAGAAGGTCTGTGGACGGACACCTATTTGAATTGAGCTTAGCTATCTATGTTCTGCTACTTGAAAGGAAAAACAAGTATTGGTCATTATGTTGAGGTGCTGACTATCCTCATCACTGCTGAAGCAAGGGTGAATCCTCCAGTTGCTCAGATCGCAGTTATGTACTTGCAATGTTTTTGTTCTCTGATTATTTTTTTAAAACTATTTTTTATTTTTTGTTCGGTTTGGTAACTGTAGCTCCATTTTGGTAGAAAAATGAAGGGAATAGTTTTTGTGCACTGCTATTTGCTGTTTTCCTTTTCTTGTTACTTCTCCCTATCATGTATTTTAAATGTCAGTTTTAGCAAAATGTTAACAATATATGCATGCAATTCACATTATGTGTTCTGTTTTTCATATCTCCTCTGCCTTTTGCTTAGCTGGGATTTTGTGTCATGAAACATATGGAACAAAATAGCATATTGGTGAAAGTAGACATACTGTTGGGACCTAAACCAGGAAAGTAACCAAAAGCTATTTATGAAAACAGAAATATAACAGCATTAATATTTTGAAACTATCATGAAAAATGCAGAATGTGGGACTGTCTCATTCAATATAATTGTCTTTACATATTGTTTCTTTTTGTTGGCAATTTCCTCATTACGTTCCAGACTCAAGAGTCAACCCAGAAGGGACTCATGGAGCATTAGAAACTTATAATCAGTAAAAAATAGGAGAACAATATTGGAAAAAATTCCTATTTGTCGATTGTGAAAATCCTGATTTCTAACTAGCCTGCTCAGTGTTTTTTCAAATTCTACAGGTGCAAATATTTTACAGTTGCAGGTGAGGTGATCGGATACAAAAATGAACATCTACATGTGCAGCTAACTAATTTGCATGTGCAGATTTGGAGAACGTAAACAGCTTCATGCTCACTTAGGTGCCTATGGAAATATAGTTCCTTATGAGTGTTTTGTGTACTACATCTGCACTGAATTTATTTTTTACCACAGTTGCTTATTAGAATAGCAGCTGTTATGCTGCATGACTTTGTTTAACCCACTAGCACACATTACTAAAAATTCACATAGCAAAAAGTTGTTTGCATAGTGTTTCAAGAGAGACGTAGTTATGACAAGTTCAATTTTCTTGGTTTCTGGTAAGGTATACCAAGTAATAGACGGTTTCCCATTTTACTAAAAATTGGAGAGTAATTTGTATTGCATTCCTTGAAAATGGGGGAGGTAGGTGTTGGTCTTTTCTCACAACTAACAAGCAATAAGATGAGAAAGAATGGCTTCAAGCTGCACCAGGGCAGGTTTAGATGGGATACTAGGAAAAATTTCTTCACCAAAAAAGTGAAGGGTTATGAAGCACTGGAACAGGCTGCCCAGGGAAGTGGTTGAGCCACCATCCCTGGAGATACTTAAAAGATGTGTAGATGTGGCACTTAGGGACATGGTTTAGTGGTGGACTTGGCAGTGTTAGGGTAATGGTTGGGCTCAATGATCTTAAGGGTCTTTTCCAACCTAAATGATTCTATGATTCTAAGTCACAAAGAGCTTCTATGGTAGAATTTTTCTTTGCAACTCTAGAATAAATGTAGTATGATGTAGCTGCAAGTAGTAATTTTAATTAGGTGTTGCTTGCTATTAGCATGTAGCCAGTCCTTGATAAAGGTTGTAAGCATAATTTCCAATATTCACATGTTGCACTGCAACAATTTACTGTAAGATTTTACCTGCATCCAATTAGCTTCTGGTTCAGAGCACAGGTGGCATCACTGCAGTTAGGGTGTCTTAGGGGTAGAGACAGGGCTCTTTGCTGACCCATAGCCTGCAAGGGACATGTGCCAGCTGTGTATCCAGCATCACTTACTTGACTCTTCATGCCAGTTCCAAGACTAAGACTTAATTCTTTCTCTGGCCCTGCCTGCCAACTTATGTTGGAAGTAGCAGTACCAATCCTGGCGTGTCTGCTGCTCTCCTGATGCACACACCATTGGTGTGAATAACATTGGTACAAAGTGGAGCAGTTGCTTTAGAACTCCATAGCATTTCTCTCTGTAGCTTTCTAAATTCAGAGTAAGTGGTTTATAATAACTATGTACTCGATGAAGGAAGAAGAGGTGAACCAAATGAGCTGGAGCTATCCAAATGAGTGCAGCAGGTTCTCTTTCCTCTGTGTCCTGCTCTTACTTACTATTAATTACAACGTTCAGTACTATGGAGACAAGCTGAAGAGGTCTGCAATAACTGATATCCATTTTTTTCCCCCATAGAAGAGGATATAGGGTACTTCCAGATTGATGCTGTCAATGGGGAGTTAAGAACAACCCGGTCTCTGTCACATGCTGGGAGATCAGACTACAGAATGATGGTCACAGCCAGGGACCAGGGGATGCCTTCGCTTCAGGGACATGCGGCTGTTTACATCCAGGTACTTGTATATGTTGTACAGACAGAACAGTTATGTTAGATACTTAGTTTCTTTGAAAAAACATTTTTGGGAGAAGCTAGGGAAATTTTTCTTCAGCCGTTTTTCTGTTGAGGGAGGGAATGAGAGGGAAGAATAATTTTGATTTGTTAAGAATACACAACAACATTCTGTGTTGTCTTGCAAATAGATGATGTTTGTGCTTTAGTAGGAGGTCATTATGAACACTTAAAAAGAGAAGAAAAATACCCAGGTAGGCAGAATGAAAAGCAAATATCAGGAGGGACTGAAAGTGGGGGAGAGAGCAGATTTTTTTTTCTCCACTATGTTACTCTCTTTTCTAAACTCTGTCTCTGTAACCCAATATAAGGATAGCTCATTCCTTTGTGCTGGTTTGTACAGGGCTGCTCTGCACGGAGTGTGAAATCCAGCACGTGCCCTTTCCACAGCCAGCCACTTGCTGTTCATCGAGCCGCGGTGGGGCTGCTTTGTCCAGGCTGCCTGTGCTCTCCTTTATCAGAGGGTGACTGTGACAGAGGCTGCTATTTTCATGTCACCCAAAAGATGATTAATTTTCATTAGCTTGAGAAAAAATGCTTCCGTCAAGAAAAGGCAAATGCAGTTCCCACAGTTAAAGAGATTCTTTCATTTTAAAGTATTAACTTGGAACACTGCAGCAATCGATAAGGAATGAATGCCTGTAATGACATAAACAACCCTCAGAAAAAAACAGCTATCTGTTTGTGTTTGGCAAACTACATAGCGTACTGTGCTTTCTTTGTCACACCTGTCCCTGTGATGCTGTCCTATGTAGAAAGACAGTTAAAGTGCTTCAGAGTAGTGGTAGAGATAGCAGTATTCAAGTTGTCTGTCTTTGGACCCCTGTGATTCAGAGGGTGAGAGACTGTCTTGTCCCTTTTTTTTAACATGGGAATGAAAGATAGAGTTATGTAATGACTGGCCAAGGACTATTTGAACTCTCATGGAGCATGTTGAGTTTTTTTCCCAGCTTTGAGGCATACTTAGGAAAAATATAGTCACAAATAATACATGATTAAACTCTCAATTAAGAAAAAGAATTTTCATTACACTGTTCATAATAACAATGGGAAAATATTGCAGTCTTTGTGCTTTTGTTGCAGGTAATCCCAATTCCCAACAGGAGATCTGTCTCCTCTCAAGATTTCAAGCACTTTGTCATACCTGAAAATTTTAAACCTGCACAAGTGTTGAATTCTCTGAAGTGGCCTGATAATCATCTAACAACTAACAGGAAACTGGATTTCAGTATTGCTAAAGATGATGACAATGTTCATTTTGAAATAGATAGCTTGACAGGAGACCTTTTTCTTTCCAAGGAACTTGACTATGAAACAGCTTCGCACTTCATTTTGCAAGTTATTATAAAGGATTATAATAATAATCCTCCACAAAATAACACTGTCTTCTTAAGTATCGATGTAGAAGATCAGAATGATCATTCTCCATATTTTCAAGATGACTTTGTAGTGATTGGCATAGAGGAAAATGTACCTGTTGGCACTCCAGTTTACACATTCAATGCAAAAGATGGAGATGGCACTTTTCTGAACAGCAAAATACAGTATTCCCTAGAAACGAGTAACACGGGTGAAAATCCATTTCTTATTCACCCTTCGTATGGCACCTTGACCACAGCTTTTCCACTAGACAGGGAGATTACTCGCTCTGTGATCCTTACAGTGTCTGCAGCAGACCAGGCAATAAATGTGACTGATCGCAGGTTTGATTCCCTGGCTGTGAAAATTGTTATTTTAGATGTCAATGACAACAGTCCTGGTTTTACGTCTTCACCTCTTTCCTATGTCATGGAGGATGTGGAGGTGGGCTTCCTTGTGCACCGCATAATTGCAAAGGATCCTGATGAGGGAAGAAATGGACAAGTTACATATCACATTCTTTCAGGCAATGAAAACAAAGCATTTGTATTGGATAAAATCACAGGTATTGTAACTTCTGTTCTCTGGAGTTTCTTGTGCTGTGCTTCTTACAGTAATATTTGGGAGTGCAATGCAATGCAATACTGAAATACAACATTGCTATGCTTCTCTACCCAGGTGACTTATCATCCCCAGGGGTGATTACCTGGGGCAGAGCACCATGCGAGCATGGCAGTACTGTGCGCAGTAGGCAAGCTGAGTGAGACTCAGCTCAAAAATTTCTGCATGTCGCTATTACTGTGTTGTGTAGATGTGCTAGAGCGCTTTCCAAAAGCGCATTAAGGAATGTGGGAAGAAAGTGTGTGCAGTGAAATACTTCGTTCTGATTTTTGCATGATGCATACTTAAAGCATGTGCATACACATATGTTGCTATACATACACACAAGGAAAGAAAAAGTCAAGATCAAGGAATGTGCATTACACTGTGGGTGGAACATGTTCAGTGGAGGCTCAAAGTGCTGATGAATTTCTTTTTTCGTCCCCCTGAAATTCTCAGGTTCCCGAATGAGTTCTGTAACTATTATACCATCTGCACACAAATGCAAATCTCACCCTAATAGTTGCAGTATTTTCTGGTTCTTACACTGATTTTGAATCCATTATGTGATACAGCTGACACTGATTTGTAGAAATCCTAGTTGCATAACTTATGTGCAAAAGACAAATATTTAAGTTAAATAATGTTTCAAAGTTAAGCCCAAAGTTAAATAAAAAGGAATCTCTGAACTTCACTTGAATATTCCATGAATCCCAGTTTCCCTTGATCTCAAAATGAGTATTTCTGGGCCAGTTAGCATTCTAAAGGCAATAACAGGTAATGACAGACTCCAAAGTCTGGAAGCCTTCCAGCAGTGGCACAGCATGCATGGTGATATTACACTGAAGCTGTGAGTGCTGGAACAGCTAGGACCCTAACCTGGACCAGAATACTTTTTTAATATATTCTTTCTTTATAATAGGGCTCTTAACTACAGCCCAGCTCCTGGACCGTGAGATTCAGGAACACTACAGTTTGACAGTCATGGCTCTGGACGATGGCAGCCCAGCCCTCTCTGCCACCCAGGTTCTAACCGTCATTGTTCTTGACGTGAATGATGAGACGCCGATATTTCTGAAACAACTTTATGAGACTGCGGTTCGTGAAAACCAAGATCCAGGGGAGTTTGTTATAAAGGTAGAAGCTGTGGACAGAGATTCAGGTAATTCCTGTCCTTTTGCTGTTAATTTCATTGTGGACCATAATAGACCCATCAAATCTTGCTGCCTGCTATGCTTGTGTGTACAGTCATTGTGCTTTTCCCAAGGTAATGTATGAGTTTTGAGTTTCAAAATGTGGCTTTTTTTTCCAGACCCTCAACCTTTATTCAGGGCTTGGAGATATTCTAACTTGCACGCTGGGGTAGCTTCAGCTCTGACTGGTATATTAAATGTCAAATGTGCCCTTGCATGATGCAAAGTGGCTCAACGTACTGTAGCTTTCGTGTGAAGATAGCCAGAGTGCTCTGGTTATAAATCAGCAATGTTCAACTCAGTTAAAGTTAATATTTGAACGGGGTTTTTTTTGCTTTCAATCAGAGCGTTTTGAATAATTTTGAATAGTTTTTTTCACTAAACAAGGGTCCTAATTTTGTAACAGAACCGGCAAATATGCACTATCTTTTCTGACCAGAAAGGGGCACTGTCATCCAAGATTTTCCCGCTAGTTGAGCTGTGAAGAGAAGCCGCTCTGGATTTCAAACAGGCTTTTACATACATCAGAATGTTAATGCATTCCTTTTCAAACATATGCAGAATGGATGAGTAAGAAGGGGTGGTTCATATGCTCTTTGAATCACAGGTAAGGACTAAACGTGAGAGAGTCTTTGCTAAGCAACAAAGAATTCCCTCCAGTTCTTCAGCTAGCTGCTGTTTTGAAATACCTGAAATGCGTATGGTGTTATAAGTAGTCTGTGTGCTGGAGAGAATCTTCTCCTCAGTAATACCACGCACAGTGCATGCAGCTGGTGTAACGTGAAGCAGTTACACAGAGTCTGTGGTCTGTAGTAAAGATAAAATCTGGAAAGAGGATTAAATATTACAATACTGCTCAAGTTGGCCCAAAGGTTGTCTCAATTCTGTGAATGACTTTCTTTTACTGTGTGCTCACTTCCTACACATCTTTAGAATTGTTTAAGGTTGTGCTATCCAAAAAACAGATAAAACAATAGATCTTGTTAGCAAAATAATTTTCTGTATTCAGTAAGATTTGTCGTTTTAATGTAGAGCACATATTGATTACAAAAGGCTGAGTGATCTCAACAGAGGTGCTGTATAGAAGAGACATTTCTCCAAAAGCATGTAAAGTATTTAGAATTTAGGAATGGTTGGGTAGCCCTGTCTATGAAAATCTTCATGACAGCTGAGCAGCATTACAGTCTACCTCTGTACCTTGATCTTCCAAGTATTTTCTTTCTTTTGTGGATCACACTATAAGAAAAAGGCAGTATTTGAAGTAAAAATTTGCAAGATAACAGAGAAAACAAGTGTGAATTTGCTTGAATTCCTCTCCCTCCTTTCTCTGTCCCTTATATTTATTTATTGCACATCTTGTGGGAAATACAGCAGAAGGGAAATCTTGGGAGCGGTTAGGAGGAGGGTGCGGGGGTGGCTTGGCAGGGTGGAGAGGAAGGGCATTTCAAGAGTGCTGGGTGGCACAGTGTGTGCCTGCCTGTGCAGACACTGGGCTGGAGCACTGTTGTGGCTGATGGTTCCTTCCTGCCTTTTTCTTTCTTTTGCTTTTTAAAGTACATTTTCCAGTAACCACAGTCCCTCTGTTGGACCTTTTTCTCACATTTGCCTGATTTGGCCCCATGTCGTGTGTGTAACAGTATTGTTCCAAACAAATGCTAAAGTGATGCTCGTAATGTAAGAATATAGGATTTATATCGGAGTCTCATAAATATAATGCTACTCACTTTTATGGTTTTGGAACAGAATTTTTGAATAAGATGACTCCTCTCATGGTGTTCTTCATTTTTTACTTTATTTTTATGCACCCTTTAAATTGCAGTTCACATCCCAATAATATTTGCATAGTCTCAGTGGAGGACTTTCCTCCCATCAAAGATTCCACCCCCCCACACACTTCATATGTTCCCTGACTGACCACAGGGAGGAATCATTTTTACTGACAATATCAGCCATCATCAACCTTTTGTTTTATTTGCCTTTCTACTTCATTCCCTGTGAAGGGAAGAGGAAAAGAAAGCAACTGTCACCACCTTTGTTTTTGACCCAAGCTTTAAGCTTGCTTCCAGTTCAAAAGGTCTTGTTTCTTCTTTCAGGCTTTTTTTATCTAGTTGGGGGTTTGTTTTTTTTTTTTTTTTTGGCAATCACTGCTAAAATTTTTGCTTGTAATGATTTTCTTTCATGTATCCATGAAACATCTTGTTCGGCCAACTCCCTCCTGCACTGTACAAGAACTGCACTTACCACAACCCTGTTGCCTCACTTTCTCTAAGCCGTCTTACACTGTGAGAGCTCTCCACCCACCTCAAGGCCAACATGCAACAGCACAACACGAGTAAATGCAAGTGCAAAGACATGTGTAATATAGGTGAACACTGGGAAAAAAATGCACGGGAAAGCAAAGATACCTGCAGTGTATTTAAGATAGGTCAGGGGTTTGTCTTGAGATACGTCTTTGCAAAAGCTCTGAATGAACTGAGCTAGCATTTATCAAGGTCTGCTTTTAAGCTGATGTGCACCTCTGTGGTTCAGTAGTTATGTCTGGAGCCTTAGGAGAAAAATCTCAGAAGCTTAATAGGGACTGCTGACTTAGAGTTATGAGACAGGGCTTACTGCCACTCACTAGACATTTTGTCTTACTCATATTCATGTATTATTATGGTCTTAACAACATCAATATTATAAAGATGAGACTTGAGCCTAGGTTTGGGGCAGGGGGGACATTTGTTCCCATTGCTTCTTCACCAGTGTTGGCAGTAGACATATCCAAAGTGTAATGCCGTGGCTACTGCTTCAGAGAAGCCATGGTAGTACCCTGGAAGAGCAGGGGTTGCCCATGCAGTGGCAGAGGAATGGGAAAGGGGGCTGAAGCTTTCCCCTGACTGCAGCTCAGGCACCATGCATCCACCCTGCCTTCTGGCCTCCAGGGGAAGTGGTCCCTGCCACCGGCCGGTGGCAAGGAAGGGGCTTAGCTCCTCTTCCAGCTCATAATGCGCAGGAGGAATAGTTTGTTTCTCATTTCAGCTTGCAATTTCAGCCCCCAAAATGTGACTAGCACTCGTGAATAATTAACCAACAGGTTGGGTCAAGTGCAAGCTGCTGTGCCATGGTATGTGAATGCGTAGAGTCATCATGCTTCTCTCTTGGGCAGGGTGTGCAGCTTTCTCCTACTGCTAGCTGTATGCTCCTAGCAGCTGGATAGGAGAAAGGAGGCAGTAAGTACTTGGGAAATAAATGTAATTAAGGTGTCACGTGTTTGTGTGCTTTTAGGGTTAAAAGTTTTAATTGCAACAGTTGCGAACAGTCAACTTGGATGGCACCTATATGTTTTTTTGGCACTGCCTGTGAATAATGTCCATTGTGAAATCTGCAAATGCACTGGATTGAAGCAGTTCAGTTGCAGGAGACCAAAAGCTAATAGTTAATATCAGCCCTGCGGTGTCATGTGTCTTTTTTTTTTTTTCCTTTATATTGGATATATTGGTGATTAAGGATAGATAAATGCAGACAGAGCTGCGAATATCTTTTTAAATGTAGTTGAATGGTATCTAATATGGAGAGATCAAATAGTGTGTCGGTGACCTTAAACTTTCAAGACGTTCTCCTTGATATTCCTTACCACTGTGATTTTTCTCTTTTTTTCTAGAAGGCTAGAAGGATTTCTGTAACTCATTTTTCCTTCTGCTGTCGGTTGTATGAATATGTCCTTCCCTAGACTTAGCTTTGGTGCAAATGCATTTACAGTAATAGTTCTTTCAATCAAATTTCAGTAGCACTGTCGACTATTTAACAAAGCTATTCAAAGGCAGACAAAGGAAGTCATGGACATTAAAAAAAAAGTAGTCTCTGTTTCTTCTCTCACACTGGTGTTTCTCCATCAACTCCAGTCTAGATTGTCCTGTTTGCTATTGAAGCAGGTGAGAACAGGCAGGGAGTGTTTAACTCTGAATAGCAATTTTAGTATGACTCCTAGGTGCTGTAGCTTTCCAGGTGCGTTAATTGTCCCTATCCTATTACAAGACTAATTGTTGGTTGGAAAAACACAGAATTATTGAATGAAACTTAGAAAATATTGCAAAAAGGGGAATAAAAAAAAGCACAACTGTACAAGCCCTTCAAGTGTAATGTAGGACTGAACTCGTTAAAGTTGATAATATGAGTGTGATGGAGATGACATTATTCATCCCTCAGGAGGGTGTTGAAACTAGCAGAATTATGAAAGAAATTATTTTATAACCATAATAGGTAAGAATATGGAGTCATATTTTCCACTCAACTCAGGTGGGTAACTTTGAAAACCAGTTTTTTAAAAGCCTGTACAGTTTTAGTCTACTATTTCCTAGAGAAAGACAGGAAGGCTAATATCCCTGTACTATATACAAATGGTGGGTCTAATTAGGAACTGAATAGAGTTGGCATTCAGAAAAACTCTGAGGGAGAGAGAGTCTAACCTTCCCTTCTAGAAATGCTACATGACTATAAAACCAAGCAGTATGATTTCAAATACTGGCTACAAGTCAGAGCCGTCTAAAAGGCCTGCAACGTGCTATGGGAATGTTCACCAAATTGTCTTTAATGCTGAAGACAACTAGGAGATGCCTACCCTGTGAGACCTGATGGGACTTAGGCACCTGCCTGCTCAATATTACAAATATTTAGAACTGGTGGGCAGGCCCAGATGCAGATGTTTTCTCTGAATGCTTATACTATTCAGTGTTGCACTGTACAGAGACGCTTGCATTGGCTCCAAGTGAAGTTAAGTGGAGAACCAGAGCTGCTGGAGCAGCCTGGTACTCTGCCCAGCATCCTGTTGAGAAATAAATTAACTGCCTCGGGGAGAGCAGAAGACAAACACATAGATTCCACGGTCCTAAGTTAATGCTCTCTTGCACCATGTTGATACGTCAGCTTGTTTGGAGACATGCCCTGAGTGCCAAGAAATGTTGCTGGGATCACTTTGGAAAACTTAGGCCCAAAGCAGCAGCTGGATAAGAATTTTGAAGACCCAAATTTTAAATTTTGATCTTTTTTGTGCAGATACTCACTGCATTAAAAATGGTAATTTAATTCATAACCCATTTCTTGGAGTGGAGGGGGAGAAGAAAGAGACAAATATGTAGACCTGAATGTGAGGAGAGTGGCTATGTCTAAGACTTCCATTCTGCTTTTAAGGACTGAATTCCTTGCTTCAGTATGAAATCTTACCAGGAACTGGTTATGAGAAATTCAGGATGGACTCGAACAGCGGAGAACTTGTAACAACTGCATCACTGGACAGGGAAGCCCAGGAGGTTTTCAGTATTAAAGGTAACTGTGAAATAGGTATGAGTGCCTGTAAAATGGGAAGTGAGAACGGGTGTGATGTTATCAGTGTTACCTTTTTTCATGCCATCTGAATTAGATGGAATTGGTAAGATTGTCAGGTACAGAAGAGCATGTGCTTTTTGCATAGCACAAATAACTCTCCTATTTTGCTATTATTAAGGAACATCTATTGTTGCTCCCACAACCATTGTATAAGATTTGTTTTCTTTTTATTAATCTTAGTTTTGGTTCGAGACAGTGGAACCCCACTGCTTTCGAGCACGGTGACAGTTATCTGCAAAGTGCTGGATGAAAACGATCATTCTCCCATGTTTCTTCTTCCTGCCTCTGAGATCCATATTCCAGAGAACCAACAACCCTCTGTCATTTATGTGGCCCAGGCTGTGGATATGGATGCTGGCAATAATGGAGCTCTAAGATACAAAATAATCGGTAAGTTACACTCCATCATTTTTGTTAGTGTAAATCAGAAAGTATATAAACAGTTGTATCCAAGTTTTAGACTTATACTAGTCTTGATTTTACCAGGCCTCCCTAGCCCTCGTCTTGTCCACATGCTTCCTTTACGTGCGGAGGCAAAAAAAAAAAAAAAAAAAAAATCTTTCACCCCTTTGTTAGCATTAATAAGCACTTTCCAGGCATACTTTCAGTCTGCTTTCTGGATTTGAAATGGTACAGAAAATAAAAATGAAAAAACTACCAAATGCTCGAAGGAGGCATTCATCATGAAGGCATAATTTTGTCCCTTTTTGTTACAGTTGTGGAAGTTCTGAATGTAAATATACCCTTGCACATAAGTACAAGAATTAATCTGATTTTATTTATTTAATTGTATTTATTTAATTTTATTTCATGAGAGCTTCTTTCACCCAGCAATTAGTAATGTCCTACTTGGTTTTCATATTGCCAAACTGTCTCCATGTCCACTATCCCAATGTAAGCTCCACAGCTGTTCAAAGCCTCCTGTAGTATCTTTGCACAAATACAAGTTTGCTGTGCTTACTTTAGTTTGTGGCTCTCAGCAATAGCTAAAACGTAGGCAGATAGCTACTGTGGTAACAGCTGACACATTTTTCTTTGAAGAAACAGTTACGAATTCCTTTGTTTTCTCATTTTTAATTTCATGATCTTTTATGATACTTAATTTGATTACCTTTGGTCTTTCTACATGTTATAAAGTATGTATGCCACTCACTGTTACTAAAAACGCTGACATTTCTGTCAACTGCCTCATATTTACTTCCCCATGGTCCCCCAAATCAAGACTTTGCACAACTACTCGCTTCCAAGAGACAGGTTTGTAGAAGAGAATAAGGAGCAAGTAATTACAATTGTCAGCAATGCTTTATAGGTTTCTGGAATGTGTAACTAAGGTTGGGAAGAGGTCACTTTATGCAGCAGCATAGTTGCAGGAGATTTTATAAGGTGTGCTGCTTTGGGAAAAAAGACATGCATCTGGCAAAATAGCCACTCTGTAAATTGATATGACGTTCCGTATTTACTGTCATTGCCACCCACTGATTTAAATGAAATGCAGGTTTTAATTCATATAAGTTGAATAAAATATGCGACAGGCACATGAGTGCACCAGCTGTACGAGCAATTGGATCATGTTATTGCAATTAACATAACGATATTCACAAGGGATTCTTTTTTCAAAAGCAATTGTTTGTGATTATTTTATTTTTTATGTGTTTGAAAGGAGGAAATGTTGGAGAGTACTTCACGCTAAATAACACTTCAGGAAAACTGCGAGTCACTCGTAGCTTAGACAGAGAAGATGTCAGCAATTTCACTCTTGTAATTGAGTGCCATGACCGAGGCAACCCCTCGAGAAGCTCCACTGCACAGCTTTATCTAACGGTCTTGGACGAAAATGACCACAACCCATTGTTTGCAAAGACCCAGTATCACATCTCTGTGAGAGAAGACCTAGAGGAAGGCTCACCCATCCTGGACCTCTTCGCTTCTGATGAAGATGATGGCCTGAATGGTGAAGTTATGTACTCCCTCATTGATGACACCTTTGGAGCGTTTGCTGTTGACAGTGTAACGGGGTCTATAGTTACTACAAAGGCACTGGACCGGGAGAGCAAGTCCCAGTATACGTTTAGGGCTGTGGCAAGTGATTGTAGCACCTATTTGCCAAGAAGCACCACTGTGAGGGTTGTGGTGCACATTGATGATGTCAATGACAATGGTCCTGTTTTTTTGCAGAATCCTATCAGGGCCTTTGTGCCTGCTGAAACTGCTGTGAATGAGACAGTAGCCACTGTGAGAGCGAAGGACATGGATCTGGGGCCAAATGGAGCTGTTGTTTTTAGTTTGATGGTAGCAGAAACTGTATTTCAGATTGACGCAAAGACAGGTGACATCTTTCTTCAGGAGCCCTTGGTTTCCAAGGACTTTAGTACCCAGCTGCTAGTGACAGCTGCAGATCAAGGTATATCACCTCGAACAGCCACAACTATGGTCATTATCTTTACAGAGGAACAAGAGGAGGAGATTTTGTTCAGCCATAGCCTGTATGAAGCAAGTGTGCCTGAGAACAGTGCAGCAGGTAGGCATCAAATCCCAACTTGTGTTCTGGCAGTTGCCAATCTCCCCTCCTTTTGGAATGGTAATTGTAAGGAACAGTATAGGGAACCCTTTTTCCTGTGCAGCAGAGAAGAGAGAATTTGGATAAAGCAAATATCCATCTTCCCTTTTCCATTGCATCGGAGCAGAAAAGGAAGCATGTTGTCTTAGTTGGAGGCATCATCTGGCTCTGGAGTTTGCTGTCCATGTACAGCAGTGTTGCTTACATTAGACAGAAAACTCCTGTATCAAAGACGGTGTGTTTGCATCCCTCAGCCTGGGAAGCCCTGAGCATCAGTGGGTTCACTCTTGTAGCAAAATTACTTTAATGATGGGTGAAGAGCATTTACCCATCATTTCACTTGTCAACATACACAAGCTCAGATGAGTGGTGTGTACCTGTTGCAACATGACATTTCTTGATTTCAGAAAACCCTTCCTGAACTGTAATAGCTTTCAATAGCTTTTCCCCTAAAACCTTACTGAAGTTTTGGACTTTCAAGAAGAAGAAGAATGGCAGGTAGGGAGGGATGAAGGGGTGAGAAGTTTGGAGGCTGTGGTACATTGTCACTTGGACAGGCTTCTAAAGTGCGTCTCTAGGCAGAGCCTGTGCTAATGAATGCTGCCTGTAGACAAACAGCTTAAATCACACAGTGCTTACAGATTTATTTACTTTTGTTCAGTATAATGATGAGAATTACTGCTCTACTTTTTATCATTCAGAGAACATTTGTAGTTATGCCTTCTGCCAATTAGATATGGTTAAGTACCTTTTCCTGCTTCAGGGGATGGGTTTATCCTAATGAGGGGCAGAAAGGAGTCTTTCACATTTTTCTGCCCACAAATCCTGCTGTACAATTGACCAGACGTATTTAGAGATCTGACCTGCACGTATTCTTGATTCAAACGCTGCCTCGTAAGGTTCATCTTGAACAAGTAATTCATCCTCTTTATAGTTCAAATTTCCCTCAGTAAAATGAAAGCAATATTCCTTTGTATCCTAAGGGTATCGTGAGACTAGTGAATTCTTAGATCTCAAGTAACAGCCTATATATTTGATTAGGTATCGGTAAAAAAGAAATGTGTTAATAATTTTAGAAAACAAATCAATATTCTTGGATAATTACAAACAGAATAGAGAACTAAGAGTGAAGATGGCTGTTGCAGTAATCACTACTGTGATTACTTACCCACTCCTTCCTCTGTGCCTGTTTGGGACTACAAGCCAAACTTTCAGCAGGGTATTTTAAAATAAAGATAATGCTGTGAGTATTAGTGAGATTTCAATTAACAGATCAAAAATAGGCAATAAGGTGATTTATTTTTTTTTCATTCAGTGATTTCTTTTTTAACAAGAGATAAAATATTTTGGTTTCAGGCTATTTTTAAAGAATTGTGATGAATGATCAACCCACCAAGCTAGAGCATCCTTGTAGCTCTCACTATCTGTCAAAGAACACATGGGATTTTGGAAAAAGTGGAAGGCTTCCAGCAGGAAACAGTGGAGTGTGCAGTAGCCTGGTGATTAAAACCCTCCTGAAATATGAAGGATGTAGATTCAGGTCTCCTCAGCCAGAGGAGCATTTCCCTTTCACTCCATACTGAACACTCTGAGTACAGAACCTATGGGATAAGAAGTTCCTTAAAGTTCTTTAGCTTTTTTTGAACCAGTGCTTCATTTATTGCTTATATTCAAATGCAAAAAAAAAAAAAAAAAATTAATCCCTAAACATATTTGTCCTGACATTTAAAAAAATGCTTTTTATTCCATTAATTTGACCAGGATTTACAAGGAGTTTGGGACACCCTAATATTGAATTTTTCTGTGAATATCAGTCACAGATACCCCAAAGCCTCCAAACCCTGTTTTACTAGCATCAACACTGTGCAGTAATTAATCATGTGCCACTTTGCACAGGAGGGTCTGCCCTGGGGGAATTGCTGCTTCCAGAAGATACAGTTTGGATGTCACAGCAATGTGTGTTAATCTCTCATTTCTGTCTTTTCATTGATTGACCCATTGAGAGTCAATAGTGGTGACCCACAGTTACGGGGGCCCTCCATCCTAGGTGTCCAAAAAGTGGAGAGATCAGGGTGTTTCTAGAGACAGAGCCTTGGGGTCTCAGTTTTGTCTCTGCCTTGCTGCAGCAGGCTTGCATTTTCAGAAAGTGTCTGTGAGAACCTGTTTGTCAGGCTTCCCATGGGAGTAAGATCAAGGCCCTGGGGTTTCAGTCTTTTCAGGACAGATGGGTTTAAACTGAATTAATCCTGTATTAAAATTTCTTTCTAGTTAAGAAAAAATAATAAGTGGGAAGATAGTTTTTGTTAGGAAACAAGTATCAGTTTAAAGAAAGTAAGTAAAATTCAGAGCTTTATGGCAATAGATAAGCTAATCTGATCCTGAGTTTTCCAAAGTGTAGATACGTTTGTGGGTCAGGCTAGATAATCCAGCCTGAAATGATGGAAACGCCCCAAGGAACTGAGGTAACAGAATGCCATAGTCAGATTGTTCTCCCATTCAATTTATAGAAAATATAAATAAGATTCAATTTAAGTTGTTTTGATTAAAAGAAATTTAGCAAAGCTTCAGGGTAAACAGGAAGGTTTCATCCCAAAATTTTAGTTTGTATATTTAATAAAAGTCTATTTGCTAAGAAGATCAAATTCTTTTAAGAGTATGACAGATTTTACCAAATACTAATACTGTTTTGGCTCTGTTTGTAGCATCTTCTTATTTATATAAGCATAAGTAAATATCAGATATTTTACATTTCAGTGGGAAAAAAGCATGATTATAATTAAAACTCTCATAGAAGTTAGCTTACAGGATATATGTGATCCTGGGACCCCTACAAGTATGAATGGTACCAGTGTATTCAGTCCAGGGGAGATTTACATTACATACTGATTATTTGTAGAACTGGTATTAATAAATGTGGCTTTTCCTCCTAATTTTAGTTCTACCTTAACTAATAGAGTGGGAAAACTCTATGTTTATTTTAAAAAGAATAAAAAAATCTGAATAGTCTAAACGACAAAAGCCAAAGGTCCTAAGTTTTAATTTAGTCTAAACTCATCAATTGGGTGAGTGCCTCAGGAATTGGTCCTTGTAGGCAGATTTTCTTAAAGTGTTTGACCTCCGAGTTTAATGCCCTTCAGAAAACCCCATTATTCTACTTTTTGTTTAATATTAAATATTTAATGTCTTTAAATATTACAAACTGCATTACAACAGGCACTTAGAAGCCAGTCAATAAATAATCAAGTCACTGCAGTCTCCAGAGGGTAAGAAACCTTTATTATTCACCAAGCTTTCACTTGAATGGTTGTTTGCATAGCACTTCCTTGGAGACAAATCCACCAGTAAAACTTGTTGACTCCTCAATTTTTTTTTTCTAATAGATATACAATATGTAGCCTCTTATTCTGTAAGTCATGTCTTACTCTTTGTGCTGAGTTAGCTTTTTATTTCATCAGCAATTAAGAGGTCTCAAGAAAGAATGGCAAGGATGAACCAGGGTTACATGACAAAAGGAGGGGAAAAGAGAATACTTTAATGAGTACTGAAGAGAAGAAAAACAATGATATAGTGACACAGTAGCTCAGTTCTGGTGTATATGTTATGTCCTAACAGAGAGTACGGCGACTGTGTTTGACCCTATTTGGCCAGGTAGGCAAATACTGTCCACAGTGCCATGCTTCAGCCTGAAGTCAGTAGGCATAACATAAAGGTTGGTGTGTAGGCTATTTAAAACAGCTTGAGATACATTCAAACGCAATCAGGTTGGCTGTGATTGGACTAAAAAAAAACCCTAAATATGAACATTTTAAATCACTCTTCTCTTTCCTTTAATATTCTTAAATAATTCAGAAGTTGATTGCATAGTGTTTCATGCCAATCTGACTGCTTTCTGCTCTGATCCTGATCTCCCTCCTTCCTTGCACGAGCTTCAGTGCTGATCTCCTCCACGTCGTGCCATTTCAGTGTGCTTTGCAGCAAGAAAGCTACCTTTCTCTTAATTTTCTCGAGGTTAAGTGTTACATGTTGTGACCTCTGCTTGAAGCAATATATGAACTACGTATACTTGAAATTGTGAGCTCCAGTGGGTGGGTACTATCTTTTGCTATACCTGTTTGTGTCACAACAGACCTCAGTGTTTGCTCGTATTTTTTTGACAATGAACTGTAAAAATCCACTGTTTGAAGGAGCCATTTTCTGTGAAAGGTATCACAAACAGAAGAAATTTGTTCTCTACCGAAAAGAAGTTGTAAACAACTTTAAGTACATGAAAAATATGAAACTTAAGGGGTTAGGATTTGAGGACCCAGAACAACAATTTCTTAACCTAACCCCTGAAAAACAGGGATTCAAGTAGAAATGCTGCTGTTTCATCTATGCTAGTTTTTCTTCTTAATCATGTAAGCAAACAAACAAACAGACTGCTGACAGCATTAGAAGATAAATAATGACATTCTTCAGATGTTGATTTTTTTCTTATCTTTAATTCTGCTCTGAGGATGCTATGAATGATTGCCCTTGCAGGCTTTTATAGTAAATCACAGTTGCTCAGCAATGGAAATGGAACCTACAACCCCCATCTTAGTTCCTAAAAAGACAGTGCAGCATTCATATCAGTCTTTACCTATTTGACAGTTGGATATTACTTCCAGAACTTTTCCAGTAAATGTCTTATAAATACATTGACTAGTGCAGAAAATTACATCTGTCAAAATCAACATAACTTTCCTTTTGACATTCAGATTTTGGGAGCAAATGACAAACCACTTAAAACAAAATTTCCTGTTTTTAAAAATTAGTAAGTAACAATACTAAAATAAAAAAAGGTCGTAAGAGCAATGTTTCCTTTCATGTTTACACTAAAGATGAAGTCCTTTCCTCTGACATCCAGGACACTGACTGTGAACAGCATGCCCTTTGTAATGTTATAAAATAGCTAGTTGTCTAATGCTGTTGGGAAGAGTTCAGGTTGCACAGTAACCTCACTCCATCATAGTTGGATGGAATCAATTACAATTAAATTAAATAATTAAAATTCTTTAAAATAAATTGCCACACGCTCAACGACTTCATAACTCACTTGAAAAGAATCATTATTTTGAAATCTTGATAATGCTTTTTAAACTTGTGCTGATTCTCATCAGGATGATGTATTCAGTTCAACATTTTCCCTCTAATCCTATTTCAAACAGGATTTTTTTTTCATGTCTCTTGTATTTTATATTATTGCCCTTTTCATGGAACTTGAATTCTGCTTGAATTGACACATAGCTATGCATGTAGCTTCATCTGTTCATTCTGTCAAAAGATGTCTAATTAAAATGTTTAAGAATATTTCATTTAAAATATTGTTAAAAAATCCAAACTTAATCCAGATAAATGAACGAAAAATGAACTCTTTATGGTGATTCAGGGGTAACATGCATTCTTATGATGCACAAAAAAATAGACTATTTTCCTTAAAGAATTCATGGAAAAGTGAGATTTAAATGACCAAAGACAGCATAACCTGAGCAAAAAGATTACATATGACTTAAGAGGTAATTCCAGTGGTACATGGGAGTTAGCGATTAGGAAAAGTTAAAAATCATCATTTTATTTAGGCAGGTGATGAAGTTGTGATCAGATGAGTAATTTACTCATAGCATAACCTGAGCAAAAAGATTACATATGACTTAAGAGGTAATTCCAGTGGTACATGGGAGTTAGCGATTAGGAAAAGTTAAAAATCATCATTTTATTTAGGCAGGTGATGAAGTTGTGATCAGATGAGTAATTTACTCATAGACAGTAATTTCACTTGCCTATGAAGTTGTAATGCAGTGGAAGTCATGAAGGAGTTGGACAGGCTGGATCAATGGGCCGAGGTCAACTGTATAAGGTTTAACAAGGCCAAGTGCTGGGTCCTGCACTTGGGTCACAACAACCCCATGCAACGCTACAGGCTTGGGGAGGAGTGGCTGGAGAGCTGCCCAGCGGAAAAGGACCTGGGCTTGCTGATTGACACCAATGGCCAAGAAGGCCAACAGCGTCCTGGCCTGTATCAGGAATAGTGTGGCCAGCAGGAGCAGGGAAGTGATGGTGCCCCTGTACTCAGCACTGGTGAGGCCGCACCTTGAATCCTGTGTTCAGTTTTGGGCCCCTCACTACAAGAAGGATATTGAGGTGCTAGAGCGTGTCCAGAGAAGGGCAATGAAGCTGGTGAGGGGTCTGGAGAACAAGTCTTATGAGGAGCGGCTGAGGGAACTGGGGTGGTTCAGTCTGGAGAAGAGGAAGCTGAGGGGAGACCTTATCGCTCTCTACAACTACCTGAAAGAGGGTTGTGGCAACATGGGTGTTGGTCTCTTCTCCCAAGTAACTAGTGATAGGACGAGAGGAAATGGCCTCAAGCTGTGCCAGGGGAGGTTTAGATTGGATATTAGGAAAAATTTCTTCACCGAGAGGGTGGTCAAGCATTGGAACAGGCTGCCCAGGGAGGTGGTGGAGTCACCATCTCTGGAAGTGTTCAAAAAACGAGTGGATGTGGCGCTTCAGGACACGGTTTAGGGGGCATAGTGGCGCTGGATTAATGGTTGGACTCGATGATCGTGAAGGTCGTTTCCAACGTTAGTGATTCTAAGTTGTTTTTATTGTCTACTATTTTAACTCATGAATAAACACCTAGCCTAATACATAGGTATTTGGCTGTGCATCTGCTATTAATCACAGTAATGTAAACTTAAACTTCTAAAATGGATGATGAAAATGTCTTATTGCTTCCATAGGTTCATCACTTTTAACTATAGAAGCTTATGAACGCAAATTTACAGGAGAAAACATAAAATACAGTATCTTCAGTGACAAGGAAAACATATTCTCCATACACCCCATTACAGGTACATTTTTATAAATGCAGGTTTTTTTCAAGTGTCTGTGTGTAGCTTAAAGAGTATGGTCTCTAAAATACAGCAAGTTCCTACCACAAGAACAAGGGGTAGAGTATCTTAGAGTATTACTTTCCTGTTACAATGAATGAATCATTAGTAAAACATCATTAAATGTTTTACTAAATCATTTACTAAAAATCATTAGGGGTGTGGAGAGACCTGCGCTATTGTAAACTTGATGTGGAAAGAAATTGAACAGCAGCATACCTGTTTAAAATACTAAATTCTGATTAACTATTAGTCATCAGATGTTGGGAGTTGATAAACTATTGCTTTGTGATTCAAGCTGAGATTACATCTTGTTTCTCATCATAAAGTTGCCCAAAACCTCAATAAATGTAGTCCTTCAAAACACTCTTAATGTAGAAACCATTGGAGCCTTGTTGAGTTTAAGGCTCTTTGTTTCAGGCAAACCTTGATAAGTCTGAAAGTCAACTTTGTTTCTTTTTTTTGGCGATTTTTTTGGTGTTTGTATTCTGCAGCAGGTCTGCTTTCACCTGCTGCTCAGTCAGGAACTTTCGGATGGCAGAAGAGCAACGAGCTCCCCGTGTGCATTTGCATGCTCTCATCTAAGGCATGTTAAGAGAGCATGGCGACTCTGGTTGCACCTCCACTCCTAAACATCTGCAACAAAAGAGTTTGGCTTCTGAGTAGCTATAGTCTTTCTGGGATGGCACAGACATTGTAAGCAGTTTTCCTCAGAGTGTAAATAGTTTGCACTTTTAACAAACAGCTTTCTCTCTGAGTTCGTGGAGGCTTTAATCTCTGATTATTCTGATGTCTTCAGGCATCAAGTAGTGTACTCCTGTAAAGCTATCATGTTTGATGCTGATGAACAGCTAAAATTACTTTGTTTTGTTTAGATGAGAGGTACTGAAAGTGTATAAACTTGATTTCCAAGTCCTTATTTCACTGAAATAAAGCTAGAAAGATTAATCTTAAAGACCATCTTAGACCCAGACAAGTTTATCCCTAAGAAAGTGAATCTTCTCCAATATCACCTCAAAAAAAACCCCCCAAAACAACAGAATTTTCCTTTTTTTAATCAATCCAGGCTGAAAAATGGTTACATGATGTTTTTAAGAGTCTCATAAGCACTTTCTTCACAAACAATAATGGAATTTCTATAGCAATGGATGTCACAAGTCATCTTTTGAGATATTTGAGCCATTGTGGTTTCTTCTGTTTCCTTTCTTCTGAAACCTTTCTTCTGTTTCTCAGAAAACATTAACTGAAGTGCAGCCTTTCAGGACTTAAGAGCAGTTCTTGCCTTAGCATTAATTTTGACATCAGTAACTCCACTCGTTGCTACAGCAGAAGTATTTTGAGCTATATTAATGCCCTTTCTATCTTAGGTATTCTAAACAGCCAAAGGTCTGCTCTACTTGTCATTTCAAGCACTGATGTTATTAACCCCACTTTGGAGAAGACTTTTTCCCATTCTAGGGGGATTTATTATATTGTAGAGTCATAAAGTATAGCATGAAGTGACCCAAAGACATGAACTAGTCTGTCCTCTGATGCAGAAGGGGAATCAATTCTGCCGAAATCTGAAAGAAGTTTGTCTGTTGTGTTCTTAAAACCTCTAGTGATAGCGATTCTGCAAACCCTCTCAGTAGTCTGTACAAGTCTTGGCAGCTGGAAAGATTTTATTCATATTTATCTGAATGTTTGCTGAAATGATTTAAACTTACTACTTCTTAATCTAGTAACAACAGACATAAGACAAAAGCAAAAAACCTATTCTTTACATATTTGAAGACTGTTACCCTATTTCTTCTTCATGTGCACTTCTCTAAAATGAGCAACTCTGGTTCTTTCACTTGTTCCTCCTAGGTTGTGTACCTCAAACTTGATTATTTGCTCCACTTTACACTAGATTCTTTCAGTTACTCTCTGTCATCTTGAAGTGTATTCCTTCTGCCACTCTCTATTTTGCTTTTTCTGTATACAGAATGTGATAATTTTTGAGTGTTGTGCTGAAGAGACACTACCTGCCAGCTTTGAAATCTTTATGATCAAGACTCAATTCTTGAAAACTGGACAGATCCATAAACAATAGCCAATGGTTGCTGCTTATCTTAGAAAATAAAAACTAAAAAGCACTAGCTTGGAGAGCCACAGTAGATGGGTTGTTATGCTATCACAGGTTTGGGATGTAGATATCCATGGCATTATTACTGAAAAATCCATGCAAAACTGAATTTGGATTCTAATGAAATCAAAATATAAATTAATTGTGTTTGATGTTTAGATGTAATGAAGATTTTTGAGTATATTAATGACCATGGATTTCCAAGGATATTTCAGGTTTAATGTGGAGATGTCTAGTTGTGTTTGTAGTCTTAATAATTTTCACTGATTATTTTTGATAGAATAATAGTTGGGGGGGGATGTCTCACTAAAGGAGTTAGTGTTTTACCTGTATGTCAGTCAGATATGGAAATTGGTACAGCTACTGCCTGATTTTGATACAGATGGAGGGCTACTGTAGCCACTCTCAGATGGGGGGCAAGAGTCTCTCCAGACACAGCTGGCTCACTGTCACATGTCAAGGATCTCACATCACGCAGCCACTTTCTTCCTCTCTATCCCTCTACAAGTAAATTGGCTTTATTTTAGGAAATTGCCAACATGGTGGTTGGTCAGTGAAAACTGTTGTCCAAGATTTGTACAGTAACTAGCGTGTGGGGAGTGATGTTAAGTAGAGGAAGGACATGGTGGGGAGCTTGCTGGAATTCTGTCACGTGTTCAGTGAAGGAGACCATATATGTTAGGGACTTCATAAATGCATTTGTGCGTGTGTTTTTTCTGAATATGTATGTCACATCTTGATACTTTTTTAATTTTTATTTTAATAAACCAGGTGCAATCACAGTAAAAGAGCCAAAGTTTCTTGATTATGAAATTAAGAATGAAATACATCTTTTAGTTTTGGCTGAAAATAGCTTGTATTCAGCACTCTGTGGAGTGACAGTTTTGATACAAGATGTAAATGACAATGTACCTAAATTTGAGCAAAGCTATTACAAAGCATCAGTATGGGAAGGCCAAAGCCCTAAAACAGACATCATACAGGTGAGTGGAAATATATCTCCCCAAGCCCAGTGCTGTAGTTAAAAAGAAGTTTGGTTGATTTGTTCATGCTACAACCCTGCTAGGTCTGTTCTGGACTGCTGTCTTTTAAAAACTGAGAGTGGGGTTCTTTGTGTTGCTACTACTTCGCTTGAATATCTAAAATACTAAATCATTTTTTTTTCTAGACCACATTTCAGATCTTTCATTCAGGTTTGTTAAGTTGAAAGAGAATTCTTTATTTTCTTAATAGTTGTGCAGCTGGACTTTAAATTCTTTTTTTAAAATTTTCTGTTTCTTTCCAAGTAGTTGAAAAATACCGTTGAAAGCTGTGGTTCTGGTTACAATACAGGCTGGGTCTTGCACTAATGCATATACTGAAAGGGCTATAGCAATAAAAAGAGTACTTTTAACTCATCAGGCTAGTAGAGTCAAACCCAAGTGTTCAATTTAAAATCTGATGCCTAAAGAGCAGCTTGTCTCAATTTAAATGCGCAAACACTTCTTCCTCTGAATGGATCCATTCTCCGAAAGTGTTTCCAGCTGGCCATGTTAGAGCAAAAGAAGACATCAGTTGGACTAGAAGAACGCATAATTTTCTCAGTACATGTTCTTGCCTTGCAAGTCAGGTCACAGTGAGGGTCATGTTAGGTACTAAATATATTCCTCCTCTAGAGAATAAATAAATGGAAAGCTACAAATGGCTCCAGGGCAAAGTGATTAGAAACTGATGGACATTGTATTTAGAGAAACATATGCCCAGGAATGGAGAAAAATCAAAAGGCAGTCAACCCAGATGTGTAGTCAAAATTTTATGACAGAATACATTCTATTATGTTTCCTTTATTCTGACTGGTTGCCTCTGCTATGGTTTGGATCCCATACTCATTATAATGCTTGTTCAGCAACCAGAAAAGTACGAACTCAACTCTTCAAAGAGTCAAAGGAGTCTTTGATAAACCTGTTCACTGCTCTTGAATGTTATTTATTCTGTTGGTTTTATAGCTTGCCCCTGCCTTTTTTACATTTTTCTAGTTCATGTTTTAAAAAGTAATTAGTGAGATATTCCATGAAAGCTCTGAAAACTTTTTAATTTAATTATTTTATCCTTTGTCTATTTGTATAGCAGTAACACTTTAAAGGCCAGTCCTGGACCCCTGAGAAAGTGCATTTTTATGTACTAAACAGAGACAGCATTCTAACAGCAACCTTATAGTAATACAAGCAGTGTAAAACGATTGCAGTCAGACCTAGCACTTTATGTAGCTAAATTTCAAATTCCTTGGGGAAAGAATTCATGTGCATCCTATTGCAATTCATGAGCAGATTTTGTGACCTCGCATGACACTCATGTTGGGGACCAATATGATTATTTGTTTAAATCTGTGCAGTCGAAAGGAAAGTACCCAGAAATAGATGACTATAGTATAAAGTATTTCTTTCTGAAATCTCATTCTGCCATTTTGAATTAAGCCCCAGTTTTGCTCCCAAACAGGTATTTGCAACTGACCTTGACAGCGGGCTGAATGGAGAAACTGAATACTCAATTTTATCTGGTAATGAAAATGCAACATTTCAAATTGATTCAGCACGAGGGATTTTAGCAACTAATACGGTCCTAGATCATGAAAACACTTCATCTTACAGGTTTGTATGCAAGGTTTTTATAAAATTGTATTCTTTTTGATCAATATAACTTGAGATTGCTCATGTTACATATTTTATAGTTTTCTGTTGATATCCATTACCCACAGAGCCGGGGTGCAAGCCAGACAGCATTGAGAACAACACTAAAGCTGCCCAGATTTTACCACGGATTCTTGCGTACTTCTCAAATTTAGCTTAAGAAATATAGTCTTATTTAATCAATGGCAAGACTTTCTGATATAAGTGAGTGTGATGATTCACTACAGGAATGATGACAGTTCCTGGATTTTAGATTATTAAGAACTGTACAGCCATTCCCTCTCTGGAACAATTTTTTATGAATATGTAAAGACATAGAGGAAGCATTCAAACCAAATCCAAGAAATAGGGACATGTTTTGTTCTTTAATTAGAATATAGTTCAAATTTTCTCTCCTTAATCTGATAAAGATGCTGTCTAGTACTAAGTATTAGTTTTTTTCTTGTTTTCCAAGAAACTGTGAGTAAATATGATCAAGTGGACATGATAATTTTTCTTTACAGGTCACGCCATAATTGGAATTAGAAAACAAATAAAGCATGACTTAAAGAGAAAATATAAATATGCAGATTCATTAATATAGCCTTTTTATGTACTGTAATCTGTACAAAAAGTAGATTTCTGTCTATATGTCAGTAGAAATTACCTTTTTTTTTTTCTATATGGTTGTGGCCTCAGTTAAAGTATTTGCAAGTTTTCCTATCCTCTGAGGCCTCAAAGTTTTAAACATCCAATCAGAATTCTTATGAACCAGAATAACTTTTAGAAAACCACATCAAAAAGATCAACAGCATATGATTATTATTTTTTAATATCAGTGTAATTTGATAATAGAGTCCTAAAGGAAATGCTTTTTTTTAACTTAATATACAGATCTCTTCATTTGGAGTTTATTTTTCAATTTTTCACTGAATCAAAAACATCAGTTCTGATTTTTAGTCATTTAAATAGCATAGTACATTTTATGTGTAACTGGTACTTTAAAAGAATGCCTGGAATAATTCCTTCAAAGGCAGGATGTTTACTATTGATGAAGCATTGAACATGTAAGCATAATAATTCTCGTACTTGTCTTGAATTGGGAGCCTTATTTATTTCAGTATTTATGTTGGAATTCTAGCCTTTTAAATTGACTGTTTGAGGAATCTGACTCTTCATATTCTTTCTCTTTATTAATATGTTATTAATCTGTACATTGTTAAGTGAGAAATGAATAGCAAAAGAAGTTTTCAAAACTGTTTTCCTGTTTAATTTCAAAATGTTACCATTGGTTCTTTCAAAGTTGCAAGGAGTTGTTTGTTTTATCTAAATTGAACATTTTCATCCCCAGAAGTTCTAAGACCCTTATAATAGGAGTTATAATGAAAGTGTTGACAGAACCTTAATTTTAATGCCTTGGCTGAGATGTTTTTATGAGAGTTTTTTCCTGAAACCTTAGAAAGTGATTATTTTTAGTAAAATATTTCCATATGTATACCTTACCAATATTCATTCTAGAAAAAAAATACACTTTCTATATGGAATTATACATGGTCAACGATTGAATAGTAGCCTGCAATTCAAGTTATGTGTTCTGTTGGCATCAGAAACCTCAAGGACACCCAGAGCAGAGCTGGTGTGGTTCAGGAACGGAAGTGCTGCAATCCACAGCTTGAGTTACAGCCTTGGTATTCCATATTGTCATGTGAACATTTAGGAAGTAATAGCTACTTGATACTTTAAACAAAAACTGTGACTTAGAGGAAAAATAAAACATTCAGAAGATCTGCAAGGAGACCCAGAAAATATGAGTGACGTGCAAACAATTGTTAGTACACAAAATGTTTAATGCCAGGCTCTGACTTGTATATCCTTTCATGTTGCTCGATGCTTTGGTTTTTTGTCTGTTCCTTTTTTTAGAGCACCCGTTCAGTTAGATTTATTTTTTTTTAATTATCCCTTCTGGATAATTTTTAAAACTGGGCAGTGGTGAAGTCCTCCAAATAATCTTTGCTTATGATAAACATTTGCTCTTTATTGTTCAGAAGCTAGTTCCCACAGAGAACATCCTTTTATCAATGTTTACCAGGCTGTTACCATTTTCTTTGCTACATGGTTTGTGGAAATCAAAAGGATGTTAACAGAATCTACTACCCATCCTGATGCAGGTGTAAAATGGAATGGTACAGGCAAGCTCTCTTAATCTGACAGTGAGATTCTGGTCCCACTAAAATCAGTGGGAACTTTGCCATTATCAAATGATGCATGAATTGAGGTTTTTCACTTTATCACTTACAATTGTAATAGAATAGGGGAGGTTATTCTATATCTCTGCACACTTTTTGGCTGAATATTACTTTGGACGTTTTCATATTACCCAATTTTCACATTCCTCTTGTCCCTTTATAAGCAATAAGGAGGGCCAGGTTCCTCCAAAGGACAATTTAGTACTTAAGTTTTAATTCCTACTCTGAATTACCAACTGGAAAAATGTGTCTTATTTGAAAGAGGCTTGCTTGCTTGTTTAACTACCTACATTTGGTATGAAATTGAGTGAAATTAATTTTGATGAATAATTCCTTTTCTTTGTATGACTTTGTTATGGTTTTGCCACCTAGAATCTCCTGGCCATTTTTCCTGCAAGACACAAGATAGAAAACTCCAGGCAGTCAACCTTACAGAAAGGAAGGGATGCAGTGAGGAGCAGAAAGGGCTAATCTTTTTGCTTGTAATTTTTCCCCTGTTTAAAACATTCGGTGATTTCTGACCAATAGTGACAATTACTGCTTCCTTTAATTATAGGTTGGTTGTACAAGCTGCTGATAAAGGAAACCCCAGACTTTCTGCTACCAGTATTGTGAGGATACAAGTGTTAGATGTTAATGACAATGCTCCAGTTGTCCAACCACTAGGTGAAGTGGAGGTCCCAGAAAGTAAGTGTGGTAGTACAGCTAAGTTTTGTTAAGACTGGGATTTGTCAGGCAACAGTAGTGCTTTTAGTGATTTGTGTAACCAAGCAACTGTAGTAAAAAGGATAATGGATCATATTAATACTGAAATATCAAAGTAAATTGTGATCCACTTTTGTTCTCAGAGGCATTATTCTTAATCTTTAAACATTGTGTTTAAGAATAGTTTGGAACAAAACCATAGCCAATTCAGAAAGAGGAAAACAAACTCCACAGAAATACATCTGTAATCTGTTCATTTTGGACTTCAGTGTCATATTCTTCAGATGTCTTCAATTTCTGCTTTTCTCCAATAAAAATACTTGGTGTTAAAATCAGCATTGCTAGAAATGAGACATTTTGAACTTCATTGTGATGAAAGAAATAATTTCTGTAAATTTGAATGAAGCTTCAAAATGCTCTATAGCTTAATCCAGTTGATGATCATGAAAAGGAGGACCCAGGACCTCTTGAGTTCACATCCCAGCAGACATCTGGTATGTTGTGTGATATTAGCTCTACATTTGCAGACCTTGAGTCTTAAGCCCAGCATTTTAAGTGATGGGCATCATATATGTGATACATTAAGATACACAGCACTAAATTTATAAAGATTTAGGTGCTGAAATTCCAGTACTCCTGTTAACAAAAGATATCAAAGCTGTCTTTCTAGTGATATTTTTTAGCCTTTCCTAAATTTAGCTCCCACTGGTAATGACACAAGTATGGGAGTCATGGATGCACAGCAGCTGTAAACTACTGGCTACTTATTTAGGTTTTTATATTCTGTTTAAGAACACTTGCTTTAGGACATTGCACAGCATTTTTGAGGCTTAATGCCCCAGGCATACAAATGGGAAATGGTTTAGTTTGTTAGCACCAGGCTTTGTTAGATGATCACTGATAGGTTCAGTTTGTAATCCCCAATACTGTCAATCTGGCACATGACAAAAGCTGTCTGTATCCAGTTTCTCAATCTAATAGGACTGTACCTTGATCTCTTAAGATTTTTGTGCCACGTAGATCTGGCTGGAGGTCTCGTTTCTCTCTAGTGGTCTTCTCCTCCTTTGGAAAATCTTCAGAATTGCATTTGCTGGTTCTACACAGACATGGGGACTCTGATGCCTCAGTCAAATATTCTTGTGGAAGTTTGTGTTCAATAAATTCATGTCACCTACATGCTCGTGGAAAACCATGGAAGTTCTTGTTGCTGGTGAGAAAACAGTTATGGCTACACTGGATCTGGGAAAGTCTAAAGAAAACACGAATTAAAATTGAGATAAAGCAGATGCATTTGAAGAAATCCACTACTGTTTCCATAGCATTTCTGGATATTGCTCTTATTCTAATACACAAAGTCAAAATACACCAAAAGCTAGTACAGAAAGATTACACATAACTAAGATTCAATATTACGAAATTGGGAAAATCTTCTGAAATTGTAGCATCATCTTTTAGCTATGACTTATTCTGAAAATTGTTGTTTCAGATGCCCTGCCTGGTTTTATAGTGACTCGGGTGTCAGCAAGTGATGTGGACTCCAGGCCAGCACTTCAGTTTGGTTTTATTTATGATAATAGTCCTGGAATGAAATTTGCCATCGATCAACACACTGGTGTAGTCACAGTGGTGGAACCATTAGATTTTGAAGAAACTGCTGTGTATAAGCTGAGGATCATAGTTTCAGATTCTGTACATCAAACAGAAGCAGAACTTGCCATCCTTGTTTTGGACGTCAATGACAACCCACCAGTGTTTACTCAGGATTTGTATCAGGTGGGAATGTGGCAAATGGACAACAAACATGTGACGTCTTTCCATAGATGATGATAAATAGTAGGAGTGCTTGTTTATATTTGTCTTTAAATATGTATTTGAGCACCGAGAAAGAAGGTGTCTGCAAACTATTACTGAGCAGAAACAGAACAGAGCTCTTCTGGGAAACCCCAGCCCCTTTGTAGGAATTCTGCTCAAAGGACTGAGGGAATTGTTCAATTTTCATGTTTGTGGTTTCTGACTTCAGAAGGGAAGTGGTGTGAATACTAGCTGTACTCCATACACCATGCATTCATCCCTAGGAGTTACTGGGTATAATCCAAGCCAGTTTGGGGAGCAGGATCCAGTGTTTAGAACTTCCTTCTTCTGAGAGAATGGTAAACAAGTTGGTACATTTATTCTGGCCCTGTTACTATGGCATGAATTCCTTCATTTTCAGTTACACAGCTCCACAGAGGTCTAGCAAATGCCCCTGTGGTAGGATATGCATATATAGTTTGTAATGTGTAACCCTGCCTTATAGCAATGGGCCTCATCTAGGGAGTGAGGGATATGAGTTTTGACCTCTCCAACATCCCCTACTAGACTGAAGAGGGTACAGAGCTCAGCTTTTGGACTTCTGGACAAGCATTTGAACTGCTAGACTGTTGTAGAAGTCAAGTTGTCCAACAGTGTTTTGAAACAAAGCTGCTTTAGCAACTATGGACAAATATGGGCCACTAAGATGGTTAAAGGAATTGGATGATTAAAGGAATTGGAATTTCTAAAATAGAACAGACTATTTCAGTTGGAAGTGACCTACAACAATCATCTAGTCCAACTGCCTGACCAATTCAGGGCTGACCAAAAGTCAAAGCATGTTACTAAGGGCATTGTGCAAATGCCTTTTAAACACTGGTAAGTTTGCGGCATCGACCACCTCTCTAAGAAGTCTGTTTCAGTGCTTAACCAAACTCTTGGTAAAGAAACACTTCCTAATGTCCAGTCGAAACCTCTCTGGTGCAGCTTCAAACCATTTCTCCGCATCCTGTCACTGAATCCCGCAGAGAAGAAATCAGCACCTCCCTCTCCACTTCCCCTCCTCAGGAAGCTGCAGAGAGCAATGAGGTCACCCCTCAACCTCCTTTTTATCAAAATAGACAAGCCCAAAGTCCTCAGCTGCTCCTCATAGGACATTCCTTCCAGCAATATCATCAGCTTTGTTGCCCTCCTCATGAAGCTCCTTGAACACATCCAATCCTTCTTAAATTCTGGGGCCCAGAACTGCACACAGCACTCGAGGTGAGGCCGCGCCAACGCTGAATGCAGCGGGATGATCACCTCTTTTGACCGGCTGGTTGTGCTGTGTTTGACGCACCCCAGGATGCGGTTTGCTCTCTTGGCTGCCCGGGCACACTGCTGACTCCTATTGAGCCTGCTGTTGACCAGAACCTCCAGATCCCTAAAAAATATATAATGCTGCATGAATTCGCATGTCGTCCTTGCGCAGGGGCCATGCTAATCTTCTCTGGATCGTTCCAATTTTAGTATATGTGTTGCCAAAACGAGAACAGTATAACGCAAGGCGCTCAAAGGTAGGCTGCTAAAAGGATTTTGCTCTGACTTCATTAGCCCTAAGGCTGCGGGGCCTGGGCTAAGGCCTAGCACATGTAATGGCTTGGAGCTGGGGTTAGGGATGGGAGAGAGACAAAGCCAGGACCTCCAAGCGGACTTACGCTGCAGTAACGCTGCCGCAGGAAAGGTGAGCTGCCAGAGGAGCTGTTTCCTTGGGACTTGTTTGTGTGGGGCTAGGCCGTGCAGCTTGAGCTGAGGCCCAAGAGAGCCTACAGCATGGATCGTTCTGCCTGGGAAAGAGAAGGCTCAGGGAAGATCTTACCAACGTGTGTAAATACTAGTGGGGGGAGCAAAGATGGCAGAGCCAGACTCTCCTCTGTGGTGTCCAGTGACAGGACAAGAGGCGGTGGGCACAAACTGAAATACAGGAAATTCTGTTTAAACGTCAGGAAAAACGTTTTTGTTTAAACTCTCAACAGTGACTGAGTACTGGCACAGGTGTCCCAGAGAGGTGGTGGAGTCTCCATCCTTGGAGATACTCAAAACCCAACTGTACAGAGTCATGGGCACCGTGCTCTAGGTGACCCTGCTCTGCGCAAGGCTTGGACAAGATGAGCTCCGGAGGTGCCCGCCAGCCTCAAGCATTCTGTGATCCTTGAACTGAGCTGTTTGCTTGACCGGGTGCTTTTTGTGTGTGGTGAATGTGCTCAGAGCCAAAAATATGAGGCACCGCAGAAGACTTGGATTTAATAATGCTTCATTTATAAAATCTCAGACAGGTTTAGACAACAAATAAGTCTAAACATTTGGTGTAGTAAAGAAATTTCAACCCCTGAGCAAGTGCCGGTGCAGCAGTTTAGTCCCTTAGATAACTGTGGGACAGACTGCAGGCACCTGTGAAACTTTCAGGTGCCTGAGTTGTCAGGATTTGTGTAAATTGACCACTTAAACTCTTAAGTCTAAATTCTGGAGGAAAAAAAAAAGGCATTATTAATGCCCAAGTGATTTTTAGACCTTGCCTTAAGTTTTCCTCAACCCTCATATATGTCTGATTTTGGAGAGCAGTTTAGACAAGAACTTGCTTGTGCAAGTGCTAGGGATGCTTTTGTAGATCAGAGCAGATGTTACAGGCAGGGTTATTAACTGATGCAAAAACAGCGTAGCTCTATTGACTATGCTAACGTAAACAGCTGAGCTTCTGTCTCCATGCTCCTGATATTTTGATGTGTTGCTTGGACGGTAAGATACACGGCTTCTTTTCAGTCTGATATGTATAATTCCTTATTAATCATCCTGTATTTTTTACCTGTTTATTTTCCTTTTAAGTGTTTTCATATTTATGCCTTTCATATATAGTTTCAAATATATATATATGGTTATTATATACATATAATTGCCCTATTAAAATGAATTAAACTAACTCTTGAAGTTATGACAGAAGTAGTTGCTGTATCATACTGTTCATTTGAAATTGGATTTATAAGGTGGAAGGCAACTTTGGTCACAAAAGTACTGTATCTGGACTTGAAATAATGGAAGCTCTATAGAAGGGAAAGGACTTTCTTTGTTTCCTAGATCATATGAAGAAAAAAGGGACCATTTTGAAAAACTAAATTCTAGGAATAATCCAGTGATGATTAAGTGCTCTGGTGTTGGAATTTTCAGGGTACATGTATTGGTTTTTTTAATGGTCAGACAAATACTCCAGATGGGGACTGCAGACTGTATTCCACGTACGAAAATCAAGGTGTTTCTCAAAGCAGGGAGAAAAGCCAATTTTAATTGCAGTCCATTGTATTCATTCCATTAGTGTACTACTGAAAAAAGAGATTCAGCGATTCTCTGAACTCATTGTTATAATGAACTGAACTAAATAGATTTTACTACAGTTTAAAGTTTACTATAAATTTTGGCTGTATTTTATGCATAATTTTCAATATCTCAACTCTTTACAGTTTTGTCCTAGAAGAAAACGGGTAGGTGAAACTTCTTCCAAAGCTGGGTACAGTGTTTTGGTTTTTTCTATACAATATCAAATGAAGAAAAATGTATTTTTTATGTTCCAAATATTTTATTAAACTCTATCAAAACTGTAATTTTTATATTCACCTTTACAATCAGGTGAGCTTGCCAGAGTTCATTTCTATGGATGCCACTGTTCTGACAGTCTCTGCTGTGGATAGGGATTCAGAGCATAATGGAATGATTTCCTACAAAATCCTCTCTTCCTCTGAGGGATTTTCCATTGATCAGAAGAATGGTGAGTCTGTAAGCATGGTTTATTATATCTGCTTTTTCAGTGTAAATTGAAGAGTCCTATCGCACTTCCTCACCTGTTGCCAGTGATCGCTTGAGTTCTCGAAATCTGTGGTGACCAAAGTGCACCATATGTTTTGGCTAAATATGCCATTATCACTGGAGAACTGATCACATCAAAGACTGGAGTTCTCAGTTTGTCCCTGAACATGAGGCAGCTAGTCACAACATCCTATAGGTGCTATTCCTCTGATGTTATTTGATAGAAAAGTTGCTGTACGTTTTGCATTGATTCATAGCATTTCAGCTCATGTATTAGATTTAAGTCAATTTAAGTTCATACTTACTATTTTTTAGTATAAGTTGAACCTATCATAATGGAGCTCCTCTACAGCTTGGGCAGTATGTTTTTAAGATTGCTTCTTTAGAGAGCCTATGTTATCCTATAATCCTAAATGGAATTTAAAATTTTCCTAAATTGAGAACACTTTCTCCAAAGTACATAATTTTCTTCAACAGTTAAGAGATTTACTGATTTAAATTTACTGACCTAATGTTGTAAGAGTCTGGGAGGGGAAAACTGTGTGTGTGTGTCTCTTTGTATGCATGTGTACACAAGATTTTTTGGGAGTGTCAGCTTCAGAGATTACTAGATACTGCAAAAATAATGTGCAACTATTGTTCAGTGAGCGAGTTCTTATTGCTTATTTGCTGTTCCCAGGTGTTTACATGAGACAAATTTTTGAATGCAGTGTTTGTTGCGTGATGGTAACTACAAACACTGAATATACAAATGTCTTGCCTAGTTAAAGCTGGTTTTTTTTTTACCCAGTTGTTACTCTGTATTCACCAATCTGTCTTTATGTTTGGCTAGTGGCTGTTTTCAGCTGTGATCAGAAAATTGTCACACAGCATTGTCTCTGTGGTGCTTAGCCATACACAATGAAGAGTGAAGCAGAGGGCTTATGAATATAGAGTCATTGAATGGGTTAGGTTGGAAGGGACCTTTCAAGATCATCTAGTCCAACCCCAACGTTTGGATAAACAATTTGAATGAACCATGTTTACATAACTTATTGGCAAACCTATCTAAATAACAAACAAGCCCATAATGCTGTTACTGGATTGCAAGCAAAACAGGAAAACTAATGACCTTCAGTCATGAACTCGCACAGCATAGCCACCTCTAATAAGGAGCCTATACTTCCTTAGCTTTGTTTTGCCTTTTATGTTATGCAGTTTGCATGTTCAGCCTGTTACTAGGAAGAGAAATTTTTGCCGGTCTAAATGCAATATGTATATTTGATACTGCATTAAGGCCTTCGCTTCACAGCATTAGCTGTGCTTTCTTAGACTCATAGAACAGTTTGGGTTGGGAGGGACCTTTAAAGGTCATCCAGTCCAACCCCCCTGCAATGAGCAGGGACATCTTCTTCAACTAGAGCAGGTTGCTCAGGCCCTCATCCAACCTGACCTTAAATGTTTCCAGGGATGGGGCATCTACCACCTCTTTGGGCAACCTGTGCCAGTGTTTCACCATCCTCACTGTGAAAAATTTCTTCCTTAGATCTAGTCTGAGTCTACCCTCTTTTAGTTTAAAATCATTACCCCTTGTCCTGTCACAACAGGCCTTACTAAAAAGTTTGTCCTCATCTTTCTTATAAACAGCCTTTAAGTATTGAAAGGCCTCAGTAAGGTCACCCTGGAGCCTTCTCTTCTCCAGGCTCAACACCACCAGCTCTTTCAGCCTGTCCTCATAGGATAGGTGTTCCAGCCCGCTGAGCATTTTTGTGGCCCTCCTCTGGACCTGCACCAACGAAGGTCCATGTCTTTCCTGTCCTGGGGGCTCCAGAGCTGGATGCAGTACTCCAACTGTGGTCTCACCAGAGCAGAGTAGAGGGGCAGAATCATCTCCCTCGGCCTGCTGGCCATGCTGCTTTTGATGCAGCCCGGGAGATGGTTGGCTTTCTGCGCTGCGAGCTCATGTTGCTGGTTCATGTCCAGCTTTTCATCCACCAGTAGCCCCAAGTCCTTCTTGGCAGGGCTGCTCTCAATCGCTTCATCCACCAGCCTGTGTTGATACTGGGGGTTGCCCTGAACCAGGTGCAGGACCCTGCACTTGGCCTTGTTGAACCTCATAAGGTTCACATGGGCCCACTTCTCAAGCTTGTCCAAGTCCCTCTCTGGATGGCATCCCACCCCTCAGGCATGTCAGCCACACCACTCAGCTTGGTGTCATCTGCAAATTTGCTGACGGTGCACTCGATCCCACTGTCTATGTCACTGATGAAGATATTAAACAGTACTGGACCCAATACAGACCCCTGAGGGACGCTACTCATCACTGATCTCCATCCAGACATTGAGCTGTTGACCCATTACTCTCTGGATGCGACAGAGTTACTTTGGGGTGTGCAGCCATTACAGTTGAGTCGTTTTCAAATATGACTGATCAGATTCAGCTTTTGGAATCACATTTACTTGCCTTAGTGAGTGTGAAGTAGGGGCTTTTGTTAATTCTGTTTTATTTTCAGGTTCAGTGTTTGCTACGGGACCAGTGACACAGCTGGAAAAGTTTTCCATTATTCAGCTGCTGATAGAAGCCATGGACGGTGGCAGTCCCACTCTGAGTGCGGTGACCTCCATAGAGGTGCACATAGAAGATGTAAATAACTATGCCCCTCAGTTCACAAGAGGTCTGTACAATGTCAGTGTGAGCGAGGATGCCTCAGTTGGAGAAAGTGTCCTCACATTTTCAGCCGTCGACTATGATTGGACACATGAAAACACATATGTTGAATACTCTATTATTGATGGCAATGCTGAGAATTTGTTCTCTGTGGAAACAAGTGTTATGGAGTCAGAAACATCCTACAAACTTGTTGGCAGTCTTGTTTTGAGCAATGTTCTCGACAGAGAAATGGCGGCTTCTCACCGTTTGATCCTCCTTGCTTCTGATCGTGGAACACCCTCCTTGAATTCAACTGCTACTGTGCTAATAACTGTGCTGGATGTTAATGATAATCCTCCAGTATTTAGCAGCCCAGAGTACCACATTCATGTCAAAGAAAGCATCCCTGTAGGTAGTCATGTCACTGAAGTTTCAGCAAATGACTGCGATGCAGGCACTAATGCAGAGATCACTTATTCTATTATCTCTGGAAATGAAAGGGGACATTTTCATTTGGATGGGAGAACAGGATCAGTGGATTTGATGAAAACGTTGGATTATGAGGATACCATGAAATTCACTTTGATCATTCAAGCCACAGATGGTGGCACTGATGTTAAAAATGTGGCTTTTTCTGTTGTTCTTCTTAACATCCTAGATGACAATGATTATGCCCCACTGTTTTTGTTTCCTAGCCTGACCTGCGTTGTCAGTGAAAATCTGCCTACCTTTTCTTTTGTGTGCGCTGTTAATGCGCTGGATTTTGATAAAGGCTCCTATGGACACCTTACCTACTCCATCCAGTCTTCATGTTTGGCTCATCGTGAAGCTCCTAGAGACCATGACATGTTCTTCATTGATCCCTTAACAGGAGATATTCATACAAAGCAGATGTTTGACTATGAGAGCCAGAATAGGTACTGTCTCATCATCCAAGCGAAAGACAAAGGTGACTCACTGGCTACCATTACAGTTCAAGTAGATATTGAGGGGAGAGATGAATTTGACCCAGTGTTTACACAAGATCAGTATTTCTTTAATCTTCCTGAGAAGAATGAAGCAGGCCAGTTGCTTGGCAGAGTGACAGCATCAGACAGCGATGGTGGCCTGGACGGAGTTGTTCACTACTCCCTGCTAAAAACTTCTCCATTCTTTTCTGTGAATCAAACCAGCGGTAATATTTATTTAACTCAGACTGTTCACAGAAAGAAACATGGCAGCAAAAGGAATGATGACACCTTGGAATTGTTGGTAAGAGCTCATAGCCCCAAAACTGAGTCAAAGTTCACAGTATGCACTGTTTTGGTAAATGTTTCCAGTTCTTCTGAGAGTTACCCCATAGTGTCAGCATACAGCCTGACTATTAGCATTTCGGTCTCCTTGATAGTGTTCCTACTGCTTGCGGTCAGTCTTATTGCACTTATTCTGAGACATAATCGGAAAGATCTGATGAACTCTTGTGTGAAAAAAGCAGTGTCCTCCTCAGCTCCTGATGTGAACTCGGCCAGCGAAGATAAGGACTGCCAGAAAATCCAAAGTACTGAGAGCAGTATGCTTCCCATGGGTGCCATAGCAGAATGGCTGAGCCTAGCAGGAATTGGAGAGGGGAAGGATGATGTCGTCCCCTGCAGGCATTCAGACTCCAGTGGCCATAGTTCTGCCGAAGGAGAAAGTGCAGAGGATGAGGAAATCAAAAGGATCAATGAGCATCCTTGCAGAAAGAGTGCCGGCTCGGTGCTGAGTGAGCATGGCTCACGGGTGCCAGATTCGGGAATCCCAAGAGAGTCTGATCAGCTCTCCTATCAGTCTGGAGAAACAGATGCCGTGGCTACCATGCAAAGCATGGAGAGTGTGCAGGCCGTTAAAGGAGAAGGCAGAGAAGAAACCTGTGACATAGCCTATGCACATAACAAAATGTTGTCTCAAACACTTCAGAAAATTGGAATAAAAGAGAAAGACATGACAGACTTCACAAAATATGTCTTGATGTCAGATAGGCAGGACTCTGGGTATGATTCACTTGCAACTCTTGGCACCTCTGATGAGGATCTCAGAGGTGGTTGTAACTGGGATTATGTGCTCAGCTGGGAACCCAGATTTCAACCTCTTGCCTCAATGTTTAATGATATCGCAAAACTGAAAGATGAAAATGTACACATTCACAACTTCCCTAAGGAGAACTCTCTTGTTTTCCCTCCTCCCTTGATAACATCAGTGGCTCAGCCTGGCATAAGGACAGTGCCACCACGAATGCCAAATATAATATCAGGGCAAGCATTTAAAAAATACCCTCGTTCTCCTCTTACCCATAATCTTGGATACCCTCCACCAGCCATGACCCCCAGTTTTTCTCCTTCTCTCTCTTTACTTACAATGCAGACGCCTACTTCTTCTCCAGTAATGTCGAATGGGAGAATGATAGGAACATGTCTTATTGATCCAAGCCATGAACTTGCAATGGAGAAAGAAATTCAAGTCTAGGTTATTAACTGACAGTAGTTTATGGTAAAAAAATATGGCTTAAAATGTGTTTTGTTATTGTTTAACAAGCAAAATATGCCTATCAGAGATATATCACCAGTATTCTTTCTGTTTTCTTGAGCTGAAAAGGTTAAAATACAAAATAGCCACAAACTTGGGAACTATCCGTTTTGTTCTTCCCAGAATACACTGTGAGGCCATGAGGCTTCTCCTCTTTCAGCTTCCAACAACTGGTTTCCTATGTAGATCACATAGCCAGGTGCCTGATACCCAACTTGACAGATTTTACTGGGTTTTCTCATGAAATATATCAATAACAAATAAATGGTAGTAATTCTTTACTATGGAAAAACTTTATCAGAATGCTGGTGGGTTCTGACTGCTTCTGTGCTGGTATTAGAAGAGGGTACTAGAGCAATGTGTAAATACAGCAGGTTTGGGGGGTGTGCAAAGAATAAACCAAGGATTCCTACTGAGCTCTTTCTTGAGTGTTGCCCAGACTTCCCCCATCTGAGCCCCTGGGTCTCAACAACCTGTTGGGCCTGCTGCAGCCATCTGCCATAGCTCCCCAGTGAGCTTTATTACTTATATTTGTGCTGTGGAATCCCACTTAGCAGTTTCATTTATCTCCTGGTGTAAAGCCAGAGAGTCATGATCACCCTTAGAAAACAGAATAACAAGTGGCAAGATAAAAGCAACCATCATCTTCTCTATTAGTAGGTCTAAAATAGATACCTGTTGTCTTTCTGTCCTATTACAGAAGCTGTCCTGGTCCTCAGGCAGCTGTAGGGATGGACAGCATTACAGTTATGAAGGTCTTGTATGCCTCCATCCTGGTTTTTGGTCCTGTGCTGGGTGTATCTCTGCAAGACCAGATAATCTGGCCTTGTTTGTTGTATGTATCATACATATGGCATTTTGTGTATGTATGTATGTATATCCATATACATACACATGCCTATACTGCTGTGTATGCTTGTGTATTGTATCTGATCAATAAAATACACAGAAAATACATCTAGAGTAACTCTTGTTTCTTTTCAGTGTATATTTAAGAGTCTTTTGTATCATGTGTATTAGAACTGGGCTATAGGGAAGGGTCTAATTGGTGCCTGGGAATCTGTTACAAGTTGGATGTGTACAGAGGTACGTGTTGTACAGGTTATAACAGGTGCAGAAAAAGCATGTAGTGCGGTTAGACTGAGTGATCTTGTGGCATCAGCATCATGTGTGCATGGCTTTTGTCATTTCCTTGGTCATCCATGTCAAGATCTGCAGCCTGTGGGCTCATAACCTGTCTTTGAATAAGATCCTGTTTCTAGGGCTACACCTATGCTGTACTATCATGCAAGAGGATCCATGCTGCTATGCAAGAATGCTTCTTTTAAAGCTGGCATTTGTTCTTTGTACTGCCATGGAGTATGAAATGAGACGTAGCTTAGGAATTCATCAGGATAGACAAATGTAACTAAGAAAGGAGACAGTATAATAAGTTTTACAGTCAGACAAAAACCTGTGCCAGGAAGAGGAAAGCAAAGAGGAGGAGTTATTCCCAGTTCACGTCTGAACACGGAGTATCAGTTTAAGCCATTATTTCAGAATGAATATTATTGTCCACCTGTTAACATTATACTGTCTACAGACTGTTAGGTTTTGATTTATATGTCTTAACTTGTAAAATAATTTCTAATAGAATGAGAGGTGTTCTTTGTGGTGTTCACTTCTGTGCATTTATAGTTTCAGGAGGCACACATGGCACACAGAACTACCTTTTCTATATAGTCAACAACTTAGCTAATCTGATTTCAGTTTCAGGTGATCATGGTCAAGTGGCAGCTATTGCTCTGAGGAGCAATGAGCACATGCTGTCCTGGCAGGGGTCATCCTTCCAATGGGTGATCAGTGAAAGAATATATGCTTTACACAGAAAAACTGTGTTTATCTTTCATATTGATGGATATGAAGTGGTAGCTAGGGCCTCATTTCTTATATAGAGTCTAGGCTAATGGATGAGTAGCTTTTTCTTCACTAATGTTGCTGTTGCAAATGGAATACTATTAGCGTTAGAAATCATTAGAAAGCATTCAGTCGTCATATTTACCACAAGGTTTGGACTTTGCGATGTTGGTGCGTGCCCACTTCCTATAATTCTGCTTGAAAACTGAGAAAACCCTGTTTCTGTTTGTGCCCTTTTTGCTCCTTCAAATGCAGCTTGTTTTTGATGCCTTTCTGGAAAGATTAGGTGTGACTTGCATCATATTTATCAAGTCCATGAGACAACCAATGCATACTTTGTGCTGCTCTGAAGTGTTAGAGCAATCTTCTCCTTCTCTCTTATGTATGTGCTCACTGTGTATCAAATGGGAAACAACACTTAGCTAATATATTGTTGTTTCATAGTCAAGCTTAAAAATATTACTATAGAAACAAGTGTCTGCAATAAATCATGTGTATTTCTTTTAACCTTACTGTTCTTTTCTCTAACTAAATAGTATAGCTTCTATCATTTACCATGAGTTTAATATTAGCTTGCCTCAAAGAGGTTGTGTTACTTTGCAATTCTGCACACCAGTTTTAGCACTTTGGAGAAGGTACAGAACTTGTTAGTGGAAAATCATATTAAGCTCAAAATGCATAAGCTATAAAATAAAAGACAGTTGTCTCTTCTGGAATTTTGGCTGCCTGCCTTCTGGATTTGCTTGTTGGCAGCCTTGGAAACACTGGTGTAAATCACTACCAAATGGATATCAAAATTCCATCTACCAGTAGTAATCATTAAATTGACGTTCAAGCAGATTCCTGTGCAAAGAGGAAAAACCTTGATATTTTTAGGGAATCCATCATTTAGAGATTATAAAAACATATATACTTATTTTCTAAAATGATACCAAAACCACTAGTTACCTACACCAGTCCATATCTAGTTTGCATTTTATCTTCAGCTGAAGACAGGAATTGTTCCTAAAGCAGTTTTAGATAAAAATAGTTCTGATAAAAATGAACCCTTGTTGCTAAGTCTATTGCACTGCTGATTCCTACTATCATTTATATTTGGTTGCCATCAATTCTCTGTGCTGTATGTCATTTGTTTTCTTTAACTGACATGTAGCTTCTCTTTGGGAAACCTATAAGCCAAAAAATGCTGCCCTGACAAAAAAGTGCTATTAGAACATCAGCTAGCACCGGACTGATGATTGTGCCCATATGGCTTCATACTTCTACAGCTCATGGATTCAAAAGCCAACTGGCAAACCAGTTGACCATCGTAGGCATACAAGGCCATTGGGATTAGACCTCCTCCCCGTGTGAGCTGACTACATCGCTCCTTGAAAACTGGCCCCCAGGAGTAAAGAACATAGGGGAATCCTTGCAGAGAGGAAATTGGCACTAGTTTTTTGAGCATGAAGGGTGATGTTCCCTAAAATCCTGTAAAACTCTAATTGGAATAGGAGGTAATTGCAACTTTGTAATTGAATATACTGTGGTGGGAGGTTTATATTTAGAATTTGGCTTACTTTGCAAGTCAAATGGATTTGCAGCTTCTTGCTTTTAGTATCTGGCATAACAGAACCAACTCACTATGGCAATATGTGGCTTAGTTCGCAGTAGATGATCTGGCTGGAAAAACTAAGGTGTTGTAGAATCAAATTGAATATACTTTTGGGTGTTGCATAGCTGCTAGCTCTGCTAGCTGTTCACTAGCATGTATACATAGCGAAATGTATATTCAATCTGTGTATGGATTTGGATGTTCAGATCTCATTATAAAGAGCTGCAGTCTGGCATCCGAATCCTCTTGGTGGCTTTGAAAATTCCACTATAAATACATACAACGTTTTTAAAACATTGGAAAAAACGTGGATGCCTAAGCAAAAGAAAAGGAGTCTTACAGAAAGGAAAATTGAGGATCTAAAACTTTCTGGTTTAGACTTGCACTTTACATTGCTGCTAGGGCTATTCCTCATAAAATGTCAGATGCTTTTCTTCTAAAATGTATAAAATGTAATAGAAGAACATCTGTAAGGAATAGAGAGAGGCATCAGGATAGGCTAGAATTGTGAAATGGTTCTGTTTTTTTGATACATATGAGTTATTTGAGCAATGTAGAAAATACCAAGTCCTTTAGCTGATGATAGTCACAAAAATAAAAATTGCCACCCTGTTACTGTATAAATGTTTGACTGACCCAAACAGGTCCTGTGCTGGATGAAGCATTAGATGCCAAACCACATTCCTGAAAACGCAGACACCATGGCAAAGACCTGAAATGATCCACTGTGGTATTCAAAATGTTAGTTGAAAATTTCATTACAATTAGAAAACTCAAATTTCTTTAACATTACATTCAAAACAAAGGATTGCCACACTGCAGACTATGTTTAAAACAGTCAGCCATGTCCATGTCACCTTATCAACTTGAAAATAATCTTACATTTAACACTTTTTTAAAAAGCTTAGAGTATTTAACAAAATCCTGGTCACCTTCCCTAAAACTACATGTTAATTGGCTATGAAAATATCTCTGAAAACTCAGAAAATGGGCGTTGGCCTGTTGATTGTGAGAGCTGGTCAGCCAACAGTAGCTGTTACATAAAGGTGACATTTGAGAATGGATGGTGCTAGCTGATGCTGACTCACTAGCCCAACCTGGAGGTATACCTTGTTGTTATTTATATATGCCTACAGCATTTCATTGAATACTTTCAAATGGGAATTCAAAAGAGTTTCTAAAATGGTGCTACTCATTTCTTTCAGTTATGGCACCAGTAACAAGTCAAGCCTGCTTGCATTGACCTGAGAAATTCATCTCAAGACTGATCTAGCTGGGTGTAGACCCATTTCCAGCATCTCATTTTTAACAAACTGTAGTGTTCGTTTAGTTTCAAAAGGTTTGAAAATACTGGATTCTGATCCAACTCCCAAGACTTCTTCCACTGATTTCAGTGGGACTTGAATAAAAAACGCACCTGGAAGAAATGGACAACATGTGTGCCTCCCTGGTACTGTAACAAGAGTCACTGGCAGCAGAGAGCTGGTTCCCCGGCGTGCAGGGCTGTAAACCAGCAGGAAGGAGCATTAAAAGAAGGGAAATCAAGAGCCTGGAAAAGAGAGTAGAACCAGCATGGGGTGGGGAGGGTGAGGATTTGGAGGGGTGGTTCCTCTATGCTTCGCGGTGATTGATGCAAGCCTTGCTTTATATGCTTATTTTGGAGTGACTTTTAGAGAAGTCTGAGAAGGTCTGTAAGGGAAAGGTCACTTACTGTTTCCTCGTTCTACTTTTATGTAAACTGCAGGCTGCTGCCTGCATTGCTGCTGCTTTTACTGAATGCACAGAATACTCATGCCTCCAAGACAGGGATTTCGCTACCTGTCTTTGTCTTGTAAGCACTTCACCTGAGATCAAATGCTGGGTAGAATTAGTTTTCAAAATGATCTTAATAACTGTTAACATTAAGGTAGCCAGGAAAGGTTTGGGATTTGTTGAGTGGGTGGTTGGGATTTTTGGGTTTGGCTTTTTGTGGGTTTTTTTTGAGAGGTGCATGTGTGTTTTCAATTTTAAGCTGAGCTCCACAGTCATATAGTTTTGCACTTTGAGTTTTGGCTTCTGTCACACTAATGGAGTGTCTTGTGCCATTGGCTGATCACACACTCACTGGCTAGAGATTGATAAGTTTCAACAGCCTGCTCTGTTCTCTGGAAGCAGAACTGCAGAAAACTACATTATATGTAGTGTTTGTTACTGCATATCATACACTGTGCTTGATCAATGACACGTTTGAACTCACTCACTTTTCCTCCACATTTTTTTTTTCTATATCTAGCTAAAATGTTCCAGTGTCCACCATTTTCATCCCCTGCATGTTTCCTGTAACTTAGTTTTAATAACTGAAAGTTTGGGATTCTAATCCTTAATCAGTTAAGGTGTGAAGCCAAGATGTGAATGTTCCTGCTAAAATAACGTGGTATTTTACATCACTATAATTTGGTATAAATGAGGGTTTAGTAACCGAGCCTCCTCTCAACAACAGTTTCTGGATAGGTTTTAATGAGGTATTGTGTGACTTAAATTGAGTTAAGTAGTTATGTTTATACCATAGAAACAAAAAGCAACAAGGGAAAATTTTACCAGCAAAGGAAATTTAATTACTTCAAGTAGTGTAAAGATGAAATGACAAAGCAAGGAGGACATCCTGATAATTGAATTTTAAAATATGAGACTGAGTAAAAGGCACAACCAGTTCGTCCGCCTGCTTGAGACATTAAGTGCTTAGGAAGATCTTGTGATAGCCAGGACTGCTAGGTAGCACATCGGGGAGTGTAGAGCTGCTTGTCCTTTGTTACAGCTCTTTTGTTGTGTAGCAATGATAATGATCACTTGTATAAACAAAAGTGCCTGGTATTGTACCCAGTGGCAGAATCAGTGATGCCTTGTGGCAATAGTGGGGACTGGCAGAACACGGTCGAACCTGTCACCTGCTGAGCTGCTTAATTTACAAAAAACCCCGCTTCAAATAAATAATAAAAAGGCCAAATTTGGGGTATTCTTCCTAACAGAGAAATTCATTATAAATAATCTGAGCAAAATCCTTCCAGTGACTGCTGATTACATGCTTCTGAAATGTGTGTATATTCGTCTACTGCATGTAGATTAAGCAGAGACGATGTGTGTCTCGGCGACAAAGGGGGTGATATGTGACAGTCTATGACAGAAGAGAAGATGGGATAAACTGCAGTTGAAAGGAAGAGCAAAGGTACATACAGTCATGGAGAAGACCTCTGTTAGTGAGGACTCCCTGTTAAGAACAACTGAGTCCTTTCCAGCACAGCTCGTCCAGAAGACAGTGTTGTTGCTGCCTGCTAGGGACAGAATTACATGTTGAAGACCTGACACGAAGAAATAACCTCTGAGGAACAGAAAAGCTCACCTGTGGTCTCACAACAAAAGAAACTATCCACTGGACTTGTCAAGATAGTGATGAGAGGTTGAGGCTTCAAGACCTTGCAGCCTAGATGACCTTCAGTGGAATTCTGGTGGTCTCTCAGGAAGGAGAAAAGGATAGGGGAAGACAGTGTGGAAAGGGTCAGGGAGGACATACACCATTTCTCGAGCCAGATTCTATTATATGGAAGAGAAAAATCAGGTGAGTGATTTTGAGTGACACAAAGGCAAGGGGAATGGACAGAGATTTGGAGGTTTGCAAAACTGAATGGGGCCCTGATTCAATCAGGTGAATTACAAATTCAAGAAGTCCTTTCTGACCTAAATTATTCTGTAACTGTTATGGTGAGAAAGCAGCATTACCACCAAGAACAGTGATCTGGTAGATGGTGCAGTGGGTGATGAAAGGTCAGGTATGGTATTGAATGAGGTTAGACAAAGACAACTGAGGCTCTTGTATGTTTCTCCAAAAGATACTTTTCAGCATGGTGAAATGTCAACTGCTCATGCAGGATGTGGAGTCAAGTATAATAATTACAACTGGAACACGCATATGCAAAAAATGTGTGCTGTTCAGGGAGAGCAGAATTAATGGCAAAAGGTGATGTGTTAGCACTGTACATTACAAATGTGGTAGGCTGTAAAGAAATGGGAAGGGACAGCAAAAATAAAACTGTTTTGGATTACTGTCACTTTGGGAGAAGGTAGGTGAAGAGGTTCTATTGGTTTTGGTTGGTTACAGAGCCTGCTGTAGTCTCTAAGGTTGGCTTCAACACAGGTATATATGTATGCACAGGATTTTCTGTAATTATACTGCTGGATGTTTCTCTGTAATAATATATGCATGGCTGGTGAGCAGATATTACTAATCATGCTAGGACCATATAGAGCTAACACATTTATTCATACAGTTAATGACAAAAGGTGATCTATATTAATTTTTATTTTGGTAAGTAATTAACACACTGTGGAAGACCTGGCTGTAGAAAACAAACTTGTATCTGTAATGAAAAGTTAGTTTTGTCTAAATTGAAAAAAACCCCACCTGTTCAGATAAAAAGAAGAAATAGGTTTGTAACTAAGAGTTATGTCTACACAACACTATCTAGCCAGCAAAGAGAACTAAATTAGTTGTGAATGGGCTGATTTGAATACCTGAAGCTGTACTGCCACATGCTTTGCTCCAGCTAACAAATTAAAAGTGGAACATCACACTTACATAGCCACACTACCCAAAATAACTTTGATCATATTCCCTACTGTGTCATGTAAGCTAAATTCTAGGTTTACTGACATCACAGAGCAAACTTTCATAAATATAGAGGTGAAGACATTGGGACCCAGTAGTGTGAATGCTGAGGAAGTTTACAATTATCAAGTATCAAGCCAAAGATGTGAACTGTCTGGATAGCAAAGGTTACCCAGGGCAAAGAAAACAAGGCATGGACTGTCCAGAAAGGTGTATTTATGTTTTAAAGGGGACAAAGTGTAAGGATTGCAAAAAGTCAGTGAATAGACTTCAGAAAATTGCAATGAACTGACGAAAGTTCTTTGCTTATAAAAAGTAAGAAAAGTAGGTCCCCCGAAAAAGGAGGTAGAGTTTAAAAATAATCTCTCCTGGCTCAAGTGAAAGCATTTTTAACCTTAATTTGCAGTAAGGCTAGCGATGATGTTGGCCATGGGATGAATGACAAGACAGAGCTAATAGTAAGGGCAGGGAAGGAAAAGAGACCACACATAAGGTGAAAACATACCTCAAAGTTGTTAATGTGCTCAGACAGAGGGGAAAGGATAGTCCTTGTCCTAAGATTGTCAAAGAGTATGTGTGTGTGGAGATAACATGCCCAATAGTATGGTATAGCATGGCATTTAATTAATTTCATCAAGGAAGCAATTAGAGCATGCCACTAGAGAATCATGATGGAGTCTTCCCAGCAAAGAGGAGGAAAATGAAGTGGTTAACGCAAACCTCAAATGGTTACTTCCATCAGATTAGAATCAGCTGTGGAGAAAAATCATGACACACAGATGCAATAGTATTGTGCACGGATTTCAGGGCAGGTCATGTCAACCTGATCTAGTTGAAGATGTCCCTACTCCCTGCAGGGGGGTTGGACTAGATGACCTTTAAGGGTCCCTTCCAACCCAAACTGTTCTATGATTCGGTGTGCCCAAACCCTGCAATCTTTGAGGAGATAACTCAATAGATAAATTAAACGGAATTAATGTGTTTGAATTTCAGAAAAGCATTTGACACACTGCCAAGTAAGAGTTAATTCTAGAATTACAACATTATACATTTATTGCAGAGTATATTAGATGACCAGTGCGGTGGGAAGAGCACTACTAGAGAGTGAGCAAAGGGCAACCTTTAAAAAGGGAAGAACAGAACTGGAGCCAAGTCATTGGTAGAGGCAGACAGATTTTTCTGGACTGTTTTTAACGGATAGATTTTTCTGGATTGTTTAATATTTTCCAATAGAGACAATGACAGAAACAAGCCTGATTGGAACAGAGCTTAGTCAGTTCGTACGAGGGAATTTGGATTAATTTCACACATGAATTTGTCAAACTTCATCTTCCAGCTATTGGTTCTTATACGTTGCTCTGCTCTAAATTGAGGAGCACCTGAATTTCTGATATGATTGCTCACTATAACCAAATCTATTTTAATATCTTTTTTTACCTATTAGAAATATTGACCTATTCTAGTGTCATACCATGAGTCATTTTCTCTAGTCCTTGAGTAATTTTTGTGGCTCTCATTAGAACCTACTTTTTTAGCCTTTTTAAGTAAATTTAATTAACTTGGTATTCCAATATTCTTATAATGCCAAAAATTATTGCAACTTAGCATTAGTAAACCTGAAATATTTGCAGCCAGTTCTTATTTGATTCTTGAATGCAAAATACCCCAGTTGTTAATTCAGCCATATTCATCCCCGTATGAGTTCTTTGACCTTAGTAACATTACCATTCCCTTCATTTACTAATGAACTGTGTAATGCTGATTGTCCCTAAATAATGTTGGAGGTTCTTCATGTTTCTTTAGTAGTACAAACCAGAAAGATGTTTTCAATGCTTTGGAATTAATAGTGCTTCACACAGTTGTATTTGAAGAAAGAATTTACCTTGATTTGCACAGAGAAAGAAAATACTATCGTTTGAAAAAGTTGCATAAAACATGAAGGCCAATACAAAAGAGAATGTACTGAGATGGTCGTGTCCAGGATCGTGAGTATTGGAATGGAGTTCAGTACTCTTAAAGGCATCATAACTCACAGAGCTCTGTTTAATCCATTAGGCTATCTAGAACTGCCATTTCTTGATGTGAATTTTGGATCAACAGAGTTGTTTCAAAATTTGCCCAGGGATTCAGATATTTGAAAATATTTTGTTTGAATTTTCATCAAGGTATTTTGAAATGTAATAGAGATGGTCACATTTAATAAATAATTCATGAAAATTCAAAGGCAGGCACATTTTATTTAAGCTTCCAATTTTATTAATCTATCTTTTTCCTCTTCTGTTTCCCTGCCTCTGTTCCTCCCTCCCTCCCCCTCCCTCCAATATCTCTTCCTGACAAAAATTGTTTTGGGAATTGAACTCAAGTTGGAGAGCTGTAATCAGATGACTGAAAGCACATTTTTCTATTAAATGTTGCATTACTGAATCATCTCACTCCATTTTAGAGATGTGAAAGTAAGAGAGAAATGTATATGGGACTATATATAAGATGGTAACATTTTCGGAGTGTGGTCTGGAAAAGTTTTGCAGCGTGTGTTTGGAAAGATGCACTATTTCTGAGTGAAGATGCTGTGAGTTATGTAGGTCATCTCCAAGAAGCGACAGTAAGGCCTTTAGCGTATTTCACACCGCAGTGTGCTCTGTAGATGCCCGATATTTTACAGCAGCTTATTCATAAAATATTTTAGTAAGTTTTAAAGTTTTATTGTTTCTATTTTTGTCTCTGCCTGTAAAGCCAAGTGCCATTAATGCTACAATTCCAACTATAAAGAATTCTGGGAGAGGAAAGGAACTTATAAATAATGCATTTAGAATCCTCCAAAAATGATTCGCAGAACTTTTGACACACTACTTAAAGGGGAATATCTTATGATCAGCCACAGAGGCTTTTTTTTATTATTTTTTGCTTAACCATAGACAGTTAGGTAGGAAGCTTCCTGGCTTTTTAATGGAATTAAATCTCCTGTTTGCAGCCTAGGAGGGTCATTAATCTTATCGGTAGCTTTTATTCAGAGCGAAGGGGATATTCATATTTATTTTGGGGGAGAGAGTCCACTTGGGGAAAGTGTCACTCTGCTTGCAGGGAATGGGGTCTGAGTCCTCTGCACAAATGAAACTACCAGCTGGATCCCAAGTTCCTGGCTGCTGAAAGTCTGCAAAGTGTCATCTGTGGCTCAAGGGCTGAATCAGTCACCGGATGTTATGCATTAGTGCCTAAAATCTGGATGGTTTTCTGTGGAAATTTTGGAGGAAACGCCCTAAATATAACAGCGGTATCTCCTCCCCAGGAACTTTCCCAACAGGTTTTGCTGTTGTTTTAAATGGATTGTTGGTGGTTTAATTAACTGATTTTTCCTGTGGATGTTCCTCCTAGACAGAGTGCTGCAATACAAACACAATACAAACAGTTCCCTTCCCCAAATGGCTTTCAAGCCGGGGGCCTGTTTGTGTGATGGGACATGGGAGAGGGAAGTCCCACTCTTTTTCTTCCCTCTAACATCTTTTCTGCTACCTGACATCATCCACAAGGTTCTTTTCTTTTCAATATCTGTAAGTATGAAATTGCAACTTAGACATTTGGGAATATCAGTTGAATCCAAGTCTCCCCCAGGGCTTCAGTGGGAATTCTCACACAGGATAGTTCTCTTGGATACATGGCAGAATGCTCACAACGTGAAAATGACATCATTTTATGCTTCCCTCTGCAATTAATCTGTCGCTTTATGATTTTTACAAAACTTGCTACTCAGAAACCAAATTTACGAGTCAGAAAAAACTTGAATGAAGACACTGTAGAAGATGTAAAGGAATGAGAAGAAAAAAAGGTAGCCTTTCTTTGGGAGCAGAAATTGTCAGTGGTTGAAATGCCTTTGCAAGCATGGGCTTAAATCCTGTGCAGTTTCACATTTAGATCTAGAAGATGTAGCTCAGTGTAGCTTGAAGAATTTCAAGAATTCCCTGCTGGCTTTCACCAAAGGAAAAATAAATCTTTAACTTCTTTTATTTCTTGTATTTCTTTTATTATAGACATTTTGAATGCTTTTCTCACTTTTTTGTCTTCCGATTCCTCAGTTTTGAAATATTTCAACAGTGTAAAAGCATACTCAGTATTTAAGCTGCCCGAAGGAATGGAGGGCCAGATTATTTTCTCTGTTACATTCCCATAAATGTTAAATCGTTCCTGTCATTTGTACAAGGTATAGGCAAAACAGAATACAATTCAAGGAATAACTCCTTGTTTGACAGTGGCTGCTGAAGAACAAACCTGGTGATCATGAAGGGGAAAGCTGGAGGCTGGACAAACAGATAAAAAAGGAAGCGAGCTGAACGCTCTCCCAAATTCTGTGGTTGTCAGATGGCTTGGCACAAGTGTCAGGTTTCTTTTTTTGGTGAAGTCCCTGAATTGCAGCTCAGAGTTTTAAGCCAGGTCCTGCAATTTCTGTCTTTGGAATGTGCTTTGTTCTCTGGTCGGTTCCTGAGGTGATCCACCCACTGCTAGGACAGACTTTAAAGTTGTAATTCGGTCTTTGTGGGATCAAAGGCAACCCATCAAAATAAGACAGTCTCCTGAGGATGAATTCCTTATTCTGTATCTTGCTACTTGTAGTCCTACCCACTTACTGTAAAACCATTTAGCACATGATCAAAGTCTTTCTATGGCAAGTGACAAAAATTAAGAACTCAACTAGTGGGATTGGGAGCCCATAAAAGAAAAGGTAATTTAGGGTTTCTAACAGAAACAGCTATATTGTGTTGCCAAAGGATTTCAAAGCTGACTCTTTTCTTGGGTCTGACTTAGTTCTTGCTTGCCTCTGCTGAGGTGCTTCAGCGTATTCCAGTCCTTCCTACACTGGTAATTAGAGGTTGATTAATCCAACGTTAAAATATTTTTTGGGTGTTTGAGAAGAACACATAAGTTGCTATTTTGTACCAGATGCTTATTATACTTCAATATGGAATACTGCTAAAATTAATGTTTAATGTAATTCTGCGTTTTGAAAGAAATAGAAGTTGTCATGGATTGTTTATCTCTGGATTTATGTTAACAGGTTTTATTCAGTTATAGCTGCATCTTTGCAAAAGGCTTGGATCTTGTAAAGCAGTCAAAACCTAAGATTTTACAGAATTTATGATTTTTCTTTTCTTCATACCTAACCCTTGCCCCAGTCATCCATTATAGCAATTTCAATATTAAAAGTGATTCTAACATCATGTTCTTGCATAATCTTCTATGTGATATTACCTGGCGAACCCTTTTTGTGCACTCCATTTTCTCAAAGGGCTCACAACTTGGCATTGTGTGCTTTGACGAAGGATAAAATAGATAAATATATTAGATAAGTATATTAAACTAGAAGAACAGATGAGCTCTTTGGGGGGAAAAAAAAAAGAATGTACAATAAGTGTAAATCATACAAATAACTTCTATAGTTCTGTGTTCCAGTGTTGCTTGCTGGATAACAGCATTTTCTGGGGGTGCATATATTCAAGGGAGTAATCTGTCATGCATCGTCCAAATGCTGTAAAGATTTTAAAAATAGGAAAAAAGCACAACAGCAATTTTCAGATGAGTCAGAATGGTGTTACCTTTCTTTATTCTTGCACTTCTGAATTCTGTCAAAAAGGGTTGATCTCATAATTAGTTGTCCAAGGAAATGATTCCCAGAAGAGGAATCTTATTTTGAAGAGCTATAAATTGACATGGCAGAAATTGCTTCATAAGAATTTCTTTGAAGATTAATGCCAGCAATGAAACTTTTCAGACATTGTGGGAACCATTTATTCATGTAAACAAAGGTGTGCAAATGAGTGGTGCCTAGGTACAAGGAGATATTTCAGGAGAACACTCAGAATGTGTCATTTGGTGAAGCTGGGGCTGGTCTTTGTTTGTTGTTTTGCTGCATGTTGTTTTACACAGTTTCCTAAAGAAACTGGTCACACTCAGAAGATGACCTGGCCTCTATCAACATCCCACAAAGTGCACAGAGAAGAGCAGGAACCTCCAATTGCATTTGTTCCCTGGCTGCAAAGGAGTTAAAACAATCATCCAGGAAATAAGAGTTATGAGGTAAGACCATTTGTATCCCAGGGGAGTCCCTGACCACCAGGGGACCACTAGGTTTTTCTGAGGGAGGACTCTCCCTTCCTTCCCCTCCCCTTCTGAAGCTGAGCTGCTGCAAGGATTTCCCTCTCAGAAGGAAAGAGTGAGAAACTCTTTCTTTCAGACTTGCTTTTGGAAAAGAGAGTTGGTTTATTGATTCCTTCCCTTTTACCTCTGCTAACCTATACCCACACTCTGGGCATGCACAGTGCCCTCTCACATCTGATGGAGGCTGGAGGACGTTCAAGGGCTGGAGAGCTTGCTTGTGAAAGCAAGTCCTGCATGATATTTCTTGTAACATCACACCCATAAAAGAGAATTATTCTTCTGCATGTTGACTTTGGTGAGTGGCAGATTCTGCAAGAACATAGGGATCTCTTTGAAATCAGTGCATGTGCTCCTTGACTCCTGTCATACATCCACCTGTAGACAACATCTTAGCCATGAGTATACAGCACACTGTTTTTGAAAAGCTACAACTTTGCTAAATTAAAGCCAATTCCTTTCAAAGCATGCAAAAACACTAATTTTCATTGATTACTCAGTCATAGCCAAGTTTCAAATTTCATCTGTTTTTACTGTAGTTCTTCTGGAAAAAGTTTGGTTAGAATCACTCTCCCATAACCTAAAAATGGTTGCAGGGATTTTGCTTTGACTTTAAGGGGATAAGAAAAAACCTCTCTTTAGGCATGGAAAACTTCAGCCTGAACAATGAATGATTCAGAAGACTGTGGTTGTGAGAAAAATGGGCTTTTAATTGGATTCATTTTGCTTATGTAACCATTTGGTCCCTATCAAGCAACTGCTCTAATAATAATTTTGCTTATCAATAATACATGGTCTCCTCTAAACTAATGTATCTATAGCAAGAAAAATGTGCCATACATATATATATATGCCTGTGTTTGTATGTAAGGTTTAAAAATGTCTTGCAAAATTTTGTAGAAGAAAAGTCTGCCCAGTGGTCTTAATAGAAAGACGTTGCTTCTGGCTCAGGAAATCCTCCAGCCACAACTGGCTGGAGCTGGGGAACATATTCTGGAAAAACTAGATTTGCTGGTTTAGAGGAACCTTTGATCCAGTACACTCAAACTTGGGTGAACAAAACAACAGCAGCATGCAGAGAAGCTTCCTGTGAGAAGACTGAATGTTGACTGCTTTGTCCTGAGTTTCATGGAAGAAACACAGGCTTAGCCCTCCTGCTGCGGCTGCTGTTATTGCAAATATCCTGAGTGCTTTTAGCACCCTGCTCCAGTGTTAGACAGATGTGCCGAGTTTGTTCTTGGTGAGCTGCTGTACAGGATGGTTGGCGAAGGGTCTTGCTTTCTTGCGGCTCTGTGAAGATGAGGGAGCTGGGGGTTGGTTCTTGGGTTTGCAACTGGCTTCACTGCTGAATGCTGACTCAAGCTGTTAATCCCGCTGGGTCAGCCATAGCAGATGAAGCTGAGCAGAAAGACTTAGCACTGAAGTTCATATCAGGCAAATACTGGAGCTGACAGATAGAAGAGGCAAGCAGGCGATGCTTTTATGCTGGGTGATGGTCAAATACTTTCCACTAACACAGTAGCCAAGTTTGTAGGCATTTTGAAAGAGCTACCTGTGAAGGGGCTGGTCTTTAAATGTGGTGGTCCCCCACACCCTGAGGAACTCATATAAATGCAAATATTAAATCAGTGTTTAAATGGACACAACTGAAGTCATCACTGTTGACTTGTTGGCCTGGCTGAACAGAACGCTGGAAAGGCTGAGGTGTGACTCAGGAGGGAATTAAACAGCAGTAAAATACATAATGCCAGTTCACAAAGGCTGAAACAGAGACTTGAGGTGAGGAAAAAGAGAATTTACCAATTTAATTTAATAGACCTTTTATGAGGCTGTGAATTTACTTGCTAATCATTGCTGTATAGATGTGAGGTTCCTGGTATTTTACTTGGTTTTCCCCTATATATTTTAGTTTCAACACCAGAAGAGTGCAAAATCTGTATGACCTAGTCAAAGAAATGACCAGGATCAGATCTTTGCTCAATCCTACCTTTTATCAGTGGCCTGAAAATGTAAGTTGCAGTTAATCCAGAGACCAGTAAATGAAAAGTAAAGGGATGTGTTATGGAAAAAGGGACTCAGTCAGATGTTTTCTGCTCTGGTATGGCACTCTGTCTTGGCACAATGTTGACCACATTTGCCATAGTACTCAGTGATGCAAGGAAAGAGCTGGGTATCATGGTGCCGAAAGACTCAGGCTCTCTGTACAATCCTCTGGCTAAAAGAGATGAGCTGAGCCTTCAACCTTACATCTATAATCAAGGAGATATTACGCGGTGTGCGGACTTTTTCATGTTTGTACTTGGCACAGTGACTGCTGTGCAAATTCTGTCCTTTTCTGTCTTTCATTATTCAAGAGTATGTTGAGTATGAGTTGGGTTTAGAGGTGAGCCACGAGAATGATAACAGCGTTGTTAAGTGACACTCATTTCCCTCTGCTGAAGTTGTACCACTGAGCACCAAATAAATCCATATTTGGTCAGGTGAGAAAGGCCTTATGAAAGTGACCCTGACCCTCTAAACTGCTGATCAGAGCTTTTACCTCCAAGGTGACTGCTGAATTTAAAACACTGAAGCACTGATAGGAGGCAAGAGCATGACCCCATTTCATGAGTGAGATGCTGCCTCTGCTGGCAGGAGAAATAGGGCCAAGAGGGCATTAAGAAGTTCCTGTGTGAGAGATTTAATAAAATAAAAGAAGCTCTAGACACACGGTCTCATGTAGGTAAAAATAGACCTAACTCTAAGAAAACATAGGAAACCATTCACCCAGGTTTAGAGCATAGTGCCCATGCAGTGGTCGTAAGCTCCCTGAGCACTGTTTTGAGCACTGCCACTTTGCCTACGAAACTCCTCTTGTGGATCATCTGAATCAGGGAGTGTTAATGCTTTGCAGCAGCAAGTCTCACTAGGAAGACGTTCCTAAATTGCAGTAAGCAGGACAAGAGTTATCCCTGCCTGCCTGAATGGCAAAGATGCTAAGACAGTAAGTTTTGGTTTTGGTAGACAACCCTAAAATTGGAGGAAGGGGTGAAGAATGTTCAATGAATCGAGTCATTGTAAAATCATCACCACCACCAAAAATGGATTTAATTGAGAGCTGAATAAAAGCATTTTTATTTTTAAAAAGTCCTTAGTAAAGCAGGAACAAAACAGTTCAAGTTAATGACAAATCAAAACATTTAAACTTCTGAAATGTTTGAAGGTTTAATTATTTTTGGCTAAAAAATATCAGCCAAATCACAAAGAATTTTGGTTGACTTAAATAAACATTTTTCAGAGGAAAAGCATTTCTTCCAAAAAAATGCCACACGTCTCTAGTCAACAGAACATTATAAACAAGCCAAGTAAAATCATTAATCTGTTACACAAAACTACATAAAGACCCCACCAGAGAATGATATTCCCTCTTGAGCATATCTGCTCCACCTGGTCAAAAATGTGAGCGAGATCTTAGATACAATAATAAACTAAAGAGTTTAAGGCTAAAATTCCCTCCCCATCCCACTAAACTGATGAAGTTAGGCAGTTTAATACAAGTGGTCTAGTTTTCAAAAGCTCAGAGCACATCTACCGATCTGCAAGACTTCTACATTTTCATTCTATTTTTGTTTGTTGCTGTGGAGTCTAATAGGATATTTAAATATGTGACTGTTGAACAGAATGGTTAGGATTACAGCATGTGGCTGCTTGCCTTCTCCATGTGGCAAGCACACTGGACCTGCATTCAAGTCCTTCAGCTGGCTCTTAGCTTTGGGTGCTGGGTTAGGGCTTCTACCATGTTGGTCAGGCAAGTCCCAGCTACATTAATAGGTTGAATTTCAGTCTGGGAGCCACCAGCACATCTGCGACATTGCAGACTGGCACACTCAAGTGCATTGTGTGATGGCTCAGTCACAAGGGTCTGGAAGATATTAGGCAACCGTAAAGAGTGGCTCACTTGAGGAAACTCAGCAACATCTCCATCTTTCCTGCCTTCAGACCTGCCGTTCACAAAACTTGTCTCCAAACCTCCCATCAACCACTGCTTCTCCCTTTCCAGTTGCTCCCTCCATCTGGCTCTTCTCAACCAGGTTTTCCTTGAAAATAGAAACAAGTCAGGGATTGTAGAAAGGGCCTGGTGGATTTTAGTAATATTTAAATAATGTGTGCTCAGATTTTTTTATTTTTTTTAATGATGGGACAGCATTAGAAAACTGAAAGTTAGTTTGGGTAGACTGTGAAGAGTTTGGGAAAACAGGGGAAATTAAAACAGTATTTTAAAAAGCAACAGGTTATTTCACAATAAAAATGTAATCTTTGGAACAAACATTTTTATTACACATAGAGAGATAAAGGAGATGGTAGAGTTCAATACTTGGCATTTCAGGCTGAAGATATTTAGATTAAGGATGAGGAGGAAAGAGAAATATTGCATCTCCAGTCTGCTGTTTCTTCAGATGTGGCTGCAGTTTGAGCACAAAGGCATCTCTTAAGGAACTGCCAGATACATCAATGTCTCTGTAAAAATGGACAAAATGGAACTGCCAATTATTTAAAAGTGTAGATGCAGCAAGTAGTGAGCAGTTCGCTGTGTCTGGCATTCCTCACGAAGAGGGGTGCCAGAAATTTACTGGCAAAACATTTCAGCTAAGTGATCTCAGATGAAAAAATGACAGCTTCTGCTAATGAACAGCCAGTGCTGTGAGCATAAACATTCATCAATAGTATCCGAGTGGAAGGACCGTGGTAGTATCTGGCTTTGCAAAGACTCTTCTTTTCTTTGCACCCATGTGCACATCTAGCCCAATCATACTGTGTGGTGGTACTGGAGCTGGGATGCATACCACCAGCAGAAAGAGCAAAGGGCATCTGCTCCCAAGGACGCATCTTAAACGCCTTGGTGGTCTCTTCCCAGAGCATCATAACTTTGCTCCAGAGGTAGCTGCAGGAAAGCTTGCTGTATCCACAGCTCCCAAGGAAGGCAGCGAAGATCACAGGAACCGTCCCATGTCCTGCCCCAGCGCCAGCAGACGCCTGGGAGAAGAGTACCAAAACCGCCACAGTATGGTCCATCGGGGGTCTGGCATCTGCCGAGACACATGGTAAGCTGCAAGCTGTATGAGCAAAACTCTGTTTGACAGCCAGTGCACTAACCTGTTTTCTGTTAACTGCCCTAATCTCTTTTTTAATCCCTTTAAACTTCTGGTTTCCATAAGGTAAGGACAATGCATTTCACCATTTAATTGTGCACTGTGTGGGGAAAAGGCCTTCCTTTCTCTTCATGGCATTCAGATGAATCGTTTTGGGTGATGTGTATGTTTGGGAATATTTCTGTGCAACCACAAAAGAATTACTAAGACTGATACAAGTGTCAACTTGATTTAAAACCTAAAGCATTAGATCAGCAGTTTAGGCACTGCAGACACTAACAAACACTTTAAATAGTGTTTTACAGTCAAAAACTTTAAAGAAAGAAGGCAGCTGTGGCTATGGTGCTAAAGGTTTAGTGTCTTTATTTGTGGGAAGCCCATGTTAACTGGCACAAATAACATCCTGACGTTGCCAAAAGGGGCCTTTGCAGTGCCTTCCCCTCACCTCCAGATGACAAACACACAGATGTTTACAGTATTTGTAAATTGAATGCAAGCCTGGAAGAGATTTCATATTTGTAGAAGGATTTTCTACAGCATATGAGGAAAAGAAGTAGGAATTGTACACATCAGCTTGATTTAAGAAACCTTGCAAAAATGTCCGGTCTCTGAGGAAGTGCAGACTGTGGTGCCCATCGCACCGTGGGGTTGAGATGCTTTAGAGAGGCACTGAGGCTGTTAGCGGGGCTCTCCGGGACTACACCTCCTACCAGCCCCACGCAGGACTTCATTAAGATGCCTGATAGGTGATTCCTTGGGCATGGAGGAAAGCATATTCGAAATCAGAAGTTTGGGCCAATTAAAAAGTATAAAATCAAGGAAAGACATTTCATTCTTTCCTTAAAAGAATAGAAGAAACCAATAAAGCTGATCACACATGCCAAGAATATGTGCCCAGGCAAATGAAAGAGTTAACGTTGATGGCCCAGAAAAATCCCTGCCCCTTCAGAGGGAGCAGAAGTGAATGAAGTTCCTCTCAGTTTACATTTACTGCAAAAACTACGTTCTCATTTTAAACGGGTATTGTTGGTACCATGCAACAGTCCCCCAGCATAGTGCCCCTGCTACAGGGGACTACAGCTGGACAGAAATAGGATGCATCTGATTTAGTCAGACATAACTCCACAATTTATCTTTTATCCTTAAATATTAACCCCTTCATGTTTAGCCTTTCAGGTGTTATTCTACTTGTACCATGCTTTACATGTCATTTTTCAGGCCGGAGGCATGATTTTAGCCAGTTTGCCATGAAGTGCCGTTTTGGATAGGTGACTATTAACCTCTGTTGTGCTCAATCCACTGCACAGGACTTCCAGGGGAAAACTCTTAGTGAGTAATATAATGGTAATGGCTCCTGAAAAAAACCTGCACAGCCATCTATCTGTCTATCTCTGTAATTTCAGGACAGCAATAACAAAACCTTGCTTCTCATGTATATTTTTTTAAAGAGAAATCTGAGAGCTGGAGTTCCTGTAGCTTTGGAAACTGAGGCCAGAGAAACTGGAGCAAGGCAAGAGTATGAACTGCTAAAGGTTGAACCCAACAACAACAAATCGCTGTGAATTGTTGTCTCAGGACACATCATATTCACAAAGTGTTTCTGCAACAATTGCAGGCAAGAGGGGTACCATAGAAAGACACCCGTAACAACATAACACATAAATAGCACAGATAACCACGGCACGTAAAACACAACGAAGCACAATTGCCAAGAGAAGTAGACTCACTGTTTTTTGACAGCTGCTCTGGTATTTCAAGGGGAATGGCAGGTCCAAGCAACAGCAAAAGGTGCTGCAGGGGTTGGTCGTGCCATCAGTAGTAAGTTTAGTTGGTAAGAGGTAGTAAATAGCCTTTGCAGGATCCAATGCAGTCAATAAACATAATTCTTGGGTGCTCTCTCTTGGTCTAACTCACCAGTGATAATTTCTTATTTACCCCAGCCTTCAAACTGACCTTGGGGTCAGATAGACTAAATAAACTGATTCAGCCTCACCCTCCACAGCCTAACACAAAGCTTGTATTGCGGGGTAGCCGCCTGTCTCAATGCCCCTGTGTGGAGGCATCAGTATGTACCGTCCTTCTGTGTGTCTCGCTTTTGTTGCTTCGGTAAAACTAACACATTTTTGCAGTTACATAAGTAATAGCTATTAGGTGAGATAGTTATTAGCACATATTTTCTGTTGTAGAAATATTTGCATACCAGGGATGGACTGTTTTCTCTGGTTTTCTCCAAACCAAAAATATTTTCCAATTGCAGAGAGCTCAAGCTTTCCCCAAGCATTTGTTTCCTCCAAGCAATTCAGTCCTCTAACTTGAGTGCCCCATGTGTGACATCCTCCTTGAAGAACTGGGAAAAGACCCTTTTCTACAGAGGCTTGGGAGAGAGTCCCGTGGTCCTAACTGCAAATTGAATGGTCTTTGTAATTTATTTTCCCTGCAGCATGTGGGGGGCTTCTGAGCAAAATCACAGCCTGTGGATGTAGGCCAAAATCCTCATTAAAACAACTACACAACACCTCGCTCCAGACGCAGCAGCGCACCTGAAGAATGAGTTTCCTCCACAGGAACCGGGCTTATACACCTGTCAATGAGGTGGGCACCATAAAATGCACAGACTGTGAATTAATAAATAATATTTTACCAGTCTTATGGGCTCCTTCCTCTACTGGTGTTTATATAAAAATGTTTTCTAATCCTTGCTAGGTTTCTGGCTTTATTTATTCACCACCATCTGTTTTTTGTCTTTTTTCTCTTTTTCCAGGGTTTGCTTCCCATCCTCCTGCTTGTTTAGCTTTCAGGGCAGCCCCTTCCCCGCTGCTCCCGCAGTCTTCCCAGTGCACTATTCTCCCCTTGTTTTACTGAGCTGTGGTATTATTTCCCATGCACAATTTTACATCCGTGGGGTTACTTGTGCTGCAGCCTTTTCTTTCTCATTCTAAGAATGCAGTTTTTACTTTGCAGACTTGGGCTGATTGGCTCATCTCGTATTTTTGCATCTTTTTTTGCTATATCTTGCAATCTGCTGGTGTAATTGCTCTGTGTGGGGCACAGAGGAACCGAGCGAGCCTCCATGGGCTGGTGCTAGGCAGTCATGGAGTGTGGTGGTGCTCCTTGCTCTATCCTGCAGGAGAGGCAAGGGCAGGGAGAGAAGAAGTGGCTTGAAGTCACTCAGCTGTCAGATCTGACAGCAGGAATAGAAATGGGGCTTCCACCTACTTCTTTCTTACCTCTGAAAACACCATGAACGGTCACTCTCACTGGAGTGTCCTTTAGGCACCTTCAGATATGGCTGGGACAGGTACATAGGAGAAACTCTCCTGAGGAAACCACCAAACGTTGAAATTAGTCTATTAGGCATTAAATATAGACCTTTCTAGCCAATATGGGAGAAAAGAGACTGTAGCCAATTTTCTTCACATCAGTCACTTGCAGAATTATGTTTTCAAAACAAATGTTAAACACAAAAAGATTGATCTGTGCTGTCTGAGGTGATCCATTGCGTCTTTTCTGCAGCTATCAATTAATAGAAAAAAGTTATTGTTTGCTGTCTCACAGCCAACTAAGTAATAAAATTAATTGACCATATTTAAGACAGCTACTCCCTACTTGTGAAAATTTTGGGAAAATCACTAGGAGGAAGAAAAATGGGGTTTGAGTGTTATTGAAAATAAATCTAGTTTTTAGACAATGAAAACATTTTATTCTCTAAGTTAAAACAGAATGTATGCAGCCTGTTTCTAATTCACATTGTCCATGAAATTTAAGCAATGTATTCATCTTGACTTTCATGCTCATTGTCCCTAGTAAAAAATGCTCTACATCAATTGCTCATTATTTACTGAGGTTGTTTACTGTTAAGTTTGTGTATGATTGCAAATTAAACATACGCATTGAACTCCATCATCTAACACATGGCCACTATTCATATCTGGCAAGGCCTGGTTTTCTCATTGAGCGCTGAGAAACCACCTCAAATATAGCATTTTCCTTTATATTGAAAAAGCGCTGTGTTTCAAATCTTCTGCTGGACAGAAAGTACAGGAGATAAGCAGGAATTTTGAATATAAAAGCAAGCTATTTGAAACCTAAAATAATAATTAAACCTGTTGCAAGCAATCGAATATTTACATTAGCTTAATAAGAGATGAGAAAGTAGTGATCTTGTCAATGACTGTATCTACAAATATTCAGCAGAATTTGATTGATTAATTATTGCTGCTTCAAAATTATAGTTGAATGATTCCCAGGTTATAGAAACACTTTTTAAAATAAACTGTTATTTTAGGGGTCAAATTTCTTGGATACCTATAGTGAATAACTTTAGGAAGGATTCATTTTCAGAAGGTTACTGCTTGATGCTTTCTGAAGACTTGACACTGTCAAAGCCTTTCATGTTAAACACCAAAGATGTGATACACGCAGTGCTATTTTTTAATTTTTCCCACTTTTGTTCATAAAAATAATGAGAAAAATTCTTTAGAAATTCAGCAGATTTATCAAAGGGGAAAAAAATCTTTTCTTCACCACCGCTTTTCCTTGCTGATGGATGACTGCTTTCTGAGCATCAAGCCATGCAAGTACTCGAAAACCAGTACGATCTCTTCAAGGCTGCATTTTCAGAAGCTTGCGATTCTTCTGGGAGATGCTCCTGAGCTTGTCCTCGCTATGGGGTTGGCAGAGGGCAGGGTGACACCCACTCCTGGCACTGTGCTTGGCTGGCGGTGGACATTGGCTCCGCTGGCCATGGGTGCTTCACATGTCTGGAAACCCCTCCCAAAAAGGAAATACAGCAGCTCCACATGGACAATTCACTGCATGCTGTAGGAGAGCTCGCTGGCTGTTTTTCTTTTTTCACCTTCAACTGCTACAACCCATCTGTCATGGCAATTGGTTTCTCTCCCTTGCTCAAAGACCTTCATCTGGTCTCTCCGTTTCGAAGCCTGATCTTACAGGACTCTGGGAAGCTGTAGCCTACGGACATCTGTGGCAGATAATGCAGCAAAAATGAAGGATGAGGCGCTGCCACTCTCGAGCAAAGCCCTCTGCCTGTCACACTGCTCTCTCCGATCTCTCTGTATTTCCTTTCTGCTGCTGCCCCTTTTGGAAAGGTGAAGCCCTGCGGTGTTGGAGCCCTGCCGGTACAAAGGCATGAAGTTGTCAAACTGTTACTGGCTAAGGACACGAGAAGCCTTAAGTTTGAAAATTACACAACAGCATCACCCCATCAATGTTGCTGCTCACCGTAAGCGCTGGATCTTCCCATTCCTGGTGGCCCACCAGCGGCTTCACAACAGGGCGAGCGTCGGCTCCGTCAGTGGGTGAGTGACGTTGAGTCTCCCCCGTGACCTCCAGCCGTGAGCGCGCGAAATCACGGCAGGCAGACGTCCAGCGCGTGGTAGGTGAAAGCCGTGTAATCTGCGAATGGCATGTGACAAGCTGCCGGGGGAGAAGGGGCTGACAGCAAAATGGGGAAAGTAGCGAGTTTTATCTTTTGCATGGCAGCACTCAGTGACAAAATAACGTTGGGACTTATGTCCCAGGATCCGACTTGTCACTGGCCAAGGAGAATCACTTCGTGGGACAAATAACTTTATCAACAGACCATGCATGTGCAATTTGCTTACATTTCTGAATGACCCAAGAATGCCAGCGCGAGGTAACAGCTGACATCAAACCATGACTTCTTTATGCTTCCATTGCTTTATCTTGGCCTCGTACCCTACAGAATTTAACCCTTGGGTCTCCATCTGTAAATTTATCTTTTGTAAGGCAATATAACTGCGCCAAAGGCACTGGAGAATGAGGTGACCCAGCTGAATTAAATGGAAATTGAGACTGTGAAGTAGCCCTGGAGGTCAGGCTATGAGTGAGATATAATTTCTCATAAATGATACAGAATTTTGCAATATCACTTTTGACTCAGGGATGAGGTTTCTTAAATTCTGCTGTTCAGGAAAAAAAAGGATGCCTTTTTCGCCCCATAAGGAGAAGTCACATTTGGCAGTGGAGCCAGCTTTGCAGGAGCATGTGGGTGCCTAAAGCTGGTGTCAGGCTCCTTGTGAAACTGATAAGTGGAGGGAGCAGCTCTCCTGGTTTTCCAGTGGGAGCCCTGGCACTGCCAGCTCTTCCCCAGGAGCTCCAGCTGCAGCGAGGAGGCACCAACCTGCGAGGGGTTTGGCAACACTCAGGCACAGTCCAGCATGTTAAATTAAATCAGTGGTTAATGACAAGAGGGAAACTTTTCGATTCATCCTAAAGAGGACGGACCCTCCATTAATTTAAAATAAAAAATACAGATTGTTCCAGTCATCACGTTATTTCCTACTACAGTACGTTGGTGAGAAGATGGAAATCGTATGCTACCATGTCAGGGATGGGTATGAAATCTCGCTTCAGAGAAAGCTCAAGAGGTATTTCTTGTCATCTTGATGCACTCAGTCCTACAATCCAAATGATTGTTTGCTACTTCCTACAGAAAAATAATTGCTTGCTATGTTTTTTTCACTGGCAAAGAGCAAAATGTGTGTTAATGCTTCACCTCCATTCCCCAGGTCTGGGTAAAGCTGTGGTTTGGTGTGGGGAGGAGAAAGGCTCCCGGCACAGGAATGAGACAAAATGTTCTTGTGGTCATTTGTGTGGCTTGTCACTGGCCCCAGGGGAGGCAGGCATGGCTCTTGTGAAGGCTCCGACAGCGCTGGAACCAGCTGGGACTGCAGAAAAAATGAGGGAAAAGGAGGAAAAGCGCCGGCGTGAAGAACCTGTTTCTCATGTGGAGAAAGCCCATCGCGAAGAGCATAAAGGTGACCCGGCAGTGCCATCGCTTTGGAGGGACGTGGAGGGGTCTGAGCGCATGTTAACACCGGCTTGCGGGTGCTTTTCCCCGACGCTTTCTGCAGCCGCACGGCACAGCTGCGCAGGCGCCTGGGAGAACGCGCAGGCAGGGAGAAGGGCAGCGCTTCCCGTCACGGGTGGGGGGGAGACCTGCTCGCCGCCCCACGGCTATCTGCCTGCCCCAAAGCGCCCACCCCGCCGCCAAGGGACGCTTGGTCCTCCGGCCTGCGCGCTCCCCAGGCAACGGCTTTCCTGACCCAAAAGCAAATCCTCCACGCCGTGGCTCCGTGGGGGGACTTTCCCAAAAGGAGCGAGCGCTGGAGCGCAAAAATGAAAATGACATCCTTCCCCTTCCAAGGAAAGCAGCCCTCCTCCCGAACCCCTAATTAAAATGCAAAGGTTTAATATGCAAACCAGCAGAAGGCTTAATCATCGTGTCTCAGCTCATGAGAGAGACGTCCCGCGTCTCAGCTGAAGAGCAGCGCAGCATCGGCTTCCTGCGAGGAGAGACTGCCGCTCGTCGCTCCCCGGAACGCGCCCGGCGTTTTGGTCATCGGGGACGCAAGCAATGGCCTGCCAACTCTCACTTGCACGGGAGGCAAATTCCAGTGAAAGGAGGAGGTGAGGACAGCCGGGAGAGCGAGCCTGCAGTCCCAGGCCCACAGAGCTGGGGATGGAGCTCATGGACCACCCAGATGCTCTTCCCTGTTGTCCTGCGACATCAGCCAAGCCCAAACCCTTTCCAACAGGCTCTTCTTGGGTCTGTTCTGGAGCATCTCGGTCCTCCACAGACTGTGACCGAGTTTGGCTGGCTACATTGGTTGTGAGAACGTTTTTCTTGTTACCCAACCTCAGCGTCCCGAGGTGCAGATCTGTCCCGTTCATCCAGTGCCACGTGGGCACCAAGAGCGTTGATTCTCCTTGCCGCCTTGCCCTTGGCCCAGCTGAACCATGCCCTCTACTTGCCTTTACTGAGGGCCAATTTTATGTCAGTCATCTTAGGCTTTATACATTTTTCAAGTAAACTATGGATGTTGGGCACCTAACAGCACACATATACATATATGCGTGTACATATATATGCGTATGTATATGTGTGTTTACATATATGTATGGTTAGCACCAATCTTTTCTTTTTATATCAGCTTTATGGTATAATATGAAGTTAATGACATGTTTTGGGTAAAAAATGAAGCTTCAAGGTAAGTAAATCTACTCGTAAATTCATATACCATTCCACGAACACTTCTGGTCAGAAAAAAGAAGGAAAACCAAACAAAGATCAGGGGTTTTTTCAACGTTTGCTAAGATAATTAGGAAAAAAAACATTTTTAATAGTTTTTCACCTGGAAATTAGTTTTTTCTAAAAGTTTTGAATCACATAGACTGTTTTAGTCAACTGGAAACAACACTGAGAAGGGAAATATTCTGCTGACGAAACAAATGCAATTTGAAATTGGGACCAGTCTGAAACCATTTCCCCTCCATCTCTCTCAGTTTAGCTGGTGAATTGAGGAGAATTAATTGCGCGGGTCCACTGCCCTTCAACTCAGGGGTGCAGGAATCCTGGTACCCTGCATTTGTGACCAGAGGAGCCTGTGAATGATAAAAGAACGTTTAAGCACAGAATTCCAACTACAAATAAAAACATTTCCTTGTGGAAATCTAATGAGAAGATAATTCTCAGGCATGTTTATTAGTAGGAAGCCATTGCATAAAATGTATGGGTGAGGCAAAACATTGATTAAAATACCACCCAGGTAAATCAGTTTCCCAGGCAATATATGGAGAGCACTGCCATTTAACAGCTCTGAGGCAGCCAGCAAAAATGCTAGAGCAGCCTGCCAAACAGCGAGATGTTGCTGATGGAAAAAATTAGCCTCAGTACATTGGCATCTGGAGTCTGTGACTACCATCCAAAAAGAAAAGGGACTGGTGCTGTGGAATTGGGTAATTGCACTCCAGCAGCCTACCACAAGTCTGCTGTGTCTCTGTTGTTTAAAAAAAAAAAAAAAAAACCAAAATTTAAGTGTTTTTAATTAAAAAATAAGGCTTTATAAGTACAGAAAGTAAGATGCTAGGGAAAGACATACAATTAACTGGATAAAGGAATCATGGTTTCTGGGTGTGTCTGAGTAAAACACAGATATATATGCATATGTGTGCATCTGCCGTTTTGTGTTTCCGAGTATTTGTTTCTGTGTTAACTCTGTGTCCATTTCACAAAGAATTATACACTCAATTTACTTGAGATTCCAATGTATATTACTTGGAAAAAAGCAATTTCTGAGTACAGCCCATGTTTTAGCAATTATATTCCTCTCTTCCTCCCTCTTTTTTTTTTTCTTTTTTTTTTTTTTTAAATTTTGGGGGGAGCTGTCAGATTCAGGCAATCACCCCCTGCTGTGATCCTCAGGGTGGAGGGGTAGCTGAGGTAACAGCATTGGAGCAGCCAGTGCAGATAAATTACCAGTTCTTAATCTGAAAACATGCTTATTCATAGGGGAAATTCGCAGGAATCATGAGACATTAATGCAAACATTTTACTTACCTGAATGTTCCGTTTGCTCCACTGCCGGCGCCCGGGGAAATGACACTGAAACCACTCTGCTTATGTTTCTGCATGGCACCTTCTTTTGAAGACTTTAGTTGCAGGTGCTTAGAAGTCCTTCCCTCCAAAAGAGCAATGACAAATACTTCTCATGTGTGAAACAAATCCACTTGGGCATTTTGCCATTAAATCAAAAATCACTGTGTTTCTTGTACAAGAGTGACTGAAGGATGGTGTAGGTTTAAAACCTCAGGCTTAGTGAGCATCTAGTTCTGAGAAAGGAATACAGTCATTGCCAAGTTACCTGTTTCTAAGAATTCAAGAGGTTATCAATGGTAGAAAACTGTACAACGTGTGGACATATGATACTATTTTTACCTGTTATTCCCAATATACATGGATCCGGTAAAATCTGATCTCTCCTCTCCCCTACCCACTGCAGAGCCAGTCAGAGTAAGAGTATTATTTGTCATAGACATTGATGGGACTAATCATATGCTTAAAGTTAGGGGAGTGCTTGAGTGCTTTGCTGGATGATGGCCTAAAGGACCATGTGTGCTGCACTCATGAGAAGGGTCAGTGAAGGATGCAATGTGATTGCATTGTAACATAGACTTTTTTGGATGCCTTTTTGGCCCTCGGTACTGTTTGTGTGCGTGTGACAATAAATAAACCTCACTTTCTATAAACAGAGCAACAAATAGGGGGTGGTTCATGTGCCACAGTGGAATACCCACAGAACAAGACAGGTACTTGTGCCTGCCACAGCCTTTCCACAATACAAGCCAATGTGCAGGAAGAGGGGGGAAAAAATTAACTAGAGGTCACTATTGGCTGAAAATATCCAGTGTCAGGAGAGGTGTTCGGAGGTGGTGTGTTGGAAGACAGATGCTTTTCATACGGTATGACAGGCATACTGAAGTCAGTCTTAAGTTTTAGAGAGTTCTTGTATGCTTTATAAAGGGCAGGTAAGAAACATTAGTGGTAACTCTCTGAAATTGTTTTTAGCATTTCTGAAAAAATATTTTTCTTTAAAAATCAAATTATGCAGAAAGAGAATGCATTCATTAAAAACAAGGTGAGACAAAGGTTATTCCAGAAAAAAAAAAAAAAATTTAAGCACAACCCGATGCAGAAAAGCACTTAAGCAGGTATTTAAAGTAGACCATATACCTGACTGCTTTCCTGAGTCATAGACACGATTACAGGATGTTTCATTTGCTCTTTGTAGTGTCCTCAGGTCCAGAGATCTTTTTGCTTTCATAAAGAAATGGCTGTAATCAATCAAAAGACATCAGCATTCCTACCACTGGGATTATGAATTACATTGCTGTAATAAATATGAATGCCATTTCCCTCATCTCCTGTTCTTTCAAGAGCCCTAAAGGTTTTATTTCAACTTTCAAACTTGCATTGAGGGCTTTGGCTAGGGGTTAGTGCTTCTGGCTTGCTGAGCTAATTTGGCAAATAATTTTAAAACAACTTGTATTGTATGTAGACTTGCAGGCTTTGAAATATTGCTCAGTCAGCTCTTATTTCATGAAGAGTTTGTTTGATTAGGCGCCCAGGTGAAACACAATCGGGGGAACCTGGTGAGCTGTAACCCCTCCGCGGGGAGGAGGAAATGAAGTGGGTTTGCTTGGTCCTTGGCAGAGCGTTACAGCCGCTCGGCTGTCCTGCAAAGGGGTATCGCCTCTCCCTGTCTACCTTCCAAGAGCGTTGCTGCTGTACTTTGTGAAAAGTCCCATTCTGACAACACCTATTAGGCATGCCCTTGGGTATCTACTGGAGTGACCCTCCAACGGGGGTCTCATTAGTGGGCTTTGACTTGGCTTAAGTTTGATGAGCTACTAAGTCTTGGGGCAGCTCCCGGTGTGGGCAGGATGACCATGCTTGGCCCGTATAGATGGGGTGTCCAGGTCCTGATGCTTCTACATAGGTCACCTGCTTGCTGAGCATAATCTGTCAGGATTAGTGTTTTGGATTTAGCTTTCTAAACTTGATCCAAGGCCCACTTTGTGTCTCTCGAGACTTTTTTTGGACTTCCATCTGTTAGAGTTTCCTAAAAGCCACTTTGGTCAGGGTGGGCTTCACAGCATGTGTTTGGTGATAAAGCTGAGCTGGCAGAAAGGGCCCTGGTGGGATCAGGCTGTTCAGGGTCTCACCCATTTCTTGCTGGCCACAACGAGCCCATGAAGGAGACACAAGCCCGCAGACTTCAGGTAGGTTTTAGGACATGCAGAAGTGTGGCTGCCGTGGGGAGCCTGATCTGCCAGGTCTGCAAGGATGAGGAGTCCCAAAACCACTGACAGAAATCCCAACAATAAAGAAATTACCTTCAGCAAGGAATTAATAGAAAGTGTAAGCATGAGATGTAGAGAGAAAGAAAAGCAAACCAAACCAAACCAAAAAATCCCAGAACATTTCTTTCCAAACTCTTAGTGAAGCAAGACATGCTATATCCTGAGGACAGAACAAGAAACCAGACTGAGTTTATATAAAGCTACATGTGGAAACCTCCCCGGTAACAAAATGAGCAATAAAAATCAAATATCAATGAGAATACAAACATTCATCTTTAAAATCACTGAGCAGTAAATTACACATCACAGACCTCTTCAGTCTTCTGGCAAAAGCTGCACAAATGGAAACTCCTGAATGCAAATAAAAAACAACATGTTTGTTTAAATCTGCAGCTAGAGCAAGGCTCCACACAAGACATGTTTTCTAAATAAGGCTTTTTTGGTCACCTGGGTTGAAGAATACCTTTTTCCAGCACAACCTACGGAACATTTAATCAATCCTGATGGTAAAATTAAGATGGCAAATTCCTTCCTCCCTTCCCCAAAGTGAAGAGATGGGCACGTTTCCTATGACAATTTGAAAGGATTTGTCAGACATTCTTTACCAAAACCCACAATCTTAAAATAAATCCAAAGGAACTGAGTGGGTTTGGTGTTCGCTCTCTGTCAGGAGCTTTTATTTGTTTTCTCCCAGGGCTGGATCACGTCACGGCCGTGAGAGCAGGAGCCTGCACATCTTTGCAGAGAGTGAGATCCTGCTGTCATCTCCTAAAGCCTGAGCAGGAGAAAGAGGAGGTTCTGGCTGCCCCAGGAGGAGGAGGAGGGAAGAAATGCATGTGGCATTTGCAAGACAGCTTGAGCCCATCTTTTACCTGTAAGCCAAAGTCATGCCAGTTTATGTCTAATCCTTCAGACTGTATTTTCACCTTAAATCCTCACTCTGAAGAATGATCTCCTTAACAGGTAAGGGACATTACAAACAAGTCAACATTTAATTCCCCATTTTTCTTGCATCGCAAGGCAACAGCAAGCCCAAGGGAATGCAGCTGTTGGAGCAGTTTCTGCTCTACATGGGAGGCTGCAGAGCCAGGCCTTTAAGAAGCAGGGCTCTTCTTACGCAGTGATTGATGGTATACAGGTCTTTCGTACCACCTCTATCGTGCAGCCCACGGTCCTGCACTCCACAGGTGCTCTGGTTTTCTCAATGCTCTATGTGTCGGTGGCGGCAAAGTCTCCACTGCCTGAACTAGGCACTCACAAAAGACTTTCTGAACGATTAGTTATATCAGAAAGATGTTTGCGTAACTCATTATTATTTTTATTGATTGGATACAAAGCAGTACGTAATCTGATATTTTGTGAAGTAATGCGCAGACACTCTCAATATGCGGAGCAGCAGGATGGGGTTGCAAGCCCTTAAAAGCTCTTTTAGCAGTTCTCTCCCCCAAACTGTTTTAAGGTGACTAGAACAAAAAGCTATATTGATGATTATTTGGACCTTCCCTCCTTCCCCCTTTGCTAAGCCATGGTGAAACCATGTGAAATGCCCTTTTTTGGTAGCATTTAATTGTGGATGTCTGCACAAGACATTTTAAAGCTTCAGTGATAGATTATGAACCCTTTCTTTTAAACATGCCATTACAATTTCCCATTATATTGTTGCAGTGGACTGAACATAGCAGCAAACCAAATCCTAAATCCATAAAAGCAGTAAATTAAATGTGGCTCCAGTGGTTTTGGAGCTTGACCAACAAGTTATCTTTATTAATGCGTTCAGGGAAAAGGTCTCATTTTATTACATTATTTTCTTAATGATAAAGGCAGTAATGGAATCTCAGCAGAACACACCAAAGGAATCTTAGTTTGCTGGCAGTTGGGTCAAATTTTTGTCTGTATGTGCTTGGTACAGGGTTAAGACTTGGCAGTGTCCGACTCACTGACTTCTGTCTTGAAAAGCACAGTCTTTTGCTGCTTCTCTGTACTTGCTAGTTGACATTTTCTTGGCTTTAAATGAAATTTTGACACATAAATCCCACATGTCAAATGATATTGTAAAACAAGCATCCAAGTGTCAGCACATAGCCCAATAGTCTAGGGAGTAGAGAATGGAATAAGGAACACCTTTATGCAGTCTTTCATCTACATCCAGCCATCTGCAAGTAATTTGAAACCAGTTTCAAATGAAGCTAGGTTGTTTGGCCTGTTAACGCACACAAAGCCAAAGCAGAAGTTTGGAGTCTTCATGGCTTTTATTGACTTGCTAATAAGTAGATAAAGCCTTTATTTTCCAAAACTGTTCTTTTCTCAGATAGCCCATTCCAAAGAAAGCCTAATTGAAATTACAGAAGTCTCTTGTAGAGTGCCACAAATTCCATTTTTAAATAGCCTGCTGATCTTGAAAGACTTCATGATGAGCCTTTTACTTGCAAAGCAGGGCTGGTGGGTGCTCCATTGATGAGCTGTTTTGTTGGACTTGGGGAGACACTGATAGTACCAGGTTCCTACAAAGGAGTGTGGATTTACATGATGAGGGGCTGGCCCCAAGATTCACCACTTAAATACTACAGCAAGCCTCCTGTAACTGCGTGCTGCAGTGGGTACGTCGATAGGAACTACTTTTCTGTGCAGTACCATTGGAAAACCAGAATTGCAGGTAAGCCATGATTTAACAGGGGTTTCAAGGGCCTTTCAGCTGTGGCAAACTGGTATTCAGTAGAAATAAACTGCACATTCAAACGATATTTTAGATATGAAGCCAGTTATGAATTTCAGATGACACAGAAACATGGACCTTGACAAAAAAACCCAAAAGGATTTACCTGTGTTCCCAAGACGAAAGGGCCCGTGAACTTCAGTGTGTAGGCACTGTCAGAGAGACCGGAGAAACGTGAAAACGAGCACCGTGACATGCAGAATCCTAACTGAGGTTTGTGAATATACCCAGAACATAATCAGTGTGAAGCAGGTGCAGATGTGAAGAGACAGGAGATTGGGAGTACCACCTTAATTAAATGCCACTATTTACTGCTGTCAATATAACTGTCAAATATGAAATATATGTGTGTATATATATGTGGATGTACCCATATATATCTCTAAATATATAATGCCTAGGGAAAAAAAAAATCTGATTTTAGGAGAGGGCCTACTAGATCTGACTGAAAAAAAGGACACTGAGGAGGCTTAACCTTGAAGTACTTTTAAAGGGGAATAAAAACCCAGCATTCGATTCCCATGTGATTTTACTGTACTTTATGTGATGTGACTGCTTTTTCTTCACTTGCAGCATCGCACCGGGGACAGCACACTGAGGTTTGGCAGAGGTTGACCACACAGCTGTGGTGTTCAGGCTGAGCGTGTCCCCAGGATTGGTCCAGGTGACTTCTGTCTGTCCCAACCCTGGGGCTCACCAGAGGTTCCTCCAGCACTGACCACAGGCCACTTCTGCAGGCAGCCTCCATCAAAGCTTGAGGAGATCCAGCTACTGCCATGTGATAAGGGGGCAAAAGGGATTGCATGCAGCCGGCTGTGTCCAGTCTGAGGCAATAATTTTGTAAATCCCGGGGTTGATGTAGGAAGAGCTGAGCTTGGCTTCCTTTGCTGGATGTCGCTAACTGTGTATTTAGTTGTGTAACTGGGCTCTGGGATTTTAACGTTTTGCCTAGCGCACTGACTTGCCCCTGGGCTGTGAAAGAAGCAGTAGCCCAATGGGCTTTACTGAAAATCACGTCTATCCGACAGAGAGTGTCTGGAGCAAATGACCCACAACCCATGTCATTAAGCACATCCAGTCCATTAGCCAAGTTCTTAGCTAGATAAAGAGATAGTCTTTACAGTTGTGATTAAACCTGAAAAGAAAGCAGTGGAGGCCAGCAGGACAAATCTGTCTGGGTAGGAACTGGGTAGTGGTTTTGGTTGTTTTCCAGCCCGGCGGGGCCTTTCAGCTGCGTTTGGTGTTTCCACACTTGGGAAGGTGCCAGGACTGAACAGCACAACTCAGCTGGCAGCGGGGAGGTAGCTAAGCCCTACTCATGCAATTTAAATGGTTGTTTGGACATCAGCAAGTGCCTGAGATGCCTTCAATTTGTGCTGATTGTTTTTAAGGGGAAAAAAAAGCCACTCACAGCCAATGCATACGGTGGAACAAAACAAAAGATGCTGATTTTGACAAGCAAACACTGATGGTATGAGGCTGGGGTTGAAAGCAACCCTTTTGTGAGCTACTCGTATGACTAAGGCTTTTAGAGATCTCAATCCTATTCTAATTGAGGTCTGATTCTTGCCCCTCTTTATTGTGCTTTCTTTTGACTTCTTGGAGTGACTTGTGATTCAGCACGTGTGTGAGCAAGTGGGGAATGTTAGAGGTGGTTTTATCCTGGTGCTGCGGTCCTTAGTCTTGCACTGATGGTGGCCAAGCGGCCAGCAGCTACGCATCCTTCTGGTGCCCTACGGCTCCCTGGCAAAGGGTGGCACCAGCACCGCGCCCTGCCTGGGAGCTCGGAGGGGAATGCAATCCCAGGGCATCGTACGGCTTGTCAACTCATCCCAGGAACGCGGAGCAACGGCAATGGGCACCGCCCGCTCACCACGGGAGTGGCTGCAGCATTTCTGTCCCCTCTCGGCTCCTGAGATAGAGCTGCCGGGTGCTTCTGGGGAAGTGGTCCCTCAGCGGTAATGCTCCTCTTGCATCAAAATATCCCATTGCGGGGGGGTGAGGGGGCAGGGGTGCTGGATGCACTGACGAAAGCCAGCTCTCTGCCTTCTCTTTCAGAGAATTTCACTTTTCCAAGCGTGTCTGCGAGACGAGACTGCAGCGAACATGGGATCCTCTTCTCCAGATCTCGGGCTCTGTTTCATCAAACTGTTTGCTGCAGTGGCAGAGAGCGTGGTTATGGGAGCGGTCAAAGCGAGAAGTACAGGTCCGTTGGGAGATCATGCTGGTAAATATGGGCCCACCAAGGGCAATGTGGAGTTAGCAATCTCTCTGCACCGTGCCCAGGAACTGTTTGGAAGAACATATATGTTTATACGTTTATATATGTTTATAAGTATATACGTTTATATATATATTTTTACAACAATATGTTTCCTGGCACTGCTTAATTTACTACTGTAGGTGTAGCCTATGGGAGTATTGTCTGTTATCCCTGTAAAAATTTGGCCATTATTGTTAGATGAGATTCTAAGCATCACTTTTTATCAGGTGCCGGGCTCTCCCAGGGTTTGTCCTGTTATCTTATTTCAGAAACATCAAAACATATTTAGCTGACTCGGAAACAATAGTGGCTTTGCCTTTCCCATGCCTAGTACAGCCAATGTCTTGCCTTGCTAACGTGTAATGCAGCACACTGCATGGCATCCCTCTTTGCTCAGCTGTGCAGCACAGAAACACAATATAACAGACATTTCTATCAGAACTTGTGTAGAAGTATTTCATGCGTTACTTTCCTTAGCATCTAGCGACTGTTAGTATCAAATAATTGGCCAGAAGCATTCTTGTTGTAACTCCCTTAAAATCCATGCAGCTCCTTTTAGGGAATATTTTTATTCACACATATTTATTTCACATTCCTCTATTTTCATGAATTAATAATTTAAGACTCATAGTTTTAGCATGCTTGAAGCTGAGTTCACTGATGGACATTGTTGTTACAAAATCATGCACAAAAATTACAGGACCAAGTGTAAGATCTGGAATTTAAGACGTGTAGAGCTCAACCCGTTTTTGAGGATTACATAATCGCACCAGAAATGACTGTGATCCATTTTACATACTGATCTCATTCAAGAGCTAGCAAATTTGTAAGTGTGCTTTCAGAGATAAATTTCCCACTTTTCCAGTGAGCAGATATGTTTTTTTCCCAATACGCTCAGCCTCTCCAGTTCACAAGGCTACAACAGAAACTGGGTTCATTTCATACCTATGAGCAGCCAGCAAAGCATACCGACACACTTAAACAGTTTATTGATCTTGGCTGTTAACAACGGCATCACAAAACCAGTGATGCAAATTGCGTTTCGTGGAGTTGCAAAATTCTGTTCTTCCACGTTTTTGTAGCAATATGCCAAAGAGAAAGAGCTAGCAGAAAGGTATGTTTCTGCAACGACTGTAACTGTGTTAGGCCAACACAATCGACAGTTTCATGGAGTTTAACTAGCTTCACTCATTTTGTAATTAAAATTTTCATCAACACAGCAGAGAGAATGTGGCATTTGTGGCCTCTTAAGACTTTGGTTTGTTTTCATTGCAGTGCTGATGCAGTCCAGACAAACAGGAGACTAACGCTATCTCAAGGCATAAGCTTCTGTAACAAATTTTACACTCGGTGCTTTTCTCCACTCAGGGGTCAGCTGTGTACCCTACATATTGGCAGGATGCAGGTAGTGGTAAGATAGAGAGTGATTTTTTTTTATAAAACTTGGTCTTCTTTCTTACTACTGAAATGTGTAACAAGCAGGCTGGTATACTCGCAAGAAATTATTCATCATCTCAGACTCCTTGTTCAGAAAAAAATGTCCGTAAGTTGTGTACAGTCATAACAAAAAAGCTTTCTCATGCTGCCATCTTGACGATCACTGAGTTCATCCATGTTTTCCTTGTATACATCCACATACAGATGTATATAATAGACTTTGGAGAAGCTTTCTACCATTTCTTTTTCTTATACGTATCAGCAGCATTGTATAATGAATTATCTGAAGTGTATGAGCAGATCAGCCACATGCAAGGTACTCATCTACCTCACCAGCTGGGTTAATCTCCCTCTACAGCACTCAGGACAGTTTCAAACAGATGACATTTTAAAAAACTTGTGTTTACAGCAATGTTTCTTTTCTCTCTGAGTTTTTTTCACCCACCACCAAGTGTACCTTAAAATGCGGATTAAAATTTAAACTTTGGCCGGAGACACATTTGAGACATTTGAGGCATACATGGGGTTCTGAATGCAGGGTGGAATCCAGAGCTGGTATACATTTTTCCTCCAGGCTTATACCCAAACAGAGGAGAGTGTAAGCTGGTGTGAGTTACATACTGGGATCTAGAATATAACTTAGGAAGACCTGATTTAAAAGAGGCTTGAGTATGTGGCTCTGTGTTGTTTACTGTAGGCTTTTTCCTACCTTGCTGGTCTGTGTCTTTCATAATTTTTCTTTGTTATCCCTTTGAATGAGAGCAAAATGCAAAATGCTGCTGGATTTCTATGTCCTGTGAGGGAATGCTTTTACTGATCTGCCGCATCTATATAAAACACGTACACTATTCTCAGGAGCTGCCTGAAATAATAAAGGAACTTTCTTTAATATCCCTGGAGGCACTGTGCTGAAAAGATATTTTTGCTGTTAACACCATGACTAAATAAACAAATAAAATATGAAAATATAATAGCTGGATTGAAAACATTTGCATATTAGCATGATTTCTATTAAGTGCACTGATGCTAGTGACAGAGATTTGGAAACATTTGAAACTTAGTCATGCATTCAATCTGCTATCTTTCCTTAAAAATTTCCTTGCTTTCCCCTTCTTCCCACATCTAGTTGTTGACCATGGGAATTCTCAATTTTACGCAGACAAAGAGTCCTTATTGTCTGCTCTAACATGGCAAATTTTCTGTCTGCCTGTTGAAGTCTAAAATGGCCTCTGAGTTTTTCTAAGCAGATTTAGCTTATAAGGTTGAGAATGTGTACGGGAATAAGGCATAATAATACAACTGGGCCCTAAAATGTTAGGAGACACTGAGCATGCTTAGTGTGGCTGGATAGTGGCCCGATCTTCTTTAACGTTATTCCTGAGGCTGTGGTAGGGAGGACTAAACTTCAGCTGCAAAGTGGGAGGAAAAATGTTTAAAAGGCTACAGTAGCATTTGAGCGTAATTTCTGCCTAAATTGAAGCCTGTAACTCTGGACATCCACTTTCATCTGCTCCATAACTTCATCCCTAGCTTCTCTCCTATTCTCCAACACAAGTTGCACCTGAGAGGACAGATGTGTTTCCTCCAGGGAAGGCTACACCAGGGATGCGTGAGTTTGCTCTCAGGAGACTAAGAATTCCACAGCCGAAAAAGGATTTCAAGGTCCACCCCTGTGCACTGGAACAAGGTCAGTTATACCTCCCTTGTTCTTGAGAAAAGCCTTACTTGGTCCTGTCCGTAGAGAACCCCCACAAAACTTGACGTAGCGCTGTGCTATCTGTCCTATTAGAAGGTCTCAAAAATGTCCAGTCTGAACCTTTTTCAGGGTAAGCTGAGCCCTTTGCATCTTGTCCTATTCCCAGGGACACAGAGAGCAACGTATTGCTTCTCCTTGCAGCACGACGGGATAGTTATTTTCCCCTTCCTTGGTCTTTGCATCTCAAGGGTGTCCTGAGCAGCCTCAGTTTGTTTGGCTTTTCCTCAGAGGGCACATTTTTGAGATCATTCTTGCTGGTGTCTCCTCTGCGCTCTCTCTGGTGTTTGTGTATTTTATCCAGGGACTGTTAAGTATAAAGCGTGGCCATGCAACAAGTTGCTTTTGGCACCTGCTGATGCTCCAAGTTGTGGAGACCTCCACGTAAGCCAGGATTTCTCCACAGGTGCATGGGCCCTTCTGTCCTCTGTGGAATGCCTGTGGCAAGAAATCCGTACACAAACTGAGCTTGCAGCAGCTAATGTGGAGAAAAAGAATATACGCGAATGTCCTCCGATAGCTAAAAAGACAGACGGTGAAAGGATGCTTTACAGGGAGAATACTTACGGTAACGTGCTCAGAAAAAATAACCATATTTAATTCTCCTGGCAGCCAATCAGCCTTGCAAAAATCTACTCCCCTCCACACAGGGGAGGCCTGAGGCAAGGTCAGCGGTACCCCGAAAGCAAAGAACGCTGAGTTTGGGAAAGCAATCGCGCTGCAACGAGGGGCTGTTTTTGCCGAGACGCTCGCTTCTGCGGCAGAGACAAGCTCCCGCAGCGGCTGCGAGATGCGCCCGCGCCGCGGGGAAGCGGGAGCGTGGGGGATGCGCAGCCCTGCGGGGCGGCTGGCTGCGGGGTGCGGGGCGGCTGGCTGCGGGGTGCGGGGCGGCTGGCTGCGGGGTGCGGGGCGGCACCCGGCGGGTGCTCGGCTGGGGCGCGCGGCCGGCAAGGCCGGACCCCTGCCCTTGCGGGTGCCTGGGCTCCCGCCGCGCTTTGGCGGAGGAGGAAGCCCACGCCCCTTCCCCTCCCTGCAGCCCCCAGGGGATGCCGCCGCGGGCCCCGGGCTGCGGTGCGCGGCGACGTGCGGGAGCAACCACAAAGCGCCGCGCCGCGCCGCGCAGCCGGCAGAGAGGCGCCAGCAGGGGGTGCTCCAGCCCGCGCTGCCGCGCGCTCAGCGTTGCGAAGGTGGGGGCCGAAAGCGACCGTCTGGTTCCGAGGGGCACCTCGCTTCCTCTGCCCTCTGCTTTGGAGCCTGGAGCCGTGTACACCACGTGATTTAGAGGATGGAGTCCCTTGGTGAGGATAGGCTGAATTTTGGGTACCAGCTATCAAATATGTGCGGTCAATGGTTAATGACCGGTCTGTAGGATAGAAGCAGGCTGTGACAAATGTGACGGACAAAACAACAGTTTGAGGAAAACACAACGCTCTTGTGGCAATACCGAGGACAGACAAGGAACGAAATTAATTCTTAAAAAATAGACATACGCTGATTTCTTCTCCTAACTCGAAGGAGGCCTCAGGAAGTCCTGTGTGTTTTTTCTTCCACATTTACACTGTAACAGCTGGTAGAAGCTGAGATTAAAAACGTTCCCCACAAGCAGGGGAGTTGTACAATAAGGAAACATACACCATAAGTTAACAAAGTCATCTAACTTCCCTTGTTTTATGTCCAAAAGAATGTGATGCTAGCCTTGTGGCAAGAGTGCAGTAACTCTTCAGGCAAATCCACCTATGCATTGATCCACTGGTCTCCAGTGGCTGCTTTAAAGTCAAAGTACTAAATTTTTAGAGGCTGTAAGTATAGGAAACAAAAAGATACTGCAAGCTTAACTCCATTTGTCATGAAAAAAATGAGCAGACCTATTTTTTTTAATGAGGATATCAGGAATTGCCTATTCATTTTTTTGGAAAAAGCATTGAAAACTGAAGGCGCATCCGGTATGTCTATATATATATATACACACAGTCTACCCACTGTAGTTGGCAAGGCTTTTCTACATCTCTTCTTCCTCTCTGCCATTGCTTGTATTTTACTCTGCTTTATACCTTTGACTCTATCTGGACCAGGCTGATCGTATTTAGCCTCTTTACTTAAAACGAAAGAGCGAAATGAGGAAAAACTGTTTTCACTCAGACTATTTCAGCCCTTGGTTTTTGGGCTGCAGTGTCAGCTCCATACTTTGCATCCCTTCCATATTTAAGTAGGATCTAATACTTGTCCCATGATAGCCCAAAGTGGAAACGGAGCTGCACACCTTACGATGCCCAGGGACCCTGTGCCCTATATGCAGGGGTGGGATGGACCAAGCTGCCAGATCTTGTTCCCCAGACCACCACAGGGTCAGGGCTTTTGGAGACAGGTTTTTACCTTGGCCTGCAATAAGGTTATACACAGCAATAAATCCAGAAGCTTCCAGGGATGGAGCAAGTTGAGGTTTCCTCCCTGGCCATTACACGTGAAATGGGCACTGTGGGTGGCAGAGGGGCTCCGTGGGCTCTGTCTTGCAGCAAGAGAGCATTAGCTTGTCATGCTCAGCCTCTCTCTTTCCCACTGTTTAATCCATCCCCTGCGCAGCCAGGGCCGGGACTGAAATGAAAAGAGATTCCTATGTCATGCCTTCCTCTCTCTAGCTGTCTATCTCACTGCTCTTGCTTATTTGTAGAGAGATCAATGCCGGTGACACCTAGAAATTGCTTACGCTCTGAAGTGTGTTGTAAACGGTGCTGCCCTGCTGCCATAGCTCTGCAATGCTTACTTAACATTTCCCCCCTTGCCTCTCACACACTTCATTTACAAATGCTATTATTTTGATACATACCAACTAGACTCTTAAGGCAGGCGATAAAATCTTGTGGGGGTATCCCTCGAGGTGGAGGGGCAGTAATTTAGTGTGATACAAAGAAGCATCAGTATATGCAACTTGAACTTGTACAACTTCTGTCATTGAACTTTGATCATCTGCACAGGGATGTGCAAAGAGCTGCTCAGCCGAGGAAGCCGTCGGAGGTCGCAGTCCGTATGCATGTGTTTTGCACTGCATGAAGCATCACGTACTATGGCCAAGATGTTTTATTTGCTCTTTTGATAATGTCTACTTTTATTCTATAAATCAAATAATGTTTCTAAAAGTAATGTTGTTTCAAAACAAGAGCATCAAAAGATTTCATTTTGAAATTGCCAAAAGAAAATGATCTGAATGTACGTAATTCCCTTCTTCCTGTCTTCCTTTCTTTGGACCCAAATGACCCAGGAAATCAAGCCAAATTTGCTATTGGTTCCATCACCTAAGAACATTTTGCTGTACTCAAACAATTTCTCAGCTAGACCCTTGCAGCTTTGTGTTCGCCATCAATGCATTTTCCAAAACTGCTCCCGCAATTTTTATTGTTATTTATTATTTGCATTAGCACCTGTGGGTTTAGAGGTCCTTGTCTGGCTATGTAATAAAAACAGCCTTTGTCTCGGAAACCTCATCATTTTCAACATCTCTGAGGGATTTTGATGCATGAAATAATTCAGTTCTGCTGCTCTGTTTGAATTAACTAGCTAGTTAGTTAATTATTTGAGTGATGTGCATAAAATGTTGGATACTGTGAAAGAGGCAGCAGGCATGACTCCTGACGAACCACCCCATAATATTTACCAGATTTAGATCTCCTCATTTTCATTCTCTCTGCTGTCTAGAGTAGTCACATGAAAGGCCAAATGAATGAGCTATAAGAAATTCACACCACGCAAGATTACTATAAGTAATAAATCTCCTGCAGTAAAGGAATTTGTATAGAAATAATAAAAGTATCGGATGCTAAGAAGAAGTAAAACCAGCTGTGTAATATAAAATAAAATCTTTATCCTCATTTCACTGGTGAAAACTAATTCAAACAAAATCCATTACATAAATCATACACTTCGAAATTATTTACATAAAAACAGATGGAGAGAGTTCCTACTGCGATAATGATGTTTTAGCAAAGTATGTCTTCCACAGAATAACCATCTTTCTGCAAACAACGGGGTTTATTTTGCTGTCACCAGGAGTATAAATCTCCAATATCTCTCCTGACTTCCCTGGGGGCTCAGGTACCAGGCAGGGCAGAGCCTGCTCTCATCGCCGGAGCATCCTGCAAGTTGCGCGGTGCCAGCCTGCCGAAAAGCCGGGCTCTGCAGGAGGCCAGCTTCCGCACGCTCCCCGCTTTGCAGGGCCGGCGCAGCACGAGCTGGCCGCTCTCACAGCCCGCGGTACGGCCCGCAGGAGCGCGCGCTCTGCGGAGCGTTACCCAGCTTTGCTATTAATTAGCCCAACGGCCTTTTATGTGTTTGCCCATTTATTAATTTATTTCCCCCCCATGCTGATAAGATGCCAGCCCAAAGGCTTGACTGCGTCCCTCTCGGGTGCCGTTCTCTGTCCCAGAGCACGTCACAGCTTTCCGGCTGGGCTGTCGCCAGCGGGTGCGGGATGCGCCCCGGACCCCCCCCCCCCAACCCGCTGCTGCCGAGCGCTGGGCTCTGCTCCCACCAGCCTGGGGGCCACGTCCCACAGCGACTGGGGAAACCATGTCGTCCCTCTTCAAAGCTCTTCTGCTCCTCCCGGTAGTTCTTCTTTTTAAAACTAAAAAATTAAATCGCTGTGATTTCTACCCTGGTTCATGGAGCTTCTCCCACCAAACAGAGAGTCCTCTGCAGCAGCTAATGCCACGGCTCTTGTGCTGCCGTCAAAAACTGCTGCATGTTAGTAACATATTATTCCTGTCAAAATAACAGCTTTCATTTCTTCCACACGAAGGAAATATATTCTGTCCCTTTAAAAATGTATCATGAAAATGAATGTTCATAAAATATGAGTCAAGTTTCCATATACCTTAATCAAATTCTCCAGGGTCTCTGGAGGACGGCACTTACACTGCAGCTGTGCAATGTGAAGTTTGTTCCAGCACTGATTGAAAATATTTTTGTGCTTCCTTCATTTTCGCCAGTGAAAACCCCAAGGCACTTTCTGCAGGCTGAAGGCGCCGTTATTCGGGGTGACAGTGATGGGTCACAGAGATGGTGCGGAGAACTAAGTAGCGGATTGGAAACTAGCAGAGTCCCTGAACCGGTTGTCAGTCTTGAAACCTTCAGAATAAAATGTGTCTGCCTTTCTCATTCCCTATTTTTATTCCGCAGGGGAACAGACGGGACCAGGTTTGCACGAGCCATAGAGGTTGTCTGTAAAAGCAATAATGCGGTTGGGTGTCATAGTTTTTAACATGTTTTTTTTAAAAAAATAACAGTAGGTTTGCTGGACTTGCTCGATTTGTTTATTGCCCTTCCTCCATTGCTTTCCCCCGCAGCGACCATCGCCCGTGCTATCAGGTTAGCGTAGGACAGCCATGGCAGCACCCACGGTTTGTCCAGACTGTTTGCTTTCTTCCCAAGTCTGACCACCTCCACCCAGTCCCAAGTTTTCCATCAGGAAGCACATCACCTGTGTTGTCTTTGCTCTTTCCCAGTGTTCCCGGGCAGCTCATCCCTTTGCTAGCCAGGAAACTTCCTCCCTCTGGCAACACGGGACCCTCCGAGGTTCAGGGCATTTTCAATGGAGGGTTCTCCAGTTTGGAAGCTCCAGCTAGCGTTAGGTTTTAATTATTGATTTGGGAAAGGTGTCCTCATCTGGTGCATTAGGTGAACAGTTGCACAAGCCCTTCAGCTCCAGATAGACTTAAAAAAAACTAAAACCAAATCAAAGCTCAGCCAAAAATCCTGGAATTCAAAAGAAGCCAATGCCATCTCAATCCTCAAACAACTCTGGTCATGAGGCTCTGAACTTTGTGCTGTTATGCCAGGTACGTGGTACCCGCCCCGGTGAGGCGGAGGCAAGCGGGGTGTGCTGAGGCTGACAGACGCGGCACGCTGCCTGTCAGCCAAATTCCCCGGTGCGGGGGCCGGTCTCAGCTCCGGCGCAACTCCTGCGCTCACAGCAGGACAGGTCCACGTGTACCGAACGTGCCCCGTGTGCCTTCCTAGCCGCTTTCAGACGCGCCTGATCTGGCATTTTGAAGCCTTGGCACCCAAACGGCAGCAATCCATCATTCCTGAAATGACACTGGTGGCGGCTTTTCAAAGAATTACAGACGTCAGAGATCTGCCAGTGGAAGGTAGTTCTTCATTCACAGCATATTTTCCAGCATTTTCTCCAATCCAGTTTTAAATGCTTCGAGCAATTAGGCTTCCTTCTATCATTTCCCAGGGGTGGATATGCCACAGACCCATAGACTTCACCATTAGGATATTTTTCATAATATTCCTCCTAAAATTTCCTTCGGTGTTTTGCTGCCTCAGGAAAACTTTCGGGTTGTATATCACTGTCAAACGAAAGAGAAAATCAGCATTTTTAGCATCCGGAACAGCCACCTCCTTAGTACTTGAGCTGATGTTCATTTTGCTGTTCAGAAGATTTGTCAGGCTGCTTCTCCATGCCTCTCCAGGCTTGACTTTATTTTTATGAGCTATTGAACCCATCCATTTATTATTACTGGCAAGAAGTAACTTCCATCCATTCTTGAGGATGTAAGAAATGACCCAGCTCTAGACATCACCTGAGCAAAGGCACTTAATAAATGAGTGGAAATGGTGGTTAGGATCCCCACATTTCTCCTCAGTCTGCCAGATGTTCACAAAATGAGGATTTCATGAAAAATGAACTGCATGACGATGTCAAATTCTTACTGTTACGTTTTGAGGTTGGTGATGATACCCCTTTTTCTTCATCACGTTTCCAGCCACAGCTGCTTTAAGCTTTGGCCCAGAAAGCCTCTGCCTGTGAGGCCATATTTGCTCGCTCCCTTGCTTGCTGGAGCATCCTTCCTAGACTTCTGCTGTCAGATCTGTGAATTTTGCACCCAGAAGCAGTTTTCAAGAGACTGGCTGAAAATTCAGCCTGTAGTCTCTGTGTTAATTGATGTGCACCCTTCAAAAATGGCTCATGTCCAGAGTGAATACTGAATCAAAAGAAATAGCAGAGGAGACTATTTAATGCATTGTCTACTTTTTTAGAAGTAGAGTGGCAGTTCTCTTTTTAATAGTTTAACGTTATTGATCTCTGATTTTTACCAGAAAAGTGTACGGACCCAGCTTGGGAGATTTGAATTTTGTTTGTAGGCTATGAAGAAAGCTTACAAAGATGCTGGAAGCGTGTGAACCATGTATATTCTTCCCATAAAAGTAATTATAACCAGACACAGAATAAAATGGCTACCACAAAATGTTGCTGCACAGACTCTTTTCACCCCTGACTATTGAACACTGAGCATAAAGTCCAATTCTTCCAGTTTTGAAACGTCTGCTGTGAAAATACTCCAGGTGTCCTTTCACAAGGTACTCTCTGGAAGAATATGAAGAAAAAGAAGAGAGGGGAAAAAGGTGCACGCCTGTGACTGAAATTTGGATTCCCCCTGAAGTTCTTCCCTTGGAGTTCTGTTGGCAGCAAGGGATGCCAGGACTGGAGGTGGTTTGTAAGACTCGAAGCCAAAGATTTAAGGGATCCTGAAGGGGAGCAGGCGCTGGGGAGAATATTTAAAAAAATGCCTTTTGTAGGCATTGCCGAAGGGTTTAACACGGTTTGCATGGTACGTTGTGTGTTCATTAGTGTTCATTAGAGCCTCCCAATGCTTTTTCATTTCCTATGCACCCAAAGTACGATTTTTCACAGCCATTGGCAAACAGGCCAGGAAAGCTTTGGCCCCAGTGTTGCAGTGCTGACTCAAGCAAAATATCCGCTCACTCAGAAGGCATCTTGTTTAATGCCATTTACTGCTCAGGGAGAGGAGCTGGACCCTCTCACTTCGCAACGGCAGAGAAACCTACTCTGCTGCAGAGGGCAGGATCAGCTGCCTTGCAGCCTCAGCACCCCGTGTGACACAGCTATGTTCTTAAAAACTGAGTACTGTTGTCTGGAGACGGTATTTTACAATTTTATCTGTACATCACCATAGCTTTCAGTTTCGACTCTTTTTTTTTTTTAATGCTCTCTTCTGTCAGCCTGATCAGTGGTCAGCAGGACTTTGTTTTGAGGCTTTAGATGGGGTTTATTTTTTTGAGATATTATTACCTTTGTGGACCGAGAATAAGAGATGTATGCTAAACAAAGTTGAAATTAAAGTGATATTTAGAGCCAGCATGTTGGGTAGGAAGGAGAGTTGGTTGTTTCTGTGTTAGCAACGCTGGTCGCCCAGGAATGGCAAATAGATTCAGGACGAGGTTTGTGCGTGCTCCTTCTCACCAAGGTTATGTCTCTGGGAGTTGTGGGGAACAGCTGGGATTCCTGGAGGACAGGAAGGTTGGGTTTCTCTCTGCTGGGTGGATGTCCAAGAAAGGATTGCAGCAAAGTGCTGTGACCTGCTCTTGAGGAGGCAGCCGTAGAGCTTTGTTGGATATTACCAGGTATCTGTAAGCAAGCTAGCTGTTGCTGCTATATGTTTGAAGAAGGTAATGATTACCTGTAGACTTTCTGTTTGCTGTTGTGGGTGGCAACAAAAGCGCCTTGGTGTGCTTACATGCTGCCTGTCAGATTTACATATGTGCCTGGAGACGTAATGGGCTGCGCTGATCTCTCCCACCAAGGCTGGAATTAATGGACGAGCATCACTGAATTCAGTGGAGATAAGCCCATGTCAAACCAATGTAACTACATATAAAATCAGGTTTCAAGTAGCTTTGTTAGACAACAGACACGTTTCAAAACCGCCCTGATTCTGTAAACCCTGTGCAGGTAAAACTCTGGCATCAGGCTCTCTTTACTCATAACACCATTGATGACAATTTTGTGCATCTGAGACACAAAGAATAGGGTCTGGCTTTATATGACCTAGCCAAAGTAATAGATATGAAAATAATAATAGGTTATTTTTGATCCCAGCCACCAGTAAGTTCATTTAACTGATAAAGACAATTGATGACTTTTAAATTGAGCATCTGTTGTCAACAGACGTCTGAGCCTTAGAATTAAATAAAAAAAAAAAGCTTTGCTGATACTTCAGATGGGTTTCATTTCAGATTGCAAAGTTGCCAAGGCCAAGGGGAGGGGGGAGTGGCTGTACGGTTGGACTTTATGATCTTAGAGGTCTTTTCCAACCTTAATGATTCTGTGATTCTATGATTTTTACACACACGGAGCAGCATTTGAGGAAAACAAAGAGTGAAGGGCATAAGCTGGGGACTGGGATACAGCTGTCTGCTGGAGTTCACAAAGTGTGTATGTGCGCATCATCTGTGAGCTATTAAGCTCTCATTGCTTTTGCCATCTAATATCCTTGTTCAGGAATGTACATACTTCAAAATAAATTAGATGGGGATATGGTATCTTGTATCTGTCTTAACTCATCTGTCTCCGCAGAAGGAAATTCCCCACTCCTGGGGTCCAGATCTTCCCGGTTACCCAGAAGCAGCGACAACGGTATTTGAAGCCGCTATCAATTGCATTCGGAGGGAGATGACAAGCGGCGAGCCCTCGCGTGGCTCGTAAATTGGTATGGGTGCATCAGGGACAGGCGATGGCTCAGGTGGACCCCATGTAGGGTTTTCAAGACCTAAACCGATCCAGCCCTATTTGCTTAGAAGTTGCCACTGACTTTCAGGTGTTTATTTATTATTCCAGTTGTGTTAAAAAAAAAAAAAAAAAAGACAAAAGACAAGGCAGAGAAGACTGCATTTCTGAGAGCAGCAGGGGCGGGGGGCAGCCACCCAGCCGGGGTGCCTGGGGGCTGCCCCAAAAGAGAGCTGTGCCCTGCCTGAGGGGTGCCAGCAAAGCCCTGCACCCCCCAGCCAGGGGCACCTCGGGTGCTGCCGTAACCCTCTCCCAATTAACACTGACGAGGGATTTCTCAGACGTCTATTGGGCTGAAATTATGTTGCTCAGACTAAACATATTAAATGAATTACAGCGAATTAGTCCACATTCCCCGGTGACTTGAGTCCTCCTAAAAGACAGCTATGGTAGTTATTAGAGCGTTGCCTTTAGCTACTGCTTTCTGGAGCCAGCGTTTCTCGCACGTAAAAAATCCGACCAGCGCGGGATTGCTCCCTGGCACACAGGTAGATATTAGCGGGTCAGAGGGGTGGGATCGCAGCCCACCACGGACCAGCTAACGTGTCTCCGGGGGCCCCAGGCGAGCCTGTCTGGAGGGGCACTGTACAACCGAGCGGCTCTTGGGGGCTCTGCCCCAGGCACAGTAAAAACCGGGTGGCTGAAGGAGGCTGAGGCGCCGAGGGACCACGGACGGCTTCGTTAATACAAGCGGGAATGAGACTCACCGGGCCCGGACCAAGCAGTTTTCGTTAAGTCAGTGCTCTTCCCCTCAGAGGCTTCCTCCCCAGGGGAGAGGCAGCGCTGAGGGGCGATCTCGGGGGAAAATGCCGTTTCGGGGCAGCGTTCACCATGGTTTCCTACTGCGTACCCTCTGAGGGCTGCAAACATCTGCTGGGGACTGGAGCTGCGCTGCTGAGCACGCAGAAACTTGAAGTTTCCTCAGGCTACATAGGACAAGCCGTGAGCAAAATGCCATGGGTTTTGAGTCCAGCTGTCATCTGCTTTTCCAAAAGACCATTTCTCGTAAAGTCAGGCTCACTCCGGGTTGCTGGAAAACGCAGGGGCACTTTGGCTGCTGGAGTCACTTTTCTCCCCCGGGAGCCTTTCACCTTGAGCTCCTTCCTCTGTCACAGCGAGGTCAGACCTAAGTGACCGCTAACATTTAACCATTCAGGTGAAATGGCAGGGTGTCTCCTGTCACATATTAAGATTACTCCCACAAAATGAGCCGAGTTTGTTGTTTATTAATTTTTAAGATGATGACACAGGTAATTGTGCTTTTTTCTCTTGTAATTTCAACTAAAGAAAAAAACATCCTAAAGTGACCATCTACGGAGGTTTCCTGAAAAGAGACCTACAAAGGTAGGTTAATGGAACATTTCACTCCATTTATTAACCCAAAACCCAAAAGTCATGTGTTTTCACTTATAAATGTTTTATTGAAAACGTGTTATGTGAAACATTTTACAGTCAAGCAACGTAGCTGAGTATTTGCCTTCTCATGGCTTGGTGAACCTCAGATGCTTATCATTTCAGTTTTCAGTATATATAAATACAGTTGTTGTCAGTGATATAAATTTAGAGCAGCACTGAACTGAGACAGACAGATTAAAATATTTCTCCTGAAGAGCTGTATAATGTAGTAATTACAAGTGGAAACGGGACTCTGGTCATAGAAGAGCTCTGAAGGTCTCGAAAAGCTACATTTGGGCCCTGCGTGGGGCTCCTGGAGTACGCAGGACTCGGAAGGCTTCGCTCCTGGCAGCCGGGGTTCTGCTTCGCATTCTGGTTAATTAGAAAAACCATGCAGCCCTGACATGGCTCACGGACAGCCCTCCGGGGGGGCGAACCTCAAATCCACCTTGAGCTTCACCCTGATACCTCATCCCTTCACCGCTGTGACCCCATGCGCTCCCCAGGACCCCCATGAATTCGTGTTTCCTCCTCGAAGCTCCTCTTCCCAGTTCTGCTGCTGAACGACTGGTGCCCCAGGTTCACCCCAAGAAAGTGCCCTGCAGCATCAAGGAGGGCTTGCGGGGAATGAATGGCTCCAGTGCTGCATTTTGGCTGAGGACTGTGCAGTCCTATTTCTAGGCTAACGGTTAATTTAATTTGGGTGGATGTTTGTCCTCGGAACAGCTCATTTCTCCTCAAAATAAGCTCCCTGTTCTCTCCTGCCCAAAGGAGTGTTGCTCGGATGCTGGGACTGGGGAGCTGACACAGGAGCATTGTTCAACAGATAACACTGGGCTGATCCCAGATTCCCGAAGGAGGCAAATGGTGAAACAGGGCTGAGACAAGGTCAGATTCCAGTTTCCTCTGATGTTTGTATAAAGAGCAGATTGGTTTTCTTTCCATCAGCTACGATTCGGCTATGAGCACAGCACTGGAATAATTCATAAAATGACAATGTTTTCCCAAGTCTTCACTTGAATTGGCCCTTTGATGTTTTGGTGGGGTTTTTTCCCCATTTTGTTCCTCACATCATTTTATTTCCTATTAAACAAAGTCATGGTGTGACATAAGCATAATAAACCTTATACCTTAAAACCCCAAAAATCAGTGCTATGCCAGCCAATAGAGTATGAGCCATGGCATGTGCAAGTGAGATTTTTTTTTCACTTCATACTTTAAAAGGTTTTCTTTTTGAACAGTTTGGGAGCTTTAAGTTGGAAGGCTGTCTTACAGCTGAACTGTGAAATATACACTACATATATATGTGTATGCATTCACTTAATATGTATTGAGCTATATAACGGTGACAGAAGGACAGATGTTTCCATTCCTGCACAAGAAGGGTGGCAGGCCCAGATGCAATGGGATTACACACAGCACTGGGAGTCCACCGGGAGGAGGGCTGGGAAGGGCATCTGGAGGCCCTTTCCCCATCCCAGGCAGGGTCACCTATACCTAATGTGTTCATGGTTCATCGAACTTTTCTCTAAATCCCCTGGTGCTGAAGGCTGAAAAGATTTCTTGAGCAATTTATTGCATGACTCATACCCTTTCTGGTAAAATCCTTTTCTGAGTAAATAACCTAAGTCAGCGCTACTAAAGTGACAGCCTATCCTTCCATGTCTGATCTGCAATGGACGCAGGGAAGAGTTTATTCCACTCCTTTTGGCAAGAAGCTTTTACAGGTAGTCATGTCCCCCCTACGTCTTCTCCGTTTGGGACTCCGTAACTCTCTGACCTTACTGTTCCTGTGGTGCAGTCTTCTTGCTCTTATCCCGACCGTCGCTAAATGAGCCGTGAAGTGATCCATGGGATTCAACCCATGCTGGACCGAAGGGAGGAACAACATCTGAAACAGTGTTCACAGGCCATGGGTGGCTGCTCCCACGAGCACGGAAGCTCCCATGAGCACAGAAGGTCACGCGTGCCCAGGATGGATCCAGGAGGCTGGTTGTACTTAGTTGGAAGTTTTGTCCCTGTCAGGTTTCGCATTTTCTTTGTCAGTATTTAGGGCTGCAGCCCCCAGGCACTCAAAGCAGGAAAGCTGTGCTGCGAAGCACATCTGTGCTGGCCAGGGCCAAGCCTCTGCCTTTGCTCTAGGAGGAGTGGCGATGCCCGCTGCAGATGTGAGGCTGACGTGCCCCATCTCCTAACACTGCAGGCTGAGCCAAAGAGCCCTCGGGGTGCTGATACCTAAAAAAAGGTTTGCAGGGTTCTGGCTGGGTTGCAAATGCCCCGTGCAACCACAGGCCAGAGCTATGCATGCCCCGGGCTGCCCAGGTCCCACCACCCCGGCGGCGAGGAACTTCCGAGCACCGGCGCCCGGTGGTGTCTCCTGAACCACCTCTGCTGACCAGAACTTGCTCTTTCCAAAATGCAGTGGGAGGTGGGGACAATGCCAAAGTGGCAGGAGCATCAGTGCAGACGGGACCGTTCCTCTTTTAAGTCCGGCTTTTGGTGGAGGAGGGGGAGCGCAGCGCCTCAGCTGCCCCCCGTGCCTGCCTCAGCCGCGGTTGTGGGGGCCTGAGGTGGGATCTGCAAACTTTCAAGACCTAATGAGTCTTCATTTCCAGACAAGATTCGTGGCAATTGCAGCATGATCTTTGTGGATCGTTTCCCCGGACTGGGCACCCAAACTCTGCCTCTGTTGCACTGCAACTGTTAGGAGAAGCCTTGCTGGCCCCTACTCTGCTGCTTCTACCAGGCTGCTCGCTTATTTCCCTAAGAAGTGTTTTAAAAGAAGTCTTACTCTTCCTCCGCATTTTGTAAACAGTGGAGTCCTAGTTATCCTCTACTCTTAGATTAGATCCATTTTCTAATTTCTGCTGGAAATCAGGGAAGAATCAGTGACAAGAGGTTAGAAGGACAAATACCTCTAACGCTCCCTGGAAAACCGGTACCTTAAGGGGTGAAACCGGAAAACAGCGTGGGTCCGCAGCGGGACAGCTCACCCCTGGAAAAACCCCTTTCTACGGCAAGGGGCCGGGCCAGGGCGCTGGGGCCGGGGAGCAACGGCGGGGGGGACGCGGCGGCCGCTTCCCCCGCGGCGGCGGTTTGCTGCCCCGGCAGCTGCCGGCCAGGCGGGGGTCACGAAGGCAGGCGTCACGGCGGCAAGGTCCGCGTCTGGAGGGAGAGGAACCGAGGAAAAGTTTGCCGCTCTTAAATAGTTGGGGGATGAAAAAGCCGCTGCTGATGGCTGCTAAAAACGCGGTCTCTTAAACACCGTGATGATCTTGAGTCCCTAGAATTTTAAACTAATTAAAATAAAACTGGATGGAATTAATATAAACAGCCTCAAAGCAGGCAAAGGAAAAACAAAACCCCGTGCAAGTTGATCTGATGAAGATTATGGAATGTAAGTGCCATTCAATTTTCTGGAATACCACATTATTTTTTATTCTGATGTTAATAGGAAAATATTTTACAGACTCTCTCAATAGGTTATGTTGGACTTGATTCCAGTGTCTCCTTTTGCAATAATGCTAATGGCAAAAGAAACGCACATCGATGTTGTTTTAGCTGCAGCAGAAATGCCAGGGAACTCAGACCTACACTGTGCACTATCACCTCGTCAACTGGTAAATTACTAAATCGGAATTTTATGAAATTACTCAATCAATATTTGTGCAGATGGCTTCCAGGAAAAAGCACTTGTGTGTCTGTTTAACTCCAGTGTGTAACAGATGGCTAGAGACAAGGCTTTTCTTTTCAGCCAGGCTCATATTGACATTTTAAGATAGCTTCCTTTAGATGCTTATTAGTTCTTGTAAGCCAGCCATTAAATCTTGCCTTATGTATTACACTTAAAATAAAATTCAGTCATACACAAGGCCTTTAAGAAATGTTATAGCATGTTACTTACAAAGAAATTAAGTGCAAACCATCCCTTCAAATTCGTATTTAGTTTTAGCTTGTAGCATTTAGATGTTAGAAGTCAGTTACTTGTCTGTACTTTTACCGCTATTCTTTAACAAATTGTGGATCAGAGCAGTTCAGCCCTTACTTCTAATTGACAGATGTGACTTACTCTTCTACTTGCTGCTCTAAACACCAGTCAGGCTGTAGGCAGCCTAACAGGTCTCAAGGTGGATCAGCAAAGAGGACGCAACACCTAATTCTGCAGATTGCAACTCTAATTGCTCTCTCCGGTCGCAGTGACGGATGCCTCCTGGAATCACAGAATCTTTGGACTGGAAGAGACCTTTAAAGGTCATCTAGTCCAACCCTCCTGCAGTGAGCAGGGACATCTTCAACTAGATCAGGTTGCTCAGAGCCCCGTCCAACCCGACCTGGAATGTTTCCAGGGATGGGGCATCTGCCACCTCTCTGGGCAACCTGCGCCAGTGTTTTACCAAAACACTCAAGGGTGAGGCTGCCAGAGAGCCTTGTGCCCCTGGGGTCACCAGCAGTGCTGGCAGTCCCCGTGTCTGCCCCAGCCGCAACAGTGCCTGAGCAAACCTCACTTCTCTACCCATGGCTCTGCTGCTGCAACCCCCAGCCTCAGCACCCTGTGCCAAAGCTGTCCAGGTTTAAACTTCTTCTTCTCCTCGTGGCAATGAAGAAAAACATGAGAGACTCCTTCACAAGCCTTCAAGCCACCCCGCTCGCTACGGTCATTTATAGTCCCACTGGACAGACAGATGTGAGGTAGGTGCTGGGCTCTAAAAAGTATGTTCTCTGTTTGACCCAAACCATTTTCAGTAGCTCAGGCTCTGTCGCCTCTAATGCACAGAACTGTACTTCTCTGGAAGTGTTTCTCTTCCATCCATTCCAGCCTCCCACCCATGATTACTTACACAGGAGTTTTAGTTTTTAAGTGGCAAAACCTAATTGTCTGCTGTTTCACACTTGTTTCTGAAATGTTGTGACCACAAGGGAAAAAAAGAAGACAACACATTTCAAAAATTAATGGCAGTCAGTGAATGTAAATACAATTTCCCAGCATATCGCCTAGCACTGAGTATCTGACTTCAGCGACTTTTAGATGAGCCCTTAATCTAAATGCGTGTTTGTTGGGATTTGTGCATTAACCGCACACTTCGCTGAGTTTTACTGTGCAGGAATAACATTACCAGATGTATATTCTAGTTTCTGATATCGTCCTGAAAATGATTATGTAGTGACTTAAACATTCACTTAGAAGTCTTAGCTGTGTGATAAGGAGTTACCTGTCAGAAAACGTTTATGATAGGACTCAGTACAACTCGGTTCATTGCAGAAGCACTGTTAGACCCCCGAACAGCTGGCACTTTTCACTATCATTGCATCCACCGCAGCTGAGACAGTAATGAGTGATGAACAACTTCTCTGCAAGATCTATGCTGTCACTTCTTGCTTTCCCGAGAGGTGCACCGAAGTGTTTTTGAAGTATTATTACAACCGTGCAGTAGGAGTGAAGAGCAGATTCACTGCACTTCTCAGAATGGTTTTGCCATTCATAGCTGTGTACCACAGTCCAGCGTGAGGATGCTCAGTCCTTTGGGGAGCTCCAAGGTTGGTCTCGCACCCAGGAGAGGTTCTGCCAACCAGAGGTGCCTGTGAAAAAAAAGGAAAAAAAACCAAACAAAACAGTCCAAAGACTTTGTTTTGTTTCCTTTAACAAAGGGATTGAGAAAGAGAAGCTTTCTTGAGCAGAACATAGTTTCACAAGCATTTCTCACCAGCCACAGCGGAAAATGATAACAGTGGAATTCTCAAAATAAAATCAATTTTGGTAATATTTCACACCAGGAAAATTCTTGCAGAATCCTCTAATTATTTCAACATTTACCCTATTAAACAAACCAAATCCTCACAGAGGTTCATAAAGTTTCCCCGCCAGAGTCCACACAGGGCACCTCAGTCCCTTAAGGCTGACTACAAACAACAGAAAGGAAGACCCTCCAGTGATGCCCACTTCGAAACCTGCTCACAGCTCACTGGCTCTCTCCTCATTCTTCATTTCCCTTCATCTCCCCTCTCCCCCTCCCTCTCTGCCTGGATAGGAACCATGGGACACGACAAAGACTGGACTGCTAAGGTTTTATAGTCACTACTCTGAAATGGAGAAGGATTTCCACATGGGTGCTTGAAGTTATCTTACAAAGTGTTCTATTTCTGTGGAAATGTTATTGCTCTCTGCTGAGCAGAGTTGTTCCCATCTCCCTCTGACCCAGGCAGAAGGCAAGATTCGTTAAGCAAACGGGCCTGGCTTTATTGGATTTGATGAAGAGGAACCTTCTATTATGGATATGGAAGTAACAGCACAATATATACTGTAAGCACATCACCATTTTCCTTGGCCTAGGGAAGTCGAGTTCTGACTTTTTTATCATTTATTGGCTTTTTTTGTATTTATTTTAAACATTTATGTCACTAGTCTCTTTTGCTCAATAGCCTGTCTTAGAACGAGTCTCTGTACACACAAAAAAACCCCAAAGCATTTAACATAATGGAGGCTTGCAAACTACACAAACTGCAGATTTATTTTCAAATACCCACTGAAAAAATACCCCCCCCCTTATGTAGCTCCACATAAATATTTAGATATGGCCTATATTTTAAAAAGCCTTATCCTTGTGCTCCAGAACATTTCAAAGCCAGCGGAAGCGAATACCTCCGGAGAGGTGACCTGTCCCATCCGAAGCGCAGCCACGTCCCTGCTCCATCACTTAGGGCACAATGGGGCTTTGTCAGCCGGTCCCCAGGAGGACCAGCCCTGCCCCGGAGGGGCTGCCTGCTACAAAGCTTCCCAGATTTCTGCATCCCGCGCACAGCGTGATTTGCAACTGGACCCTTTTCTATGCGAGACACTTATTTTCCCTCTGAGGCTCCTTTGGCAGCGTAAGCGGGGAGCGTGCGGAGCCAGTGCTCGGCCGCCTCGCTGCTTCCCCTGTTTCAGGGCTTGTAGGCAAGTGGGAAGGCGACTGCTGAATTTCAGCGGGCTCCATCGGTGGGCCACAGAAAGGGAAGAGCGAGCAGAGCCCGCTCTGCCTCCCTGCTGGCGACCTGCCCTGGCCCAGGGCAGGGAGAAGCTGCTCTAAGACAGTTTTAATGAGTGTCATTGCCAATTTATGGCCATTCCTTCATGTCTTTTGTTGTTTTTTTTAAAAATCAACACTTTGAAGAGGCAGCTGTGAGGTGATTGTCCCATAGAACATTATTAAAGTCTAGTGGAAGTATTCATTTAGTACTGGCAAGCTGGATATTTCATATAACTGTTACTTTTTCATCATACAGCATGTTATTAAATGTGCTTTAAAAACCAATCATGGATCCCAGTTTGCCAGTTGTATAACATAGATACTTGCCCGTCCAAGGAAAGCAGCCCCATGCATCAGCCTACTGAGGAGACATTTATCTGGGCAGGGTGCCCACTGGGCTGAAGTCTGCATTCAGACATAAGTTTCCTCCAAGCCCAGGGAATTTCTCAGTTGCCCTTTTTAAAGAAGTTTTTATGGCAGTTTGTGCTACCAGAGAAGCATTAAAGGGCAGCTCAGGGCCGAGGGAGGAGAAAAGCAAAAGGATGGAAGTGACCACTTCCAGTTGGTCATGCCCTCATCCCAGGGGAGTTGGAGGAGTAAAGGCTGTTTGTCTGAGCAGCGCTGCTCCAGGTTGTGTGCTCTTGTGCCACGGTGGCTGTGGCTGTTATCCCCAGAGCCCGCTGCGCAAGCAGCATGGCTACACCTGGCTCCTTTATCTCCAACCACAGCCCCCTGTGTTTTAGGGCAGGCTGTCTGAATTCTTTTCCAGCTAAACCCCTGTCAGTTGAACAACAAAGATTTATGTATTCGCACCAGCAGCATCCCCACTGTCGGGCGACCGCTGCGGCTCGACATCCCTCTCCTCCCCGGGGCTCCTTTCAGTGCCTGGCTTGCCCGGAGTCAGCAGGCAGGAGCTCACCGCCCTCGGTACGGCGGGGCCGGAGAGAGTATCGTGCTCCACGCCTTGCAACCCGTTACGTCATCGGGACTGGGATTCTCAAAACCTCTCACGCCAGCAAGAGCAAGAGTATATTTTATTGCCTTGATGAGCAAAGGCAGCCCTTCGGGTTCGGAAACTCGCAGGTGGCTCCTCAAGAACAAGACCTTGTGACTTAGCGTCAAGCCCTCTACAGCTGGGACCCCATAAACTCCTTCCCCTCAGCAAGGATTAATAGTGATTCATGCCTGTGTGTGTACTGTTAATGTGTGTGAGTAGGTTTTACTGAAGCTTAAAGGAAGTATGTGCCAAAGTACACACAACAATTCACTGATGGTCACTTTGTAAAAGTCTGTAATGAGATAAATGAGAAAAAACACGTTTCCTTTAATTAATATGCAGAAAACTCTTTAAACTGAGAAACGATCAGGGAGTTCAAATGTGTGAAAAATGCACACCGGTAGAGGAAAGGCTCGTCTCGGCGCCAGTAAGACGTTTGCATGCCCTGAAAACCCAGCCTTAGCCCCTGTTTCTAGGCAGATGCTTTTCCCCAAGGCTAAGCAGACTGCAGAATACGCTGCTGCACCACCCTCTGCTAAATGGGCTGTTACTCATCCTGCTAGAAAGGTTGGGCTCTGCAATTCTCAGAAGGGCACCTAAAGCATCAGCACTGATCTCTCAGCCCCTTAAATTAAAAATGACACACTAACCCCAGTCAATCCCCATCCTTCCCAGGAAATGTGGGGGTGGGGAGCAGGGGGAAGTACTCCAGCTTACTCTGTCTTTGCAAACCAGTATCCTAATGACGAGCTACCGTCTCAGAGTCCCAGACTCCAGCTACCGCACCTCAGAAACCAGTTCCCGAGGAAAGCTTGCCCGTTCCTCTTTGAGCACCATGTAGTGCTGCATGTTGCCTTGAGCCTCTTGAACATGAGACTTTCTGTCCCGTAGGAAATTGCAATGCAACATTTGGTTTTATCTGCAGATGGAACGAGCTTTCCAAATGTCCATTTCCCACAGAGAGGAAAAATTTAAGAGAAACTCAAGAAACTTTAAAAAGTCAGAATAACCTACGACACTGCCACAGACTGGTCCACAAAACCAAGTGTCTCTGACATGGCTTTAAGTGCAGCTTTAGATACAGGAATAAAGAAATGTCTGGTGGCACGAGACAAGGTGTATCCTCACGTATCCTCTGTCACAGGCAGTTTCACCGCAGCAGCCGTTTTGCTTCGGCACACGCAGCCGCTGCCTCCCTTGTACGCCAGGACGTCAGGACCCGCAGTAACCAGGTGGGTTTGGCAGCTGACGGCATTTACAGCAACGCGGCATTTTGGGGCAAGTGCCGACGGGCGTGATGTCTGAGGCTCATCTGGTATGCTCCTGCATTTTTCCCTTTTTTAGCCACAAAGTGAGTGATGACTTTAATGTTTGTCTTCATAAAGTGAGTAGGAGTTATATTGGCTATACTGTTACTTGGCAGTCTTAATGGCACTACGCTCACGATTAATAAGGAATAACTATCTTGCAATTCAGCCATAGAAAGAAATGGGAAATTTCGGTAGCAGTAACCAAAGAAAATGTTGGCAGTGGGTGCTGTCTTTGGGCTATTTTTGCCTAACCAGACTAATGTGAATAGATTTTTTAAATGGTTCAAGCATATAAATATTCAAAGCAATGGCAATATCTTTTATTAAAACCAGTACATTGCTTGGTAGGGCAGAAGGAAATAATGGCTCAAGGGTCTGGGAATGGGAGATGGAACCGTTTACGTCTAAGTCACTCTTTCACATCCAGCCAAGGTCAGCAGTAAACAAGAATCATATCGTTACCAGCTGGTGGCCCACAGAATGAGAAATAAATTGATAGTGTGAGTCCGGTTTCCATTAACGGAGGCAAATATCACAAAAACAAAACCAGAAGTGGAACTAATTGACACCGCTGCTGGCTCTACCTGGGAAGTTAAGGACAAAGCTGTGGTAGAAACCTGACCACCTTCTCAGCGCAGAGGGTGGTCCCGCCAGAGCCAAGACGGAGCCTGTCGGGCAACGCGCGCTGCCCTTCTTGCTGTCACGATAGCACAGCGCTGCAGCTTCCTCCTCCGGGCCAACGTGGCCAGCATCCTGCAAGAGCCCCACGTAGATGCTCAACCCAGAGACCTCCTCGAGCAGGGCAAGGAGGGCCCCCTCGCCCCGCTGCCTTCCCTGGGAACGATACGCTCCCAGGACGAACACCTATGACCGACGGATTTTCATTGGCGTTTGCATCAGTAATGGCCTCTTCCTCCACCTTCCTGCAATTACACGTCCACTTGAAATAATAAAGTTTTAAAGTATAATACGTGAGCTTGGAGTGAAGTGGCAGAGCTGATGTTTATTGTTATTTTTATTGTTTGTTTCTTCTGGATTTTCTGGTGTAATTAGTTTATCTAGGCATAATATTTTAAAAACACAATCAAATGTCATTTTAATTTGAAGCCAAAAAATACAGACTCATAATATACGAACGCTTAAAAAATGGTGACTCTTTTTTTAAATACCACAAATAGAACGTCAATTTAGTGTAATTACATTAAAGAACAATCCTCGGGGGGGAGGGGAAGAGAGTAAAGACCTGCCAAAAATAAAAAGAGTTCATGGGTCAGTGGTCATTTGATTACTATGTACACATTACAATATGCATGTGTATATATAAGCACATAGTTGCTTGTACATAATAATATATAAACCAGCATGCTTTAACACTTAGCTCCAAATTTATACTTTAAAAAATGGTCCTTTCATAGGTATTAAGAGAGCACGAGATCCAGAACTACAAAAGGAAGTGTGCTGGTTTGTTTTTACTTTTCTCATATGACAGGCCAAATATTGCCTTTCTTGACGTTAATATCTGGAAATTTGTTACACAAGTAAGGTAGGGGGAAAAAATTAATAAATGGGACTCATTAAAGGTATTGCCAGAAAAAACTTACTAGATTTGGCCAGGCCACTGATTTAATCAACATTTTTTCTTATTGAAAGCAAATGTTCAAGTACAGTGGAGTTGAACTGGCTAACTGGGGAGTTTCAAAAAGCGGAAAATGAGTCTGTATAAATCTGCATATACCAAATCTTATATGGAAGATAGCTCTGCCTGCATACTCTGGGAAAAGTAGAAATAAGGACAAAAGGCAGAATAAGGCTCGGATGTCTGCGAAACAATGCTCTCTGAGGAAGGAAGCAGTGGCTCTCCTTTTCTGGGCTGCTGGGTGGCTGCTGGTGGCTAGTTACGCTGCGAGGTTGAAGTCGCTGTGAGACGCTTTTCTCTCTCCCCAGCATATTTGGATTTATAGAATATTGCCCTCCGAGAGCTGGAGATGTATGCCAGGCAGCGGTCACGGAGGCAAACGTTCCACGGGGCAAGGCAAAGAGCTGCCAAGGCGCCCGGCGGCTCGGCGGTGGCCAGCTCGGCCGGCTGTGCCTCCGCACCCCATCACCCGCCCTGGCGAGTCCAAGGGCTCTCGCGTTGTCTTGCTGGAAGAGGTGACCAAAGCCCAGCCATGGCGGATGCTTTTGGGGGCAAAGGGAGAAGCAACCGGGGCAGTAGGGACCGTTTTTCATGAGCCTCAGCCGTCAACACGCATGTGCTCCTCTGGGAGCCGGTGCCTGATAGGGAAGTCCTGGCGTCTCCAGCTCCCCGAAACACCACCTGCAGCATGCATGAGCCCTGGTGCACCTGAAGAAGACCTCACAGCTCTGGGGAGCTGGGACGTGCCATCCCGTACATCAGCTGGGTGCAAATGCTGCCATCGCCTGTGCCTGCAGGCAGGAACCTCTCCTGGCTTTCTTCCCCAGGGCCGGGGGAAAGGGCCACCTTACACCGTCTTCTCTTTGCACATCAGTGTGGGAAAGCACAGCGGCATGTAAGATAAGACAAGCACTTTTGCCTCATTTCATTTCCTTGCCTGATATTCAGCAGGGAAACTCTTCGTGCCACGTGGCACCCGGCAGAACAACGGAGTGAAGCAGAAGCTCTGTGAAATGCCACATCTACAGGCAACCCCGTACAAGGCGGCAGTGCAAAGCTAAATGTTTTCCTTACTCCTGCGTGCGTGCGACCTGCACCTTGAGTCAGCTACGTCACCTTGCTATAGACAAAGATTTTGTTTTACGTACAGGAGTCTTAAAAAGAGCCTTCACCTCCAGAACCCCTTTCTATAAATGCTCCTCCACTTAGCCACAAGCTGAAGCTAATTTTCACACAACATCTGCCGTAATCAAAACCATCTGTGTGGCTATAAGTTAAGGACAGAGAATTTACGGCCCATGTTCTTCTCATCTGACGCTGGGAAGCTTTTGTGTGCATTGTCTATACGTCTGCATTAGCTATATGACTTCAGCTCCAGACACCCACACTGTTTCTTTTTCAAAAACACTTGTTTTTTTTTTAAAGTCAGCAAGGAATGCTCATTACCGTGATGCTTAGGAAGGAGCAAGTGATGCCAAGCCGACTCTAGCAGAGCTGCAGGCTACTGTGCACAATTAGTTGTTAAGAACTGAAGGGGCCTGTCATGGTTTTTGATCATCCAATGTGCTTTAAAAAGGTTCCTCAGCATGGACCGGCTTTCCCTCACTATAGGTAATTAGGAAAGAAAAATAAACGAAAGCAGGGCTCCGGCTGCAGGGGAGTGCTGTGCTCAACATAACCCCCTCAGCTGTACAGTGCCAGAGGGAGCTGCTAACAGCACTGACAGTTCGGGGAAGTGATTTATGAAGCTTTTCTTTTGTGAAAAGTTGGCATCTAGACAAACTATACCCCCGCTGCTGCCTGTGTTCACCTCTGGCAAATATAAAACCTGAGCGTATTCTACAAACAGACCATTATGCCCAGTGACTCCTCTTAAAAAGCATGATTAGAAACCAAAAGAGCTTGATCCACATTCATTTAACATTTGTATCGAGGATTGCAATACAGCAGAAGAACAAGGCACACATCATACCGCCTGGTACACCAGAACACAAGTAACCATTTGTTTACTTAGACAATAACCTGAAATTCTCCCCTGCTGAACGTGTATTGTCGAGCTAATCTGTTCCATCATAACGAACACATTTTTCTTAAAAGTATGTCACTAATGAACAGTTTCTTTGCTGCTCTGGATGCAGCTGTGACAAATCTCTGTCCATATAATTTCCCGTGTCCCACTCCTGTCGCCTTCACCACAGCAATAGGCACAAACTTTGCAGATCGGTATGGTGACAAACATATGTCTCTTACACAGTTCTTAATGTCCTCATCCAATTGCTCATAGATACCATGCACAAACAGTGTCATTAGGTTAATGGGTATTATTAGGTATTAGTGCTTGCTTAGACACCACCCCATGAAGCAGCCCGTGCCCTTGGGAGACAGACCATTACACCATATTTGTGACACTTTAAAAGAGTCAGTAAATTATTTTTAAGCAATCACTTGCTGAGAAGCTTCGAATTAAAAAACCTCTGACACTGTATTTCTGTATTTCACAGGAAAGATGCAGTTCTGCTTCCTGGTCAGAGATAATGTAGCACCAAGGAGCTCTGCATTATGAGAAATCCATTTCCATGCAAGAGCAACTGCGGAGGCAGATGAGGAAGAGTGCCACAGGCACCACTCAGCTATCGCAGGGCTGCTCGTAAGTTGGATGAAAAACATAACAGGGGTTTAAGGCAGCTTAAGAATGGGCTAATGTGTTTAGCCTACAGATAACTCAATCAAGGCTTTCCAGATCCTGCTGTAAGTGTACAATATACTTAATCCAGTGCAAAAGATGTCATCTCTGCCACCTCCACAGAGGTTTTTCTCTGCTCAGTTGAGCTGTTTTCATTAGAGTAAATGGACTGCCCCGTTACAATCAGCACTGAATCCACACACGTTTCCAGGCATGAGTTAAAATTCCCTGTGGTGGCTGGATCCTGCTTATGCCGAAGGTATGGAGAATGACAAGAGTATGAGATGGAGAGGGGATGGAGAGGATGATGAGGCACACTCACACCTACTCACTCGATGGCTGGGCTGACATAACACCAGCTGAGGAGCACCTCTACTGACCACACTAGCGTGAGATCCCCAAGGATCTCATGGCAGCAGTACCAGGCGCAGCGGGGTCCTGCTTGCCCTTTTGCTAGCATGTCCCAACACTGGACACGAGCTCTGTGGCACGGCTGGTTTGGATTATCGTCCATCTGCGTCTTGGATTATCATCCATCTGCGTCCCTTTGCCAGTGCAACCCAGAACTGAACCCTTGCGTTTGTTACAAGGAGAAAAATGCAGGAATAGCATTACCAAACCTTTCACAAATAAAGTTGCAGGCACTCCCGGAGGGCTGTTTCACATCACTTCTAATTCATGAGCCTCTAGTTATTACTGGATGCTCCAGCTAACAAGGGACCGGACACAATCAAATGAGAATAAGACAATATCTGATCTCCAGGGCTGGTGATAACTACTCCTCCAAAAACGTACTGAAGGGTACCTATTCAAGGGCAATGGTTACTGACTTAAAAATAACACGACATAATGATCTCAAGGATGCACTAATATCCAATCCCTCCAACCATTATGGCAAATGAAGTAACCCAGTCTTTAGATTATGGAAAGACTGTTTCCTCATGGCACGAAGGAGGACCATAAAGAAATACCTTCCCCGAGGACTTATTTCAGGAGGGCATAGTAACCTTTTTCCTACCCGTCACAACACTTAACTCTCACCAAAATCCAATATGGAGGCATGTTTGGCTGGAGAGCTACAGGAAAAGAAAAATGAGGAATTGAGGTGGGAGCCTTGGATGACATCCATAGAGGGATACTGTGGTTTCAGTGTGATGTTTTTGTCAGCTTTGCACCTGTCCTACCTGGGAAGCTGTGCAGACCAGCCTGATTAACATGAGTGAGTTCAATCAGGGCTTGAGAGGTCACCTCTCTGCCAAAAATCTGGGAGGTTTCTATAACCAACCTATGCCATCACATCAGCTAAATAAACTCTCCCTGCTCTTTCTGGAGTGGTGACATTTATTTGATCTGTCTGGCACCGTAGATTAAACACAAAGCTGCACACTAAAGGGGAGAATTTTTTTTCAATTACATTATAGGTGAGGTGGAGCAAGAGTAAGAGAGAGAGAGAAAGAGCGAAGTCAAATAACCAAGGTGTTATGTTAGGAAAAAAGGCCTTTTCCTTGGCACAAAGTAATTGGAAGTAGAGCCAGGAAATTATGATTCCAATACCTACTTTGTCATCCAATTCCCTGTGTGGTCTTGGGCAAGTCCTTTAACCTGCCTGTCTAATTTCTTCAACCTGTAAAACGGGGACAGCCAACCACAGAGGAGGTTGATGAGTACTAGCAGATGTTTTCACAGCACATTGAAAAAATGTGAAAATCCATGGATGTGCTATTATTACTCCCCAGGAGTACACCTGAATGAAATTAATCTGAAATGAAAAAATTGTATATAAGATGCAAACAACACTTCTCTTTCTGCAATGGGCAATTTTATTTTATTTCTTTTTAACTGAGTTACGGAAGTATCCTTACTAAGAACACTTGCTCTGAAGCTGTCTGGGAAATAGCTTGTTGCAACATTTTATCATTAGAAATTTCTGCTGTTTTGACTGGATCCCTAAGATTTGTGGTATGTTTCTGTTTCTTAACTACTGGAGTATGACATTAAGGATTCAGTTGGTGGAGAAAATACTAGAAAATTTGAAATTTGCTCAGAACTTGCTCATTCAGGATGAAATTCAATCCATCCCCTTCAAGGTAGACGTGACTGGAAGCTGCGTTCTGTCTCTTTGCATTTCTCTCTGTCTTCTACCAGTTTTGACAATAAAACCCCCTCCCTGGAGGCCTCACATAAAAGAAACACAAGAAGACTATGGACATGGACAAATGGCAGATACAAGAAATTAAAATGGGGCGTCAGCAGGAAGACATGATGAGAACCTCCCCAGCTTTCCTACTTGAGTGTTCAATAGCTTTCACTGCAACAAGATGAGATGCATAGCAGAAAGCTTAAATAAAGCAGTTTGATAACTTGGTGTCTGAAAACAGTGTCCTTTGCTCTTAGTCAGTACATTACTATGGGTCTGATTTGCAAAGATGCTGACCATTTGCCAGTCTTCACAGCAATCCACAGGAACTGAGAGACACTGAGCAGGGTCAAAAAGCAAGATCCTTGCCTAGATGCCTTGGTCCAATGTGGAAATCCAGCTGATGGTGTCTCTGTTGGAAATTTCTGCCTTAAATATGCTTTCAATATCTGATAGGCTAGCTGTAGTTTTGGTACAAATCAGTGGATTTAGGGATTTCTTATTGGCTTGAGATACACCACAAAGTCCATTTCCAGCAGCTGAAGAAAGGATTAGGATTTCTTGCAGTGTGTCAGGGTGTGACAGTACAAATTCAGGCTAATGGAGCCAATCCCATTCAAATTTCAAACATTTGCCATCCCCTGGAAAAAGCGTTGCTTTAGAGAAGTTGCACAAGATGATAGAAGAAAACTGGGACTTCACTGCCGTTCTCAAACAAAGCGCATATTCATTAGGAAAACCATCTCCTCCGAAGCACTTGCCCTGGCATATGTTTCGAACAGACAGCAAGGGCTTCAAATCATATCATATGTTACTCATTTACATATCATGTTAACTAGTGAAGACAGCAGAAATCTAATGTTACTTCCTAACCAGCTCAGGATCTCTCTGCAGCTTATTAGTCACCTCTTCCCTCAGCGGACTTGTGCTACACTGCGTGGTTGCAGTTAAGAAGTCACCAGATGGTGTAGAGTCAGCCCTCCAGCTTTTTACACCCAAAGCCCACTCTCTTTTTTTTTAAGCAAAAGGTTATTTCATGAAAATCCAGCTAAATGAGGAAGAAAGGAGTCTTAGTTCAGGAGAGGCATTCACATGGTGGGTGCGTGAGTCAATTGGTGAGGACAATGCCACCAAGCACCTGTGACAGTACTGCGCTGTGTCCATACAGATGGGCCAGAGGTGGAATGAGCTCACAGTGAGATACCCCAACAGCACAGAACTGTGCACAGCCTGTGGGCAAATGCATCTCACCACTTACCTTGCTAACGCTCCCAGGGCTGTACAACCTTGATTACCCAAGTGTTGAAACCAGGGCCCATAAAGGAATTTCACTGTCATTTAGTAACAGCGGAGCTGCTCAAAGTGGTCGCAGAAACCAGTAAGAAACTTCTAAGGAGGTGAGGTCTTTCAAGGGAGCCCACTGATTTCTTTTCCTTAGAGGTCTCTGGGAAGAATTTAATTTCCTTGCCCAGTGGAAGAGACTTGTCACAAGCAATAGTTTAAACTTTCATGTGGCACGGTGTTGGTTTCATTTAAACCACTTAGAAGCCCTGCTTAAGGCATCTGCTTGTGTAACCGACCCTCTGCTGGTGCTCCCAAATCTCCAGAATTCATGTGCTGTTGTGCCGGCACGCTGAACGGTTTCCCAGCTCCAGAAACTGTGCCTTCACAATGCCTGAAAGACAAGTCATGTCTTGTCTTTCAAGTAAAGCTTGCCAAGTAAACTAGATTCAAGATCATTGCATTCTAGTAGTGGTTTTAGAATATAGGTCAATAACTTTTGTTTCGTGCATTTTAGTTGGACCATCATATACGTGATTGACGCATCGGGAAGTAACTCTGGGAGAGCTGAAGCAGATCCCCATTTTGGAAGCATTAAGATAGGTGATTAGTCCTGTTAGATCTGATGGGTTTCCTTTGGCAGGTCATTTTTTCCGGATCTTATGCTAAGCCACCAGAGAGGGGGAGCTGGTGACTTGCCCTGGAGCTCCACGTCACAAAACAGGCAGTGGTGTAACCAGCTGCATTAGCAAGGAGTGACACACAGGTGAAGAAGAAAATACCCTGGCAAAGCTTCTCAGGGAAGTTTACACAAACTGTGCCTAAATTAAACTTGATTTAAGGTCACTGCTATTAGCCTCTCACTTTATCAAGCAACTTATTTAAAAGAAAGGTTTCTTATAATACTTGGATATCAGAACTTTGTTTTTTCAGCAATAACCTGCTTTCTGTGTTGGGATTTTAAATTAAAACCTTTTGCCTTGTAGTTTTCCCACTTAGCAAGTGGATTATTGCCACTTAAAAGAATGACAGGCAAGTATTATCCCGTGTGTTATTCAGAAGGACCTGAAAAAATAAAAAAGCAATAGAAATATGCCAACTTTTGTTTACACATGTGTACATATCAATGGTTTTCTGGTGTAGGCACATGAGAGGAGGGTTAGGAAGAAAGCGCCGGCATGATTGATTGCGTTTTCCTGTTCATGGTCATCTGTCTGTGTGACATGCATACAACAGTACATATGGATAGCATAGCCCTCCTGACTCAGTGTGAGCATTGCACACATATCCGCGTCAAAATCAAAGCTCTAACTCCTTGCATTTGTTTATTTTGCTGGGATAATAGGGAAAGGTGACCCAAAGGAAGCAAAATTAATAATACCAGAGAATTCCATTTTCACTTAAACCTCAGCAAAAACCAGGCAGTTTTCTGAGGCACAGAGAAGATGAGGGACTACTGTGACCATCTGACCCTTTTCCCATGGATGGTGCCATTTCCATCATCAATCCTTTAACTTCTTACCTATTTTTGGAAAGCGTTCTCACACTAAATTTCCGAAAGTTGTTTCAACTGGGTCAGAATGAATGATAACTGAACTAGATACAACATCTTGTCTTTTATACTGGTCACATACTTGGAGAAAGGGCTATTTAAGCCTTTTGTCTTGCACAGAATGAAGCACATTGCCCCTGCTACGCAACCCGCCCATGAATAACCGCAGTCTTTCAAAGCTACTTTGTCCACTCCCGCCAGCGTTTTCCTCAGGTTTATATATCTTTTCTCAGGACTGCAGGAAGTATTGAAATCACTTTGAGAGATGCTTTTTTGATAATATTTCTGCTCCAGTGCAAGGAAAAAGCAAAACAAAACAGAAAAGAAAACGAGAAAGATTGACCTGGGAATTTTGCCGTTTCGGTTTTGGCTTCAGATGTAGAGTTCTTGTAGTTTTCAGAAGTGTAACCAAACAAGATCTCTTCTCTTCTCTTCTCTTCTCTTCTCTTCTCTTCTCTTCTCTTCTCTTCTCTTCTCTTCTCTTCTCTTCTCTTCTCTTCTCTTCTCTTCTCTTCTCTTCTCTTCTCTTCTCTTCTCTTCTCTTCTCTTCTCTTCTCTTCTCTTCTCTTCTCTTCTCTCCTCTCCTCTCCTCTCTCTCTCCTCTCCTCTCCTCTCCTCTCCTCTCCTCTCCTCTCCTCTCCTCTCCTCTCCTCTCCTCTCCTCTCCTCTCCTCTCCTCTCCTCTCCTCTCCTCTCCTCTCCTCTCCTCTCCTCTCCTCTCCTCTCCTCTCCTCTCCTCTCCTCTCCTCTCCTCTCCTCTCCTCTCCTCTCCTCTCCTCTCCTCTCCTCTCCTCTCCTCTCCTCTCCTCTCCTCTCCTCTCCTCTCCTCTCCTCTCCTCTCCTCTCCTCTCCTCTCCTCTCTTCTCTTCTCTTCTCTTCTCTTCTCTTCTCTTCTCTTCTCTTCTCTTCTCTTCTCTTCTCTTCTCTTCTCTTCTCTTCTCTTCTCTTCTCTTCTCTTCTCTTCTCTTCTCAAGTTTCTTGAAGCACAATGGCCTTACTTTGATGGAGGAGCATTCAGACACATGGATGGCTGTTGCATTATACATTTCCACTGTTGATCTTGTGCTTGCATCAGCTCATGGACATGTCATTTAGGGAGACCCTCAGTCTCCCAGTGGATGTCATTCTGACTCTGGATAACACGGCAATCCAGTAGTGTTAGATTACACCTGATACAGGAATCTGGTCACTGTCTTCAAAATACACCTGTCTTTGTTTCCAGTTTTTTAGTTCTTTTTCCAGACAGCAGAGGACAGAAGATTTTGCACTCAGAGTCCCTGGGCCCATAGATGTCTATTTTGCCCAAACACATGAAAAAGGTTTCTTTCATATTCTCCTCTTACATTTTATTTAATTTTAATTTAAATTAAGTTAATTTAAAATGAATTTAATTTTTTAAAATTTTTTTTTTATTTATTACTATTTAAAAAGCTCACTCAAAGCCTGTTATCAAGAAGTATGCTAGACCCAAAACATAGCTCTTGTTTCATATGCAGTATGAAGAATAATAACTATTTTAAGAATAAAACTGATACTTGAACAAAATTCCGTTATACAATACTCCCCTGTTGGGGAAAGAAAATAAGCCATAACCACGGCCTATCCACTTACTTTTTCCATTTCTAGTCTCTTTCTGTCTAAGGAACTTTGTCAACATTTTGCAGAGAGAACAAAGTGCCAGAGAAAGGAGTAGGAGGAATCTGATGGCTATCTTTCCAGCCATGTGTTTCCTTGTCTAGATATCTCCAGCCATTTGATTCAGCTCTGTCTGGGAGTTCAGTGTCTGCCACCCTGTACAAATATTACTGTTTTAGGTGCATGCTGTTAGGTGCGACTCCCATTTCCCAGGATGCTCAGTGTGATAATGGGGATCTGTCCTACTTCTTCCTCAACATGCTCTGGCCAGAACCTCACCAGACACCTTTTCTGTGGCTTTTCATTCATACATACCTTTCTCTGCAGGTATCTCCCACTCAAGTGCACCAGCAGCATTAGCTCTGCCAAACTTTGCAGGCTCTTGTCTCATCTCCTCTAAAAAAGGGATGGCAGATTATTTTCACATCCTGACTTCCATGTCCCTTTCCTGTCCCCTTTCCCTTACAAATATAGTGGATATACTTATGGCAAGTGTGTTTGCTAAAGCTGCAAGCTGGAAGAAAATTTTGGAGACTATTTGAGGAGAGCACAGGGCTTTCACCCCACGGCCATGGGAATATGCCATGTGGCCTGTCACAACCAAGCGGGTTTGATCAGCAAGTTCTTAGCCAGCTGTTCTTCAGCTCCCCACAGACCATGAACTGCTTGCAGACATGAAAATGGGATGGATTTCAACCGGTAATATAAAGTGCATGCATTTCTTGTTGTCCTTCAAACTGCATTTCTGCACTTGGTACACCCTCTGCGAAGATGTACAGCTGCAAAGAGTCTTCCTCCTCTGTGTGATCTGCAGAAAGGTTAGAAACCTTAATTACCCTTGTACTAAAGCCTCATCTACCTCCTCGGCGAGGGCAACGCAGCCTCCCAGCCGTGCGGCACCGGGGCTCCCGCGCTCCCTCCCTACACTGGCCCACGGAGCAGCACCAAGCCGGGGGGAGGTCACGCTCCCTGCAGATTTGTGGCAGGAGGATGCGCTGCCCTGGCACGCCAAGAAGCTCGGGGCGTGGGTCTGCCCAGAAAGCAGCACTCAGGATGGCCAGGCAAAACTCACTTGGTGAGTCGCCAGTTCATCTGGAAAAAGTCCCATCGACTTGAAGGCACCTCACAACGAAAGAAGGAAAAGAAAACTGCTGAACAAAGCCTCCCGCTCAGACGGTTTTCCCAGCCCCAGTCATAACCTTCCCGCACCCAAAATTTGTCACAGTAACCGGAACGTTACAGATCAAGCTGTGGGTACGGTACGTGTGGGACGAGCAAGGCTCGTCCTATGAAGAGAGGAGGAGCGAGCGCCCCGTGGCCCCGCGGTGGGTGCTTATACCTCTGCAGTGCAGACAGGGTCTGCCTTTCAAGACAGTCTGACAGGAAAAAGGTCCTCAGATCCGCCCTCCCCACCCGAGAACTCGTCTTACGCTAACCAAGGAAAACACACATAATTAAATTAAGGCACTTTGTTTTTATATCAGTACAATTTCTAAAGATACCAGTGTGACAGTTTCTAGGCACAGATATAGCCTTGATGTTTTTCCTGGATGTAGCACATTGTTTTCTCAGCCAGAAAGCTGTACGAGGGAGACTCTTGGGCACGGAGCAACGCTCCAGGCCATCTTCCTTGGTAACAAGAAGGGCTGGTATCTGCCCTCAAATTGTGTTTCTATCTAATTAAATTCAGCAAGAGTGCCTTCTTTAACCAAAGCCAGTCACATGGAAGTTTTTGGAGCAGGGAAGGCTGATATCTGATACAAAAGTTGACACCAGCTGTCATGCCTTGCAAAGATGATAAAACGTTCAATCAAGCCATAAGCTGGACCGCTACGTTTTGACAGGATATTTCCTACATCCAGAGTCTCTGGTTGTAGCAGGGAAATTTTCAGCACAGAGTCAGTTCTCTTTGGGTGTGGGCAACTTTATGAGTGCAGTTACACACTGGTGCGATGTGACGTTTAGATCGAAAGCAAGATGTATCTCTGTTGCCACTTGCAAATGACCACCATGTGAGGCATTGCTGTAGAGGCAGAGTTTGCTGGCAAGGCTCTCCATACCTCCTGCCTCCATACCATAAGGGGCTCTTCCCTTCTCACACTTCTCCCAGTGATACAGAGCGCTGTCTTGTTCTGTCCCCTCTGCTCCACAGTGGCTTTTTTTTTGTGTGTGTGCCCTGGAGAAGATGTGGAAATGAAGAACAAAAACCAAGCAATAGCATCCTGACCAATTTCAGACCATATCCGCAGATGCAGGGAGGTCCAGCAGGGCGTAGCTAGTGGAGGAAGATGGGCTCAGGCTGATGCACTGCAAGCATAGAATATGTCCAAGGGAGGAGGCATAGGTAGAAAGAGCATGCAAAGCACTGACAACCAAACTGGTTGCCTTGAAGTTTCCCTGAGCTTCCTTCACTATGCAGGACAGCTACTGTACAGTTAGGTTCAGAGTGGCCAAGTTGGGGCCAAAAATAGTGAAGAACTGGAAAAGGGTGTTCCAGCTTCCCAGTCCCTTGGAAGAAGGTGGTTGCTGACAGCTGAGTTGTCTGTCCTGTACCACAAGATGATCCTGGGTACTGTGAAGCACCCTCTCCAGCGGCACACGTGGAAAGGCTGCTAGAGTGGCTGTGCCCAAACGGCATCTCTGAGCCCAGTGAAGCAGCCGTGTGAAGCAGGAAAAGTGGCACCGCACTGGGGCTGGGTTACCTCAAAGCCAGTTACCTCAAAGCCCTGAAAAGAATTTCTCCTTCAGGACAATCCCATGTACTGTGGGTCAAGCCATGGGGCAGGTGCCTCCAGAGGCTGCTCCTCTCCAGGATAAGGCAAACCTTCCTCCCAGGTGTGCGGGGAATGAGGTGTCCCCTTACCCTCAGAAAGAGAAACATCCATTTCGCTGGAAGACAGCTGCTTGGCCATCATCTGGTGCCAGCTCAAGTGCTGAGGCCAAGCCTGGACTGGCAGCAGAAATGTCCCTGAACGAAGGCAGAATTATTGCTGATGTCATTTATAAATTACCATCTTTGATGTTTAACAAAACTGGACACGCTGTAAATTAAATTAATATTTGTTCATGGATTCATAAAATACAATCACTGTCAATTAGAGATTGTAGCAATAACCCATGGGGGTGCACAACAAACGGGATTTGGGTTTAGTTTTTAATTTAGGGGTAGACTGCCATGCCCTTGTTCACAAGGAAATAGTAATTAACTTTACAAAGAAAATGTGCTTTTATTAGCACAAAGTGTCTTTGGAGTGGAGGCCTTACAATCAGCCTGGCCTTGATACTTACTGAAAATAGAATTATTTCATGTAGTCCTTGAAATATCAGCAACTAGGAAATTGTGCCTGATTTCTTTTGCTACAGAGAATGAGCTGACCCAGTCGTGATTTGGACTCGTCAGGGTAAATGTTATCGGTTGCACTGGGACTGAACATCTGCCACATGTCCTATCTATACAACTTTAAGAAAAGAAAGGGCAGCAAGGCTTATTTTGAGGCAACCAGCTTTCTCATAAAGTAAAACCAGATGATCCCAATAAATGTATTTCACTTAATTTACAGCCTGCTACATTTCCCTATCAGAGCATACTGTGATATCCTTTTGTGGGAGTGTGTTGCACAAAATCTAATCGTTTCTGCTGAGTTGAGAAACTAATAAAAATAACTCAGGTAAATGTTTTATGTGTTGTGTTTTCTTAATCTTATAGACTGACTTAGGCATATTGCTCATACAGTTGTAGCCACTGAAAAACTAAGGTCAGGCTGAAAAAACTAAGGACTAGAGGTGGATCAGAGGACTGTCACAGCATCCTTCTTAGACTACTTTGTCTTTTTGTCATTGACCTGCTGCTAACCACTGGGTTACTTTAGGAAAAAAAGAACCTCCTAAAAGCAAACTCCCAATGATCTCAGGTCGACTTTACATTGAACAAAAATCACAGCATTTGACTTTCCTCTTAGAGTTCAACATCACACAAATGCAGTCATCCACCTGTTTCCTTAACTAGCTTTTAGCTAGGAAAACAAGAGCAGTGAAGTGAATTTTATCAAAGACCACAGGAGGACTGTAGAACGTTGTGTACCAAACAGTAAATATTTGCTTCAGTATTACAATATATGCTTTGACTTACAAAAGCAAAAGACAGTATTTGAGTAGTGACCAAGGCCCATAGTCATGATGGGAAATACAATTTCACCTGAGAACTATCTTGGTACTTTGGCCATAGACCAGAGAAGGCCAAGGAATAATGCTAGAGGGTAAAACTTTCAACCTCCCTCTTAAAACAAAACAACCTCTGGTGCTTTAAATGAGTGTCTAGTACACCCACCTAACTTAGGAGGCACCCAGAAATTTTAACAGCTGTGACACTGAGCCTCCCTGGGACGCATGCTTAAGCTATGAGTCCAGAGACATTAGCTTGGGCATAAATTTCACATTTTCCAGGCTAGCTGGCCTGGGCCAGACTCAGAGATGAGGAAAAGGAGATCAGATATTTGAACTTCTGCAGACCTCTTTGATTGGCTTTCACTAGAAATCCTTCTGAAAAATATAACCATTTTATGGCATACTGTAAGAAAATAATACAAATGAGACATTTGTTTCATTGTGAAAACAGATTGCATTAGGAAAGAAAGGTAGATAAAGCTTTTTATGCCTCTTATGCTTTACACATAGGCACATAGGGTGGGCCTTTGGCTTGAGACTATTTTCTCCTCCCTATGTATTCTCTCTAGTGCCTGTGTTAATCCAGGATTAATGAAGAGTTATTGTCCATCTGAGTGGGTTGGAACCTTTTGCATTAAGACCTGTATCTGAAAGCCTTATAAAAATGTCATATTGCATGCTCATCTAATATCTTGATCCTAAAATGCTCCCATTTGTGGAACTTGAAATTCATTAAAAAGTAATTCTCATTATCATTCATATCTTTAGTGGTTGAGAAAGAGATGTGTGAGGCACATTCCGAGTTTTTGGGTTTTTTTGCTTTTATTCAGTTTACTGGGGTCATGATGAAACACATCACTCATGTACCCCATTCATCACATCATCATCAAAGTATTCATTTAATCTTCTCTAATTGAGATCAAATTTTTAATAAGGAATTTGTACCTGTGTAAAGATAAACTCTTAAGCTCTGCATTTGGTTTCTCTCTGTGTTTCCAAAGAACTGAAAATGTGATTCATCTTTTTCTGCTTCTTGCAGATAATTTGATACAGGGTATTTTAGAACATTTCTTTTGTACTTAAATTTTGGCACAAGTACATCATATTGTTACATTGTTCACAGCCTTTCTATTGTCATTGCCAACTTTTGGGGAAAATCAAAGAAAAGCTGAGGCAAGATATATCAAGCCACAGTCATTTGGCTGCCTAATATTTTATTGCTCCCTTCTTATTGGTCTCCGGTTCTCAATCCTGTCATTTAGTGCTTCTAAAAAAAACATTTTTCTTACTTGTTTAGTAAATAATTTTACAAACAGAGCTGTTTGAGGACATGCATCATACTCTTCTTGCCACACAAATTAAAACATTCTACAAAACCATGCTGTGGCTGACTAATGTTTGGAAGATTTCCTTTTTATGATGTCATATTCTAAAAAGAAAAATCAGGTAGCTTCCACTGGGCTTTCTTAAAGGATACTCATAACGTAACCATCTGGGGATTCTAGGACTATCGACTGTTGAAGCCTCCTGCTTCTAGAGAGACTCACAAGAAATGAGTGCAGCTGTCCTTGCACATCTATTTTCTCCAAGTGGCCCTACCTATAATTACGTCTGTGGATATTTACAATCAGATCTGAGGGAAAGAAATTACTTATTCACCCATATATCCCACTCAAGTCTTGCAGCAGCCTTTCCGTTCTCGGGGCTTTCACACATTCAGTAAAGTCTTCAGTGATATGTTTGTGCCAGCCTGACTGACTTACTTCACAAGCATTAGCCAGCAAAATAGTCATTCATAAACCTTAAAGAGCACCTCTGCTATGGCTTGGCTTTTGTACATTGTTTCTCCACAACATCCAGCACAGCATGGCTGGTTTCATAAGGAACAGTTCCTAGTTACTGCCCGTGCTCCCTACATTGAATAGTCAAAGCCCACTCAAACTTATTTTAAGGAATAATTCTTGTACTTCAGGGGAAGGGAATATCTCTACAGTGAGGGGTATCTCTTCAGAAATTTAGGATGAAGCCCTGTGAGATATGGTGAGCCAACTAGGAGCTCATGGCAGCCCAAAGATTTTGGTCCCCACTGCCATCTCTTTTGCATTTCTTTTCCACAGCACACTCCCATGGCAAAACAAATTATCTCAGATATTTCTTTGCATTATGAAGGTTTTCTGCCTCCGACTCCCTGGAGGCTCACAAAAGGTGCAGGCACATGGGGTAACTTTGGGGCAGCAACACAGTGGAGAACCAAAAGGCCTTTGCCATCAGGCAAGTGCTATCATGGACATGCTGGGTTGTGATTCCCGAAAAGGCAGGAAGGCACCATCAGGCATCTCCAGTGCTTCTTGATGGCAGTTCAACAGTGGGTGCAAGCTGGCTTCAGGTGTTGAATAAATAAGACTAAATTGGACACAATTCTGCATGTGGGCAAAGCTTCCTTTTGAATCGTGAAGTGTATATAAATAGTCCCCTAAGGACCTCATCAGACATTACTCTGTTTTTTCAGTTATTCCAATACTATCTTTTTTCAGTTATGATCCCCTAGAGACTGGATGATACTGTTTGTTTAGCTGATACTCTTTGTTTAGCACACATAAATTTTTATTTTATTTTTTGCGTTTTTTCTTGTTTCTATTTCACTATATGCCTTTATTTAACTACAGATTTAGTTCTAGTCAGACTGAATTAAGTTTTTTTTTTTTTTTAATCTTTATCTTACACTATTGGTCCATCATGATTTCATCTGCTCTCTTAGGAGTAATTTGTCCTACATGTGGGGCAGTGCTACAGCACTTTTCCATGCAGCAAAACAGAGTCCACCCTCGCTAACAGCCCCTGGGGTCAATGGAGTTTTCAGTATCCCTCAAATGGGAAAATGGTCCTGAATGGGAGGGTCAGCTGGGGCTGCCTGAGGAGGCCTCTGCCCACGGCCCCTCGCGACGGACTATGTGATACCCAACTCCTACTAGTGAATCCCCAGGGATTTTAATCTCTCTGGAGGTTTATGCTGCATTTCACCAAAACACTTTGTATGGGCCTAATCCATCCGCATTCCGGAGAGCACTTCAGCGCATGCTTGGCCCGAGGCATGTGCTCAGGGCCATTAAAGTTAATGATGCTTAGGCAGATTACAAAGTTAACTGTGTGTTAAGGGCCTCTCTGCAGCGGTGGATTCCAATGGTTTTGCCTGGAAGAAACTCCATAAAATATAGCTGGATTGAACTGCATAGTATTTTCACTGTGGCAAATTTGTTTGCCATAAAAACGTGAATGGGGAAGTGTAAACTCTGCACTAAATATTGCTAGAAGAATGATTTATATGCAGTATTAAAAAAATATTGTTGCAATAGGATAGATGAGCATAGGCTCTCTGGGGAGACAGTACGCTTTCCTTGGTTTTTGCACAGTGCCTGGCACACTGTGGATGCCAGAGTTAACAAATAGTTATTACTAATAATAAAATATAGATGCCAGTTCTTTGTATCATCAACCACATGTGTCAAATAGATAAATATCAGACAGATAAATATAAATCTGCTCAAATGAACCCTTTGTGAGTTTTAGGGTTTTTTTTAAGATGGGACTGACTCTATTTTTTTTCTTTTTCTGCCCCTTACTCTGTCTCCCTTTAGCTTAAATTCTCTTTTATCAGCCCAGAAGAGCAGTCTGCCTGAGTCAAATCAACCAGTGTAAGTACAAGAGCATCAACCACTCCTATTTCGCTATAGGAATAATGTAAAACAAACCCAAGTGTCATCAGAGCACAAGCTGTTGACAGTTAATGACTCTACATCTCAGATCTGACTTTTTTCCACAGGATCTGATTTTTTTTTTCCACAGTGTAATTCCTAGACCTTAATTCCTTAGAGCCAGGAATGTCTTGTTTCCTGTTAACTGCTCTACTGTCCAGCCATGAGACTTGCCAAAGGCTTCACCCTTTCAGAACGGGGCAACATCTGAGAGGGAGGGAGGACATGAGCTCTCTGCCAAATTCAGGTGAAAAAGGCAGAGTTGCACACTGCAGCAAGTGTCGCACCGGATCTCGCACACATGTGACTACCAGACAAGAAGGCTGGAGGTATCAAAGCTTGACACTGAAAATGCACCATTACGAGGTTTGGGGTGGAAACATGAAGTGAAAGCCAGCTGACTTGCTAGGAGAGGCAAACAACTCCCCTTCTAACTTTTTGGTCTTCTGTTGCCAGCCGTCACCGACACGACCAACACCTGCACCAGCCCAGCTCCTGGGAAATGCCCGCGTGAGGCCGCGAGGCGGAGCGGCGCAGCATGCACCGAGGACACCTTTCGCATGTTCTTGACTTGCCACCATGCTGTGTCACCTTGGTCAAGCCATGCCATGGCCTCGCACCTCTGCTAAAAGGATGATAACAAGACTGAAGCTCTTGCAAGGCAGAGATAAAATCCAGAGTTTAAAAAAATGTGTCCTGTGCCCACAGCCCCAGCTGGGCTCTCTTTGTTCTCTTTCTGATTTCAGTGCATCTAAAGCATATTGCGTGTTTTCAAGCTACTTTCTCCACAGCCACAAGGGCTAGAAACTTGCTTTAAAAAAAATAAATAAATATGAAAGCTAGGATTCCAACCTAATCAAAGCACTCTGGGGGCTGTGACAACAAAAATACCAAGGGAAGTTACGAGAGCTGCTAATGGAGCCAGCGTCGCAGTTGTGCCCCCGCCACCTCTAGCTGTCTGAAGAGACAAGCGCTGAGTTCGTCAGGCACTCAGCCTTCTCGAGAGCCCAGGAACGCTCACATGTTTTGAGGAAAACAGGATTATTTTGACAAGAGCTGCCAGAAACTAAAAGGTTCATACATGCGAGGAAGACTGACTCTTCTATTTACAATAAACCAGCCCAGCGGCTCCCAGCCCAGCTCCTAAGGGCTGTCCAGGGCAAAGGCACAAAGAGGTTTTTTTTGGAAGCCTCCATGTTCTCCGGCTGCTTCCAGGCAGCTGTCCTATATTTTCTTGACAGGACCCTCCTAGCCAAAGCAAAAGTCCCTGGCCAGAAGTCAGGCACCCAGTGGTACCTCAGGGACCCACCACTAATGGCGCACACCCACTCATGCCTTCCCCTCCACAGTTCCTCCCACAGCTCCCAGCCCGTCGCTTTTCTCCTCAAAACGGCATGTGGCTGCCCTGCCCACGCTGCTGGCGTTGCAGGAGAGAGAGGTTGCAGGAGAGCAAGCCCTGCCTGCACGTAGCGAGGTTGTAAGCTGCGAGAAAGGGGCAGGGCTCCTCCACAAGTGGACTTGGCCCATCGAGCTTTGCCTTCTGCCGTCTACATCAGCTTTAAAAAACAATTCACAAATAAATACATTAGTACGTGGAAAGTTGTCCTTAATAGAGTGTGTAAAGGGTTTTCACATAGAAAAGGTGTGTGATAAAGGGCATTCCAAACCCCAGCCCTGAATTAAGTATTTAAGAACATCTTCCAAGGGGGAAAAGGAGTGAAGAAAAAAAGAAAGAAACAACAAGAAAAGAACCAAAGCAGTTGGCAAAGGCATAGATGAATCATGAAACTCTATGTGGAGCTGCCAAAGTCTCAAAAACACTCTTAGGTACAATTTACTAAACCAACCAAGTAAGAGGTACTCGTAAATTACGGATGTACGCAGAGGTTGGTGGACTCCAGAATTAACTCTAAGCCTATTAAAACTTTAAACACTCAATGTGCTTGACTGTCAACAAAGGTTTTAAATAGTGTTGCAGTTTGCAGATCACCAGGGATTCAAACCTTCCCAACTGAACACCTTTAGGCTGAGAGCTTGAGGGCTGCAGTCTGCTATGCTTTAACAGGATGCAAACCTCAAAAACGTGGAACGCACCTACAAATAAATCATGTCAGGGGATGGTCCAGCAGAGCAGCTGAAACCATGACATTTTGCAGATTTAAGATGGAGATTTCTCTATGAACATTTAAGATGTTTTGGATGTGGCATCTGCTGAGATGTCCAGTGCATCATGAGGTACCTCAGCATGGCACAGACTGGGGACTGCCCCTCTCTCCTTCTCTGTGTATGGAGAAGGTTTAAACTTCCAGGAAGAAAAGATTTAGTCTCCCCTGATGCTGTGCTCCGAGACCCAATCTTGTGCTGAAGCCACTTCTGCTCTCATGACAGCCCCAGTTTCACCTAAGAGATCTCCCTCTATGGACGGTCTCTGAAGAGGATGAAATTATTAGAGGACTAACTCACAAAACGCAAGTTTTTTACAATGTAAAAACCATGCTTAGAGCATCAAAAATTAAAAAAACAAAGAAGGACTATCATCTACTCCTCTAAGCAAAATTCCAGCCCTAAACTCAGGGAGCATTTCAGAAAGGAAGAAGGTGCACCACAGACCAGATCTGTGTTTTTTAGTGGGCACAAGCAGAGAGGTTCAGTGCTGATTTACACCAGTTGAGCCACTGGCTTCTGGATGTGGGCGATTCTACCAAGTCTGGCTCTGTCCTAAAGACAAAAAAAAGAGAATTAATGTTGATATTGCCTTTTTTTAACGAAGTCCACCCATGCTCTTGGGAAAGGGTGAAGCAGGAATCCTCCTCCCTTGCCGATCTTAGCTTTCAAACTTTTTTTTTGCCATCTGAACTTACTAAAACCCTTTATACACTTATAAATTCTTCTGTGGTACATGATATGTTTAAAGCCAAAATAATAAAAGAACGAGAGTGTTTCTGCCCAGAGATCCTTAAATATTGAATGCAAATTTCCTGATAAAAATCCTGAAGAATCACAACATAGTCTAGTGTACTATAAATTATGCTAAATCAAATAAATCAGACTATATTGTCCCTAGCGGCTCCCACACAGTCTTTAAATATATTACCCACTCCTCATCAGTCCATTCCACTCAATAACCAGCTCTGTCTTCAGTCCCCGGGCCCGCTTTAATTTGAACAATATATTAGCCTTTGCAGTATAAAGGAGAAGGAAACTTTGGGAAGAAGGTAGGCCAGCTTACAAATGAATCTCCGGTGGCAGCTTGCTCAGACGTGTAGGATGGATGGCTATTCTGCGCGGTCTGCATCCCAAACACAGCCAGGGCAATAAATCCTTCCCCGGCCAGCGGGACGGCAGCTGGGAGCAGGAGTGGTCCCTGCCACTGACTTCTCCAAACCTCACCCCACCTTGTCCCTCCCAAATACAAAGCCTCTGCTCCGTTCAGAGGGCATATTTCATGGCAGACCTGGGGAGAGCAAACCCAGAAGCTCAGCCTCACGGGAGAGGGGTCTCCCTTGGTGGGTCTCCCAACGATGGGTGGCCATGCCCACCTTTGCACAGAAGGTGGCCCTGGCAACTAGTAAAGCCAGAGCCTGCATCTGCCATCCTCCCTCCTCCCAAACCACCCCGAGGGCCACCCCGGGGCACGCACTGGAGATGGCCCTGAGCATCACATCCCCTAAGCTGCCCCCTGGGAGGCTGGAAGAGGGCAACAGAAGGTAACCAGCCAAAAACCTGTTCCCCTCTGAAGTGTCTTAAAAGTGGGGACACTAAACAGTCTGAGCACTCCCCAGGGTATAGGCTAGTGTACGGCATGCCTGAGATACAGGGTCACAAGCTGAAGGCTCAGGGCACCGAGCCAAGGCTTTGCTCAGCCTTCTCCTGAGAAAAGAGCGAAAGGCCCAGTGTCTAGCACCATAAAACATCTGGTAGGGCTATCAGGAGGGAGATTGCTGAGGATACAGTTTAACAGAGCTGCTGGGATTTTTTTTTAATTGCATTTATTTTCACGAATCATAATCATAAAAAAAAGGAAAAGTTGGAGTCCACTCAATTGAGTTAATGCTTTCGGAATTTTATTAATCAACGTCTCAGCATTCATAAAAAAATGACACCTTTTAAAACCAGTGGAGAGGAACATTTCCAAATACTTCCAATCAAAAGAAATTATTTTAAAACTCACATTACATGTATTTTTAAACCAACCCCTCAGGGAGATGGGTGTGAACTCTGAATTATCCCAATTAACTTTAGTGCCAGAGATCAAGGCCAAAAAAATGCAAAGTCAGCGCTAAGTTTTCTGAAGAGGTTGCTGAGAGTGCTACAGTGCCAGTAAAGCAGTGACCATGCGCAGCTGCGCTTTTCCATGCCCTGTGCCTGGGTCTGTCCTGAAGCACCACTAAAAAGAGCTCCAGCACAATAACAGAAAGCACAGGGCACGGAGAAGAATAAAAAGGCACAGCCTGTGACATCCCTGGTATTGACTAAATAAAATCTGCCTGGTGAGGAGAAAAGGGAAACCAAATTATTTTAATGTCCATAAAAAGATGTTTACTGACCAAGCAAATGCATTCCTTTTGTCTGGGCGCATGGTTAACATTCACTTAAGGGCAGTAATTTCAGTGCTGAATTAAGACGCTGTATTTCATGCCCAGGGCAGGGCTGAATACCAGGATTTTCACTGTGAGTCTGTGAGTAAGTGAGGGGACAGCACATTAAAAGTGCAAGCACCCCATGATTCCCTATGGGTCCTGTCTTCTCTAACTCCAAATGCCGGATAATACACCATGTCCTGTTATTTACCCTGGAGATGGAAAAAATAGTAGAAAAATCTAAATTTGGAGCAGCAAAACTGAAGCCCGGGGTCATGAAAGAATTTCTGCCAGGGCATACACACATCCACTGGGAGATCTGGGGAAGAAACCAGTCTCTTTACCCTTGCTAGTTGCATTTAAGAAGCCGTTTCCCCCCTCTTCTTCCAAAGTTTAACTTCTCCTTTCATTTTTTCAGTGTCTCTTTCTCTGCTCTCTGACTGCTTAGTGTTTCCCTCAGAGATTCAGTCTCCGCCTCATCCTATGCTCCATTGTCTCCTCCTGCAATATCTGCTTGGCCCCACTCCCCCAGCCAAGGGCACTCGTGAGAGTTCAACTCGTCCTTCTCTGGGAAGGAGCAACATCTCTGTCTCTCCTGCTGCTGGAAGGACAATGCAAACAGGAAGGTAACAGTAATGAAATGGATGTGAAGGAAAAGATGTGATGGACCCGCCTCAAGCTCTGAGGGTTGCACCATGCAGCTCAACCAAGCAGGTGAAAGAGCAGCTCTGAACTGTCAGGTACAAGGGGAGTGCAGGTCTGCTCATGATCGAGGGGATTTTTGGTGGACAAGACAGTTACTCTCACTGAAATATGACTCTCCAAAGTAGCAAAATAGGATGCAGAGCCACGTCTTGCAGCAGCCCTCAGCAAGGTCCTGCCTCCCAGTGGCACAGCTCTCCCTGCAGGAGTGCTGGCTCAGCATGACTGCACTCTTCTGAGCCCCTTCCAGCAGGTTCTACAGAAACCAGACGGCCATTCAGTGCACTGACCCGATTCATCTTGTGAAATCAAATGGTGAAAGAGAGGAGTTGACAGAGGGGAGTGGTTGTCATCATCCCCATGAGATACGGGAACCTTCTTCCGACTGTGAATGAAAGAATAACATTCAGAAGCTATTAAGGCTCTTCATTCAAACACATTCAAAAAGATACTATTGAGCACTATTCATGCCACAAAGGTTTATTTAACCAGAAGACAGTGAGGGTCCAGGAACCAACAAACACAGGGTTTGAAAGTTTTCAAGGGCTCTAAGTTAAATTGAGAATAATGCCCTATGAAGGTTAACTGTTGTGCTGTTCACAGAAGTCTATTGTGAACAGAAATTTTCGTGTGAGTAAACATTACTTTGCAATGATCAAGCTTTAATGTCGCACAAAGACCAGTCCAAGAGTCACTCAGCTACCTAGAGCAAAAGGCAAGGTTTTACCACAAGTCCTCATTCTTCAAAACAAATTTTACTGCAACAGGCAAGACTTGGTGGGTTGCTGTCTGCAACAGCAGCCAAGTAGCCCTAGATCCTTGAAGGGCCAGATTTCTGTTGACCATGTTGAGCCAGTTCTCAAACCCACTTTGCAAAGGGAACTTCCAATTGGAGTGAGTGGGAACCTACTCGCTTGGCAGCAGGCGCTGTTCAAGTAAGTGTCTGGGAGTAAGGAGCTCAATAATTCAAAAAGTTGTTGGATCTTAACCAAATCCCATTGACTCATCTCTCAAATTATTCAGCAGACTGCAATATTTACAGTACATTGTTTTAAGAAAATTATGCAAACTATATGTCTTTGTCAGATAAATTATTCACAGTGAGTAATATGACCCTGCCGCTGTTCATAAATATAGCTCCCAACCCAGTTATTTCTCCTGCTGTCTAACTACTGCTTCAGTTAGCTCAGGCTTTCAAGAAGCTCTAGGCTTCATCAAAAATAACGCAGCCATTTCAGTTGACTTAGCTCTGCTGTGCCACAACTCCTTTGCAATGAGCCTCAGAGTGCTTTACAAAGAGGATTAGGACTGTTACCTTCATTTTACAGATGAGGCAGCAGAGGCATGGTAAAGGCAGTGTCCTATCTGAAGATGAACAGTGGCCAGTGACAGAGCCAGGAGCACAGTCCTAATTAAGATGCTCAGTCCTGTACCGAAATCTGTACTTTTCTTTTTAAGATGTGGCTGGCAGCTCTGCCCCTTTGGCAAATGTCCGTTTGCATTTTCAGGTGTCTGAGCTGCTGTTAAGCTGTTGGGTTGGGACTGAAGTCCCACAGGAGGATGCCTGAGGATCCCAGCATCCACTGAGACTGAAGTTCATGATGCTCTGGGCACCCCAGAGAGCCCCAGACCCCATTTGAAGACTTTCAGGTCAGAGAAGCACACAGAGCCTGAATCCAGGAGTACATGGAGACACCCTTGCAGTGGCATATAACAGAAACTAAGCAGACAGCTGGCATTTGGAAAAAGAGACCAGTTCCATCATAAGCTTTCCTGGAGTGTTCAAGCTCTAGACTAGATTAGTGCCAGAAAGAGTAATGCTAACTTTACAGGGAAACCCACAGGAAACAGGGTGTTAATGGCTAAAATGCAGGTCTTACCAAATCAAGGAAGAAGAAGCAAGGAAGTGGAGAGGGAGCAGAAGCAGCTATGAGTACATAGTCTTTGCAGAAGAGAAAAAACCTAGCCAAACCTTAAAAAGCTTCATTTATGTACGTTATTGAAAGAATGTAACATGGAAAAATGGAATTTTCCCCTCTGAGGGGAGAAGTCTTTGGGGAGGTTGTTGATGCCAAATGTTTTACTGTGCTTGATACAAGGTTTTGGCAGGTACTACTACACAAATGGAGCACACATTTGTGCTCATTTAACAACAGAGAAGACACCTCTTCTCTATTGAGGATAGGAGGTCCAGTGGCTTTGATGATTTGAATGAATGCATTACACTTTTGATGGTGTAAAGTGTGCAAAGATCTACATAAACAAGGTTTTGATCAGAAGGAAAATAGTAGGGGTAGAGGCTCTGCACAAGACTGAAAAAAATCCCAGAGTGCTGGCCTAAAGCTGAAAAAATAAAAATACACTTTGTGTGTAATAGAAATAACATTCATAGGAGAAAAATGAACACAGCAAATGGCCATCACACTCTAGGTACACCGGCAGAAACGTGTACAAAAAGGACAAACAGGCCTCAAAATACTGAATGAGAAAAGGAAAGTTTTGCTTAATCCAGCTACTTGACCTGAGAGCCTGAAAGTGTGTCTGTGGACATAGGACCATAAGATGCTGGTTGCATTAGAAGGTCTGAGTAGTTAATCAGAGGACTGTATTGAAGAAGTTCAGCCCTGAGCTGCTAAGACAGTAAGTAAAAAACTGAGAAGCCCTTGGACTCTTTCATGAGGGGTATTGGTGAGGTCCTCCTCAGAGCGTGAGTTTATGTCTCACAGATGCTAATAAAAATGTCAGCATGTTGTAACAGAGAACAAGGTTTTGACTATGGCATTTGGGTGTCAAAGATTTCATGTCTTTAGCTACTCGAGACTCATAATAGCTGGGAACGACTTTACACCACCTAATGCCACTGCTGAAAGGACCATGACAAACTTGCCCTGGGAACAGCAGAGATTTTTTTATTATTAAGAGATAGTATTAGTATATTAAGTAAAAACCTAGGAGACAGATCATAGTCAGAAGCACAGCCTCTATGGTCTGAAATGCAACAGTGCAAAGACCAGAGGTGGGTGACATTGCAGCAGCCTCCGGTGAAGGGAACAGCTACCTCCTCCTGCATGGGTTACAGTACAGGCCAAGGCAAGAGAGAGAGATCTTCATGCTACAAGGAAAATTGCCCTTTCCTCCCCAGTAAGGCAGGAAGGGGAGATCAGCCAGGCATCTTTGGCATTCTCTTTTGTCACAGATTTTCAAAGGGACACAGGACTTGCCCCCCTTTTACACCTCAAGCCCCAACCCCGGGGATTAGGCCACTCCAAGCTCTGCACCTGCAGAGTCCACCTCCTGGCACAGAGTACGCGGGGGCTGAGTGCCTCCTCATACAGCTCAACAACCCTCATTCCTGGAGAGAGGACCATCAGGAGACAGCACCACTAAACAAGGGACTGCTCTGCGCTCTACCTGTACTAAACATGGCACTCTTCACATAAGAGTACGTGACCACAGGCACCAGTGATCTGGAGTTTTAGAGAGAGTGCAGTGAAGCCCCAGACACACAGCTGCAGGTCCCCTTTATACCAGCGTAGTGGGCCAGTGAGTGAAGCTATCAGTGTAATAAAGCACCTATTGTCAAAGAAGGAAAGAGGTAATCAGATCTATACTTAGTACTTTTAAATTATAGAGTAACAAGAGGGACATATGGGCTGTCAGCTACAGACTTTTTTTTTTAAGGAAAGGAGAAATCAAGATGGTCTATGCTATTAGAAAGTGAGCTTGGGGGCATCAGGGATTTCCTGGTGCATGATGAAATATGTAAGGAGAAGTCAAATATAAAAAGAACCACAATGGGACATCCTGAAAGCTGCTGCCGCGTACTGGAAGTGATGCTGTAGGTACCTGTCTGTACAGGAAACTGGAGGTGGTTCTGCAGGTGTGTGAAATAACCACCTCAAGCACCTTATCTGGACCTTACACGAGAGGAAGATGAAGAGTGTGTCTATGGCATTTTTGACAGGAAAGGATACCTGCAGCAGTCTGAGGTCCCCACAACACTAAATGGTTTTGCTTCTGCCCAGTGCTCATGGGGCTTCTCTCTGAAGATAGGAGTAGCCAGAACCTCAGAAGTAAATTTGATGATCACGATTACTTCAATTAACCAGTAAATTATAAGCTTTTCATATCCTTTCTAACCTCAATGCTGTTTGCTAAATGCCATTAGCACAATGAAACAGCTGGGAAAGGACAAGGTAGGACAAGGACTGTGCATTTACAAGTCTCTGGCACGACCTGGTTGGAATGACCACTGTATTACACAATAGTGGGCATTTAAAAGACAGGCACTAGAGGAAATCAACTCTCTCAAACATCATTGCGTCAAGGGCTTTCTGAACAAACACAGAAATGCCAGCTGAATTACAGGACACTTTTGTTATTGTGCAGTCCATGCACATAATTCTGGGGTCTACTTGCTTCCCTGTGTTCTCCCTTAAGGGAAGGCTGCAATACATTCAAAAGAGAGATGCCCTTTGAGCAAAGATGATGCCCAGAGACAGCACAGCTGTTTCTTCATGCAGATATCCCACCAAATAGGCAGATCCCTAAACATTAAAGGAACATTAAATATCTCCGGATCTGGCCCGATCTGGTCAGAGGAAGTGTTGAGCTCCTTTACGGCAGGCAGTCACTGGAAGTCTATTTTGTTACTTGCTGCTACAAAAAATACTCCCACTAACTTAAGTCTTCTTTACAGGACAGTTGATGTTTGCATCACTGAAACATTAGTTGAGGTTTCAACATAGTTGAGGTTTCTATCACTGAAAGATGTGTCTCTGAATTCACGGTTTCCGACAGACATTTGTAAAGCCAAAAGGCTCCCTGACTCTATCACACAAGACAGAGATGTATGAAAGCCTTTCTCCCACAGGTGACACCACTCTTGCAGCACACACACACACACACGGGGATGAAGCAGCTCCTTCAGTCGCAACTGTCTGTTTTCCTTCACACAAAGAGCAATGTATGAGAGAAAAAGGAGTCCTGGAGGGTTATGCTGATTTCACACGGGTGATTGGAAACCATAGGTGAGCTTTCTTGGTCAAATAGTAAAAAATGTTTATTTCCTCTTTGCAGTTGCTTTGAGGGAAATTTGTAGCATGGGAGCAACTGCACCCAAAGCTGTAGCAGACAGGAGTGCTGTGCTGAGAAAGGGGTCATGTGTTCCCATACCTGTGGAGTTATGAATGGGCACAGATGTTAAGCCTTCCCTTTCCCTTCCTCTCCACATCCCTTCTTCCCTGGTCAGGCCCATCTTGAGGAAGCAAGAAGATAACTTGCAGAAAGATACGTTTCCCTCTCTTTTGTTTGGCTATAATAGCACATTTATCTTTTATTCTTTGAAATATGGATTTGTTCCACAGAGTCCATGGAGACTCAGAACCAGAAAATACCACCCCACGACGATGGCTGATGGTCTGTGTCTCGTGCGTGCCCGTCTCTGCCAGGCTCTAGCCTACACTGACGCTTCATGTGCGAGCAAAGGCAGCAAGACCGCTCTCTGCAAGTGGATAGCAGCTTTATTCCTGTAAGAGATGCCATTTAAAGCAATGTTAAAGACAACTTTCTGGTAGCTAGTTTGTGTGTGTATAAAAAGTATAACAAACCAAATAAAATTCTTGGTGTCCAGCGCAAAGTTACTGGATCTCAGACTTGTTGGCATTCGCATTTGGACTGAAGAGGGAAATATCTCTGTAAAGTTTCCATTGATCTATAAAGCAGAAACATCTGCTGGAAGTGTTGTCCCAGGCCGTCTCTGACTGCAGTCAGCAGGAGGCGAGCCTGTGGTTAATAAGCTTTCTCTCTCCCTTCCACAGTAGATGTCATTGCAATGAGTACGAAGAACAATAAGAAAGTTTACAGGATACGGGCTAACTCAGCCAGAAAATACAAAACACAAACATGGAAAAAAAGCATCACTGAGAAGATTGTCAACAGCTTTCGGATTAGTGATGTACTCCTGCCAAAGTGAAAACAGAACCACTGGACCAGCTACCCCGAACCAGCCCTGGGACTTGCCTCCATCAAAAATGCCGTAAGGACCATTTTAATGCTCTCTTCTGCAATCCTATATAAAAGTACTTGCAAGGCTGGGATTTAATCGGTAAAAGGCTGTCCTCTCTGGCAGGATTTTCAGAGAGTTTAATTCAATTTGCAGTGTCGTTTATGCCATATACCCACACTGAGATTTTTAATTTCCTCAGTGATGCTAATCAGTACACACTTCCAATGTGGTCAACAGCATCCCACAGGTACCAGAGGAGTGTAAACTCCCCAGCACAGACATGAGCCTGGGATTCACCGCTGGCAGCGGTATTAAAGAAGTTGAGCAAGTTTGTGCTCCCTTGGGCAAAGTTTGCGTTCCCTCAGGCTGGTTTTCACGACAAGATTGCTGGTTGTTTCCACCTACAGGAAACTTTGGAGGGAAGGTACAGCATTTTGCCTAGACACCTCCCTGCGGAGGCCAATGCCACTTCCCCACTGCAGCCATCAGCTCCATGACACAGGGCTCTGGTGGATCTTCCACCGCCCACTGCAGCCTCCCGCACCGGTGACTACCTGCTGCTTCACTTCCTCTGCCTTTGGTAAAACAGAGGGGGCAAAGAGAGGGTCGGTCATCCGCACCTGCAGCAGCCATCGAGCCCCAGACCAACTTGTGAAAAAGGCTTTTTTCTGCGCTGGAGGGACCTGCTGGTACAGCCCTCTGGCTGGCACATCCTCCTGGCCACCCAGGCTGAGGTGGGTGCTCACTGCTCGGGGAGGGCTCAGTTTGGACAAGCACCCCGAGGCAAGCACCCCAGCAAGGTCCACCTATGGCGTGGCCAGTGCTGCTGGGACAAGGGCTGCCAGGACGTCCTGCGGCTCTGCCACCCCAGCACCCCGATGCCACTAGGCTCTTAACAGCCTCTGGGTAAGTGTCCAGCGAACGTCACCGCTACAGACAGAGCCAGAGCTTCTGTGAGGCTTAGCATCATTTCCCTTCTCCTGGAGCAGCAAAAGTTAGCTGGTACAGAGAACAGCCTTTTTAATAGCAGGAACAACAAGACTCTTCTTATTATGCCGTGCTGGTTATAGCATGTCACTCTGTCATCACCCTATCATTGCGCTGCTGCGCACACCGCTTATTCTGACTTTAATGGCATTACACTTGCAAAGGTTATAATTACACATTATAGTGTGGCTTTCCTACACTGAAAAAGGACTAAACGTACAATTACACAGCTCATAAATAGAAGGATGCCGTACTACTGCATAAGTGCACGTGCCCACATAAAACCTTTAATTTCGGTTGCAAACAGATTATAGAGATTTTACAAGGATATTATTCTGACTGTGGTAATTGTTAGCACCACCTCTTGGTGAAAACCTCCAACTGCATGGGACTTTTCACAACAAAGCCTCTCTTTACAGCGGTAGCGTTGAGGACTATGGTTCCTGCAAAGCCAGTCATTAACTAGAAAAGGATCACGAAAAAAGGATTTGCTAGCTGTTATTGTTATTATTGTTGTTCCAAATATTTAAAGATAAATATCTGAACCTACGTGTACCTCTTTAAATTATTTTAGGATTTAGAAACACTGACCCCTAATAGTCAAAGATATAGTCAATTGAAAAAGCATGTGTGCAAAATTCAGTGACCCTTCAAAACTTTAACATTAGAGCTAAAGAGAAAAACATATGGCAAATACAAATGCCTAGACAACTATTGATACTAAGATTAACTGTCACTGTGACAAAATGGGACCTAAGTGCTTTCTTTCAAAAGCACCGCTCATTTGAGTCATAAATACCAATCAAAGGGGATCAGAGGGCAAGCTAATCTCATCTCCAATCCCCAGAAGGTTTCTGAGAGCAATACAGTGCATGATGTTGATGTGAGAAATCATGAGATGCAACTAGACTCTACCAAGAGGATCTCCCACCCACATTCAAAGATTTTTAACACTCAGTACTTCAGTTAAAATAAAAGCATATTGAATGGTAATGATGTTTCTTAGCCCCTCCCTTGTCTAACAGCATTCAGCTGGGGCCATTCGCATCTGAGGTTTCATGACCACACAAAACTTTTTTCCTGAAACTGCTTTGCCAAGAAAACCACATACATCCCACCATACTTGCTCAAGTGTCCTTGCTGTTGTGGGGCCATTAGCAGCACTGGCTGGGAAGGCCTTGGTGAGCAGCTCCAGTGGGGCTGTGCTGGGGTCGTGGAGGATGAGCAGGGGTGACGAGAGGGGGCAGAGGCTGTGGGAATGGTGGCACAGGGGCTCAGAGGCACCCAGAGCCCCCATCCTGGAGGACAGCACCAAGAAGACATCCAGTGAAGGGAAGCCATTCCTATTAGGTCTCTCCATGAAAAGCCCGAGGGCAGGCCAAGTGGAGGTATCTGGGCAACAATTTCAAATGACAACTCCAGTCATCCATCCTATGGCTGCGTGTCTAACACCCACACGTTTTATAGGACTCAGGCAGATGGTTAAATTTCATTGTTTATCAAGTCATCACGTTGGCCAAACTTTGAGCTATCTGTCCCCATGCATGGATTCAGTCCATAGCATAAAAGAGTGATATGACATCTTCAATCTCATTTATGGAGGAAAAACCAAAGAGGGACACAAGGAACAGAAGGATGGAGAAAGAAATGGAGAACGGGGGAAGGAAGGAAGGAAGGAAGGAAGGGAACGAGAGAAAGAAAGAAAGAAAGAAAGAAAGAAAGAAAGAAAGAAAGAAAGAAAGAAAGAAAGAAAGAAAGAAAGAAAGAAAGAAAGAGAGAAAGAGAGAAAGAGAGAAAGAGAAAGAGAGAAAGAAAGAAAGAAAAAGAGAGAGAAAGAGAGAGAGAAAGAGAGAAAGAAAGAGAGAAAGAAAGAAAGAGAAAGAGAAAGAGAAAGAGAAAAAGAGAGAGAAAGAGAGAAAGAAAGAAAGATAAAAAGAAAGAAAGAGAAAAAGAAAGAGAAAAAGAAAGAAAGAACAAGAGAAAGAGAAAAAAGAGAGAAAGAAAGAGAGAGAAAAAGAGAAAGAGAGAAAGAAAAAAGAGATAAAAAGAGAAAGAAAGAGAGAAAGAAAGAAAGAGAGAAAGAGAGAAAGAAAGAAAGAAAAAAGAGAGAAAGAGAGAAAGAGAGAAAGAAAGAGAGAAAGAAAGAGAGAAAGAAAGAAAGAAAGAAAGAGAGAAAGAAAGAAAAAAAGAAAGAGAGAAAGAAAGAAAGAAAGAAAGAAAGAATGAGAGAAAGAAAAAAGAGAGAAAGAAAGAGAGAAAGAAAGAGAGAAAGAAAGAAAGAGAGAAAGAGAGAAAGAAAAAAGAAAGAGAGAAAAAGAGAAAGAAAGAGAGAAAGAGAGAAAGAAAGAGAGAAAGAGAGAAAGAGAGAAAGAAAGAGAGAAAGAGAGAAAGAAAGAGAGAAAGAGAGAAAGAAAGAGAGAAAGAAAGAAAGAGAGAAAGAGAGAAAGAAAGAGAGAAAGAGAGAAAGAAAGAGAGAAAGAAAGAAAGAAAGAAAGAGAGAAAGAAAGAAAAGAAAGAAAGAAAGAAAGAAAGAAAGAAAGAAAGAGAGAGAAGATTATTCTATTCATTCCTTTCTGTTCATTTAATTTGCAATTTTAATAGTGCGGAACAGGCAGATAGAAATGAATGATTGATGTTTTTGGAAATGTATAAAACATGAAAAGTATGCACTTCTCCTAAAGTAGCTTTTAAATTACTTACAGCACACTGCACTCAGAGTTACTTATCGTGGTGTATGGAGCCCTGTGATCTACAAGGGGCATGTGTTTCAGGAATGGAAAGAGGCCACTACAACCTTTTCCTGCCTTCTTTTTCTCACATTAAAAAAGAAGAAGAAGAAGAAAAAGAAGAAGAAGAAAAAGAAGAAGAAGAAAGACGAAAAAGAAAGAAGAAGAAAGAAGAAGAAGAAAGAAGAAAGAAGAAGAAGGAGAAAGAAGGAGAAAGGAGAAAGAAGAAGAAGGAGAAAGAAGAAGAAGAAAGAAGAAGGAAGAAGAAAGAAAAAGAAAGAAGGAGGAGAAAGGAGAAAGAAGGAGAAAGAAGAAAAGAAAGGAGAAAGAAGAAAAGAAAGAAGAAAGAAGAAAAGAAAGAAGAAAGAAGAAAGAAGAAAGAAGAAAGAAGAAAGAAGAAAAGGTCTCAGTGTCTCTTAGCTAAGATTTCCTAGGTTTCCCTGTGTTTTCTAGTATCATATTCCTATGTGTATTACTCCAGGAGGGAAATTCCCATATCTTACATTTTCCACTTGGCTACAGTAATTTCATCTTTCTCCCTCTTGGTTCCAGCAACAAAAGCATCTCAGTCTGTAGGCTCACACAGGCAGAATTAACAAGAATGTGCATGTATATTCTGGGCCATGTAAATCCTGATCATGGATATGGATAAGAACACACACATGCATAGATATGATCAATTTCTACCTCCCTTATTCATTGAGAAGTCCAACTGGAAGTACTTAACAGGGGGATGTGAAGAAAGTGTGCAGGATGTGGGTCTGGAACTTGGAGGTAGAAGAAAATCTCAGTTCTGAGGGTCAAATGAGTTTGTGATGCTTTTTGTATAATAACAGCAACTTTAGTAAACATTTTCAGGGATGATTTTCAATTCTGAGTGCTTTAAAATGAGAATGAAGCCTGATCTTTTTAAAGAGGCACAATGATTTTTCAAAACCAGACCCCTTGCTCTGGTCAAGTAAAATGCAGGGCAATCAATATCAACTCTCATTTTTTAAAACCCCACCTTTTGGCTACGACAGCTCTTGGCTTTGGGCAATGTTATTGGCTGTGAGGTCTCAGGCGAGGGTGTACACATTCACAACTTACCCACCTTCCTGCACAGGGTAAATCAACAGGAGGAAATGGAAGAAATTTTACAGTAATTTTTTGCAACATGAATTAATTCTTTGCCAGGGAAAACAATACGGAAAATGTAATGCATTTGAGGGCCTCATGCCACAGCTAGCTATTAGCTGAGTCCTCACACCTCCATTTTCTGCTACAGTGAGACAAATTTCTGGTGGAAGAAGGACATCTCTAGGGGGATATGGGAGAGCTTCAGTCAAGAGGGCCCTTGGGACCACACTGGTGGTCTCCGCTCCAGCAGGAACGGAGGGAAATAGGTTGGGTAATAAAAGGTCTCCTCAGACTTTTAGAGATTTGAGCAGGACAATAAATAGGTAGAAAGCAGTCTCCTGGGTCTGAAGACAAAGGAGAAACAAGAAGAAAGTCCCTGAGGGGAGGCACAGGACAGCATTCAGAAATGCGAAGTGTGAAAGGACTGGTTAAAACCAAATAATGAGTGACTGGGTCACTTGCACTCATGGATGAACATACATGCCAGTAAGACCCGTAGTAATTCGCGATGTTACAGGACACTCAGGGTGCTGTGTTTGTTCCCAGGGGTTCAAAAATTAACTGTTCAGTAAGATACACCAATGGCATTGCTATATCAGCCAGAAGAAAACAACACAAAAGCACTGAAGACGACCACTAAGCTCATCTCCCCACTACACAACGCAGTACAGTACAGTTGCGGTGTCCAGAGAGCCACAACACGTTCAGTTCAGTGCTTTCCAAGCAAAGAGCAGGAGCAGACAGTCCGAGCCCTGTCAGTGTTACAGCAGAAATAGCCAAACCCGATGAACAGTGTTTACCAGCGGTTATAAGGCCTTAACAAAAACAGACGAGTCAGCATATCCTTTGACCTAAATCAACGAAACAAAGTGCTTGAGAGAAGCACCGTCCTATCCGCAGTGGACGACATCTTTCCAAGATGAATGCCCAAGTTTTTTCCCCTTTTAGATGCCGCAAATGGTTTTTGGCAGATGTTTCTACACCCAGATGGCGCCAAGTTAACTACTTTTATTATGCCTTTTGGATGGTAATCTTTCCGCAGACTTCCTTTTGGCATTGCTACTGCACCCAATATATTCCAAAGGAAATGACAAGGCTACTGCAGCACCTGGAAAGGGATAGTTGCTTGTACAGACGAAGTCCTGGGATATTGCCATTAAGAAGAGAAACATGATAAAAGCCGGTCTAGATTTCCAGAGACACTTGGTATTCAGGTCTAAAATGCAATAAATGTTGGGCTACATCAAAACTAGCTGAACTATTGAGGCAACGTGCACGAAAACTAGGCATAAGGGCAGACTGAGAAAAGGTAAATCAGCCTAAGAAAGTAATAAATTAATGAAAACTCCTGAATCTATGTCAAAGTGAAATGAATGCTGGGTTATGAATGGCAATAATATATCCTTGGAATGAACTCCTGGAAAATAAAAGCACCTGATATTTGAACATAATAGGAGAATATGTTTTCAGCTGAGCGGAAGCCCTACCTGAAGCACACCAGTGCTCCCTTCCCGTAACCACTCACAGCCGCCTGCTAGAGCTGCGTTGTAGATTACTGAATTATTGCAACCTGGTCAGGCCAGCGGGGCTGCTACATACTGCTCCCGGACATTTGCTGATGATATAAATCACTCTCTGCAGACTGAGGAGTGTCTCATTGTAAAAGAAGCATGTGAAAAATGTATAAAAAAGCTCTTCCAGAGAGTCATTTCAACTTTTGACTGACCACAAACCACTTGTACCCCTGATAAATAGGAAAGGCTTGGATCATGTGCCAGTGACTTGTCAAGCCCTACTTAGGGCTTAATTAGGTACAATACACAGACATAATACAGTATTGTGCCTGGCACAGCCTTGGTAGTGGGTGGTACCCTGCCTAGATACCTTGCGAATGTGACAGATGTATGAATATTGCAAATGGCTGAGGAAATTAAAGCTTTATGAGAGAGGTCTGCAAGCCTTAAAACCAATGTCTGATTCATAATTATAACACATCTCACTGGCTACTACCAAAAATGTGGAGCTGCAATATTAGAGTGTGGGAAAAGTGACTGCCTTAAGTACATTAGAAACATACCAATAATAACTGGACTCTCGTTCCAGAAAGAAACAGCATTTCGGAGCCAACATGGTTATCCCAGCAAAAATATCCCTATGGTACTTCATGAGTGAGAACGATGAATAAGCCAAGATGTCCGTTTAGTGGTCTGCCACTGGTAGAAGACATCCTGCTCATTCTAGCTATGCCTGTATGTGGTTGCCTGTAAAACACAAGGACTACCACAGTCTCCTGCTAAGGGCTGAGATACCTGCTTCACTCCTATAAGTTAGGCACCCCAGGTCCTCACGAGCGGCCTCCTGACCCACTCCTTGCCCAACAGGGACTCTGCTGTGTTATGGCAGTGGTACTGGAGCATGCAGCGGAGCAACACAATTACTTCCCATTTATTTGGGATTCTCTTGGTTAGGTTATTATCCTTAACACAACGACTTCTAAACTAAAATGCCATTACACAAATGTTTTAAGGCTTACGCTTTCCAGCAATGCATTGTACATCTCTATCTGACATTTTCTCTCCCCTTTCCCTCTCCTGGAATTCTTGCTTTCAGCAACCACATCCCTGGTTTTTGATTCCTGGAAAAAATTCTCCTTTCTCATGGTGTCTTGCTCGATCATTAATGTTGACATGCCAAAAGCTTCCCACCGAGATCTTGTTGGCTTTTTTGGCATCCCACTTCTCCACATCTGGTATTTTATATAGCCATCCATAATATTATAATTCTTGTGCCAGTAGCTTGTCCTCTTCATGTGCAGACCATATCTCTCACAGATTTCTCCCCAAATGGGTGCCTTCTCTTCTACATTAGCTCCTCCAGCCCCAAACAACCCAGCTGTCTGAAAGTTCTACGTTTTTCAGAAAACATAAATCACCAAGTCTCAAAATATCTGACAACCTTATACATACCAAAATTCATGACCAGAAAGTAACACACTCATAACTTGTGATTGAAGGCCAATGAAAATGACACAAGAAACTTTCTTTTCCCTCATGCTGTTGCAGTTTAAGTAGCATCCAGAAACTTGCTAATGACTGATCCCTGCAGAAAGAGGAATTGATGATGTTTGTGAACAAATTGTCAAGGTTACTTTGTATTTATGTTAAAGTGAGCTTGTATTTGTAAACCTTAAATTGATACTGCATACCGTTCCCTTACAAATCACGAGAAAAACCCAACAATCTCTGTATCAGATTATATGCCATCCTTTGTGCACATCATAAAAATTTGCCTTGAAAGGCTGATGAAAACTACAGGACAGGGATAAAAGAAGAGGGATCCCAGAACCATCAAGGAGCCATACCCATCTTTTACCATATTCAGCAACAATACAAAATATCTTAATCTATAGAAGGCAATTGGATGTGATCACAACCATCTGCTCTTATTCAAAATAAGATAAAAATTAACATTTATTGGATACTTAACATTCACACTCATTCTACTAAAATTTTGCTCATAGGTAGTCTCATTTCATCCCTGTCTTTCATGCTGGTATTTTCTGATCCCATCATTTCTGTTCAGCCTGCTAGAGCTAGGTTGAACTAAGGTGCCAGTAACAGGTACTCAAAACTGGTAAACTACTACTACTTTTACTCTTATCCTACCCTCTCTATAATGGTTATTATATACTGTCTATCTCCTATATTATGTCACACTGCATGTTGTCCTACCAGAAAAATTTATTCATGGGTCCACAAGTGTCAGAGTGACAGGTCTATGATTTGTGAGACCTTAGAGCGGAAGTGATTTCTTTTTCCCATTGTCAGTGTTAAAACCAAAATCAGGTAAGTTTTCCGGCCAAATGTCACAATCAAAAAACCCCACCACCCCACCACCCCCCAAAAAAACCAAAAAAACAAGACAGAACCCCAACCCTGAAAGCAAGCAGCTAATGAGTCTTATGACTGCATTATCATTAAAAAGTCAAAAACAGAAAGAAAAACTTCACCAAATGTTTGAAAAAATCAGCAGAGAGACTGGTCCCAACCTTCATCAGGAATTGCTCAACACCACCAGGTGAAGCTCTGGAAAGCAGAGTCTGTCTCCAGGCATGTGCACAGCTACCTGTATTTTACAATGCCTAAAGAGTGAAGTGTCCACCTTACACCTGGGCTGTTCTGGCAGTCAGGAAATAAGTCATTTCTTACCTGTCTCTTGAAAGAAGGAAGAGGATTCTTCTCGCTGGGGGCAGTTGAGCACAGGAACAGGTTGTCCAGAGAGGCTGCAGCACCTCTGCTCCCGCAGAGACACAAAGCTTCACCAAACAAGGCCTTGGACAACCTCATCTAATTGTGAAGTCAGCTCTGCTTTCAGCATGGGGTTGGACCAGATGATCTCCAAACATCCTTTCCAATCTATGTTTTTCTATAGCTTGATGACTGTAATCACTCACTAAATAAGAAATTAAATATTCCACCAACAAAAGGGTTTTGACATGTTCCTTCTGTGATAAACTGCACCTCTCCTTTCACCACGTTGAGATAACGACATGACTGCTATTGATGGTTTCTGTTTTGCTTACAGGAAAACATTTCCACTTACGCAAAAATGCTGTTCCCATCATTTTAGCATCTGTGCGCTATTTGGACAGGTTTTATCATTGGAACTGTGATAAATGCCAGTGCTTGCTTCACCAAAGCTTTAAATTAAGTCTTAAGTTGTAAGGATATACTTATCCCCACATTCCCCTGCGTACTGCTTCCTTGTTTCACAGGTAGGGAACTAAGGCACAAAGGAAGCCTATGGAGAGGTCAGCAGCTGAACCTTTCCTCCTGAATCTCAGTCTGTTGCTTTCAGCGCAAATCCATCCTTTGGTCCTTGTTATACGCTCTATAGGCAACTTCTTTCCGTACCTAAGAGTTTCTTCTCGTAGCTGTAACAGCTGGTCTAAAGTATTCAATGGCAAAAATATACTGTCATCCAAACTGCTCCGTATGCACAGCTTAGTTCATGTTTTTTATAGCACATTTTGAAATAGGATACAACTGTGCACCTTTACTTTGGTTGCTGCTTTATAAAGACACCTCTGTGAAGAAAGAATGTTGTTTTCCTTACAGGCCCCTGGAAGAGCCAATTATCTTGATAAGATTTCTTATCTGTTGGGGGCAAGGATGGGACTGAAAACACAGACAACATCAGGTACGTGCTGACCCTGGGGATTGTGCCAAAGCATCCAAACCGTGCACCCCCTTGCTTCCAGACATTCAGCGCTGGGATCGCCGCAGGGTAGAGCTGAGCTGCAGTGCCAAGCATCTTACGCCTTTCCTGCCTCTCTCCATATGGTCTCTGGTCCCCATGGCACACAACCTGCATCCCACAGACCCCACTGACCTCCACTTATCTGTAGAATTTGTAGAACTTTCTGGGTTTTGTGGCCAGCCATTATTTTTGTTCAAGGTTTACAACAGTTGCTAATAACCTCAGCATTACCTTTCTCAGCTGCTGCATAAGCTATATGCTTTAAAATGTTATTCATTTCAATAAGAAGGATACCCCAAGGACACAGATGTTGAGCAAGTATCTAACTGCTTAGCCTTCTACTGGACTACTGGCGTTGTTTTTTGCTAAATTGCCAAAAACAGAACAACAAAACGGCTTGCCAGATCCCGCTCACTTTCTGTGCAAGTCCCTTTTCATCCGTCAGAGACTGTTCAGCTCCGGTCAGGACAGAGCAGAAGAAACTGGCCCTTCTCTTCAAACTTCATTACCCTGTGGGTCTATGTATGTGGGTCTATGTATGTGTGTCCACCCCTGAGTGTGCCACACACTGCGTCACACCAGTGACTATTGATACACTCATACAGGTGAAATGCCAGTGCTCAAAACCAGTGAGATCCCTAACTACCCTTGCAGTAGTGGAAGCTGAGTTTCCAAATCCTGGCAAAGCAAAGAGGGGTATTTCCAACGGCATGAACAGCCGTCATGTTCCCAACCGGCTGTTGTGCTTGAAAAAATCTGTCTTGCATGTGTGAGCAGCTGGGGCAGGGCATGATCTCCCTCCGGGGACATCCTCTCTTTGCATTGTTTTCCCTTTTTAAGAGTACAAGTGTTGGGCAGCCGCCTGCAACTGTCGCTGTGTAGGATGAAATGAAATATAGTGTTATTAATAAAAGAAAAAAGTAACCCACACAATAGTGAGATTTAGTTAGGTTTCTGAAAAAGCAAGAGCAAAGAAGCAGTTCTCCCCACATCTCGAAGGCGTTCTGGGGTGAATATTTAGCTCATAGAGCTGTAAGGAGCTTGGCAACATACGCCCAATTTCCAGTGGGACAGGCAGAAGGGCCAGTGAGAAGGGATGCTGACAGGCCAGGAACGGAGTAGCAGTGTGGTATTTTAACAAAGATGAAAAGTGTTTCTCTACATCTGAGAGCAGCTTTGTTAATACAGTTGCGTTTCTCAGGCCGCATAGCTGAACCATCAGTGGGTTTGGCTGTGTCACTTTGGTATAAGCAAAGCTTGATGAAATGTGAGTAATTTTTAAAAGAAAGCATTTCTGTGGGTTTGATTCTCTGTTTTGTGGTCATTGCCTTGGAAGGAACGTTAGTCATTTTGGGCTTTTGCACTTGCATTAAAAGAAAAAAAAGGGAGGGAAAAAGTGTGGGAGATAGAGAAGGTTTTAGCGATGGTTACAAGCTCGCTGGGGACCTGCAGCCAGAGCCTTGCTGACCCGCCAGGGACACCTGGCCTGCCTGCGACCGGCTGTGTGGGGGCAAGGGGACCGCCTGCCCCGGGCGCGGGGCTGGCTGCCCTCCCCTTCCACCTCCTCCTGGCCGGGAGCTGAGCCGAGGGTGAAGCGAGCATGCCTCCGCTCGCCTCCCACGCCTGAAGGAGCCGGGGAGGACATACGCTCGCTACCCCTGCCCCTCATGTGGGGCAGGCAGCTTCCCTCCCATGCACACCTGGGTGCTGGGAACCAGCGGGACGAGCAGGAGACAGTGGAAATCAGCCAGTGCACAGCAGTTAGATGAGCGCTTACGGTCTCATCAACATCTACACCCTGTTGAAGGAAGGCATCTACCTCCATCTGGGTTCCACGTCCATCCATCCTCTTCTTAGAGCTGGTCCATAGACTGGTCCTGTATGACCCACTTTTTTCCAGAACAGTTGACCACTGAGCAGGATGGGGAGACTCATCATTCCTCATCCCAGATGCAAACATCTCCCTGCCTCCCTGTAGGTGCATCTGCCCCAGAGTTAAGGGCCTGGCAGCTCCGACCTCTGGCCATACCTGGCAGGAGCTCACCTTTGAGCTTGGAGAAGTCTGTCAAATCCAAGGCGTTTCAAGAGCCTGGGTATCTTGGTCCCTGCAAGCTGTGGGGAGATTTCCAACAAAATTTTGATTTGCCGAAAAATTTCCAACCAAACCTAAGTGCCAGCTGTGTAGCTGTAAGTTAAGGAAAGAAAAAAAAAAAGCATGGTCTTATTTGGTTTGTAATTGTAGCTCAGTTACAGATATCTGCTCTAAAAAAATCTTTTCCTTTGTAAAAATTCTTGAACAATAAAAAACTGCCTCTATCCCCCCTCCAAATGCAGTGTAAACTTTGTAGCTAACTAGGAATGGGATCTGTAACATGCGTTATGCCATTTGCTACATTCCAGAAATAATTTTCCAATAGCCTTGAAACAGAATGAATGCAGTGCATATAAACAAACAGAAAGCTCTTTGGGGCTTGATCTTTAAAGTCTTACCTCCCAATTCTTCCTGCAAAAGTGGTGTCTCTGGCTCCGGTGCTCCTGCAACGGATGTGCAAAAATTAATATATTTAACTTTGTAACTGCCCTAAGCCATGATTTTGATTCCCACATGAGCCTTGTCTTGCTGATCCCTCGGCTATGTTTTTCTGACAGGTTGAAGGCTCACAACAGAATTGTTTTAAAGCCCATAATGGCTTCATGGCACTTCTTAGACTTGTCTCACGGTAACGCAATGCCTTTCCACAAAGACAGCAGGAAGGACAGCATCTCTCCTACGTACCCTGTATGTCCTGAGCATGGTGATCTCTGTTGAGTGAGAGATGCCTGAAGTGTCTATGGAGTACAATATCCTGAGGAAAGACCACACTCACACAATAGCTCAGGTGAAAATGTTGGCGTTATTGATAACTTCTTTCCTGCACTGTTGCGTCCACCTTAGCTGCCAGCGGTGGATGCTGCAGGCAAAGCAAGCTCTGTGCTAAGGGAGGAGCAACCACAGCCTCTGTCCAGAGCCAGAGAAAAGGACACCCCAGACTGAAGACCTCAGTCCAAGGGTTACGTCCCACTATGCTCCAAGAGAGGTTTCCACCCTGCCATGCTGGCTGTTTACATGCTCCTTCCATAGCGCTCAGGAAGCTTCACTCAGAGCAGCAACAGAGGGAACACGGCTGTCACAAGTCATTCACAGTTATTCACAGTTTCTTCCCAGTCCTTAAAGCAGAAAGAGACCCAGGAAATCAGTGAAAGGTATGAATAGGTCCATTTCAGTTACGTTTTCCAGCTTTCCTCTCCGCATCCATCTCTTGCTTACTGGCTTGCAGATACTCTGATAGCAAGCCACAGAAACCACCGCAAGTACTCCACCGGTACTGGGGAACTCTCAAGGGAGAGGAGAAGAAATAGGTATGGAATTGTTACTCTTTTTGCTCTCTGTGTTTATTTATTTTGGACCCATTGGGCTAGACCGCAACTAAAACTTTATGAACCTAATAAAATTCCCAACATTCTCAGACATGAGTCGTGATGTTTATGTATTAGGCAGAATACAAAGGTGTATTTATGAGGAGATTGGAAGTACTTAGAGATGCTTGAGCTCAGGCAAGGCATAAAGTACACATAAGAAATGTTTTCAAACTTAGCACAGGTACAATCGAGCTAACCAGTGCCCTTCCCACCTGGGAAGATGAAGATAAACCACATGACACATCAAAACCAGAAGTGTTTCAAAAATGCTGTGCACCTCCTCACAGAACCGCCCCACCTCCTCACAGTGGCAGAGTACAGGGCAATTTAATTATTTTTCAATATATGTTATTTATTTATTTGCTTAGTTCTGCTATGGCTAAAATACGAGCTCTCTCGTTTTGGTAGTGGTGGTAACTATAAACACCAATAAACAGGGGAAGGTTACAAGAGTAAACATCTCCTTTCCCTTCTGTCCTCATAAAACACACAGTACTCCCTGATTCAATAAGCAAGATATACTGTCTGACTCAAGTCGAGGGATAATGGGTCTTGGCAACAGATTAGGCTTTCCATCTTTATAAATAAGAAAAAGCTAGAGGGAATATATGCTGGGATTTATTTTTGCCAGGAGCAAATAAACGGTTCTGTCAGTACACAGATAATCCCGCTTCCCTTCTTCCCCTACCCCTCTCTTGTCTTTGGCCATCTTGACACCCGCCCCGCCCCCCCCACCCCCCCCACCCCCAAAAGAAAGAAAGTTTATGTGTTCATTCTCCTCCTGTCACGCATGATTTTTTTACTGATTTCAGCATTAACTTTTTTGGATACTTCCTGTCACTGGAAGACCTCTCCCTCTCCCTCCCCACAAGAACAGCATACGTTTTCAATTTAGATTATGTTCCCAGCAGATGTTGCAGGACGTGAAGGCCTTGCTTTCTCTTTCATTAAAAAGGCACTTGTAATATGTTTTATTGTCTTGGATGGAAAAAAGCATGTATTGCAATGTTCAGAAATCAGTCAATGTGATTTCATAATCTATATCTTAAAAAAATAATTGGTTAACAGAAAGAATAAAAAGTGAGGTCCGTGTTGAATATATACCCCTGAAGAGTATTTCCAAGCATCCCTCCAAAGGGTGCTATGGAAGGAAAGGTTTAATATCTCAGGGAGAGCTCTCCAACTTAAAGCCCAGTTACCTCAAGAAACACTTCTTGTTATCTTAATAATATTTTGCACGAAAATTCAGAGGACAAATCAGTGCCTTGCGTTCTCTACATGGCACTCCAGGCTACCCTGCGTGCATACAGCTTTATCTGAATTTAGACCTGTTAACACAAACCCTGCTGTTCTCAAGACATGATACCAACACCGCACATGGAGCCTGAGGTCTCAGTTAGAGTGCAATGTCTGGATACACCACTTGGGTGCTTGCCACTGGTCCGTGGCCTGGCCAGGGCCATGCTACCCATGTCCTCCTCACAGCAGAAAGACTGGCTTGAAGTGGACCAGAGCACCCAAAACTTCAATGCTTTGAACTTACCTAAGAAAGATGGACCAGAACAAGCAAGTTTCTGCTTCATTAATAGTCACCCAAGAGTAAGGCTTGAAAGGAAAAGAATAAGGCAGGCTGCATTAAAAAAAAACCAAGAAAATCTAATCAGAAACTCAATATACCAGAAAATGTTATGCTACAGTCTCCGAAGGTTCCCTTTAAAAATCCTCAAGCTTATGTACACAAGGAAATTGCTGTTGGTAGTCTGTAGGATGCTCGCAGTGTCACAGGACCATATGTTGTCATCTGGTTTCACAAATACCTGCTGCTAAACACATATATATATTTGTGTGTGTGTGTATGTGTATGCATCCCTGTATGTATACTTTACATACATTCATATTTACTTATTCCATCCTTTGTGTCGAAACTAGGAACAAAATGAGGTTGTACCCTGCGGCAAAACATACACAAACATAATGCAGAATCACCAGAGCTGCCAAAAAATCCCTGCTGTAGAGAGAAGATTAAGGCTAACAAAATGGACAGCAAACCACAAGTTTCATACAGAAAGCTTGTTTCCAGTACAGTTAGATTTTATCATTCCCTTGTTTCTTCCTGTATTATGGAAGCAATTGTTTTTTTACTAAAGCATAGGTATGTCAGAGCCAGAAGCAATGGTCCATCTAAACCTACATTTGTGACAGTAAGTAATACAGACAAACTGATATCTCAGCATCTATTCCCAACCACATAAATCCAGCCAGTGGCTATCTCTCAGGTTTCCTCATTTTCCATAAATTTGTCTATCTTCCTTTGAGCTGATATGCACAGCTTTTTATTGCTGACTTTGGAAATTGCTCCATAATCTAAAAATTCTTTGTGTAATAGAAATTTAGCTTGAATTATAACTGAAGTTGGTTGTTTCCACCCAGTGTATTAGGTTTCCCGATTACACACACTAACTTTCAACTTACACCTTTCTGTAAGCACTTACAGAAAGCACTTACCGCTTTAGGTGGCTGGTGGTACCCCAGGACCAGCAAGGAGAGATTGCAGGCAGTTTTGCACTGCACTTGCCTCCTCCTGACCATGGGCTGCTGACTGTGGGTGTTGGCCCCGTGGTGGGTCGGTGCAGGCTGGCCCCTGGCTGCTTGTGGCTCCCAGCAAGCAGCGGCAGTGCTCAGCAGCACCCTGCTCATCCCTGAAGCCCCCAGGATCACTCCCCAGTGGTTTGCCTCCCTGTACATTGATTTTTTTTTTTCCAACACAGAAGCTTTTTAGGCGAGGGAAACTAGCAGGGGACACACCGAGGTCTGGTCAGCCAAAGAAATGGTGTCATTTTGACCGGGCACTTGCCACCTCGGCCGGGGGGGGCCAAGCATCTGTTCCCCATGGGGCACACCATGGCCCTGCTCTGCAAGCCAGAGGGGATGTGGTGCCCAGACAATTGCAACTGCAGGGCTGTCCCAACAAAATAACTTCTTTCCCTAATTTTCCAGTTCACCAAGAAGTAGATGTTTCCTCAAATCCCGGGGGAGTCCTGGTTCTTGGCTGGCAGTGCCGCTGAGCTCCTGAGCCATGTGGGCACCAGGGGCCAGTGGCATCCCCATGGAGTTGGGAGCATTTGGGATATCAGCTTCTGGGACTCCCTCAGCTTGGACTCGCTTTCCTTTCTGCAAATAACCTGTTTCATCTTACTCTATTTTCATAATTAATCACAGCAAAAACAAGCCTGAAAATCCTCCCAGCGGCGTAACAAACCCCCTCCACACCAATCCCGGTACCTGGCGGTGATAATCACAGAATCACAGAACCACAGAACCACTAAGGTTGGAAAGGACCTTCAAGATCATCAAGTCCAACCGTTAACCCAGCGCCACCATGTTCCCTAAACCATGTCCTGAAGCGCCACATCCACACGTTTTTTGAACACTTCCAGAGATGGTGACTCCACCACCTCCCTGGGCAGCCTGTTCCAATGCCTGACCACCCTCTCAGTGAAGAAATTTTTCCTAATATACAGTCTAAACCTCCCCTGGCGCAACTTGAGGCCATTTCCTCTTGTCCTATCGCTGGTTACTTGGGAGAAGAGGCCAACACCCTCGTCGCCACAACCCCCTTTCAGGTAGTTGTAGAGAGCGATAAGGTGTCCCCTCAGCCTCCTCTTCTCCAGACTAAACAACCCCAGTTCCCTCAGCCGCTCCTCATAAGACTTGTGCTCCAGACCCCTCACCAGCTTCGTTGCCCTTCTCTGGACACGCTCCAGCACCTCAACATCCTTCTTGTAATGAGGGGCCCAAAACTGAACACAGGATTCAAGGTGCGGCCTCACCAGTGCCGAGTGCAGGGGCACAATCACTTCCCTACTCCTGCTGGCCACACTATTCCTGATAAAGGCCAGGACGCTGTTGGCCTTCTTGGCCACCTGGGCACACTGCCGGCTCATGTTCAGCCGGCTGTCAACCAGCACCCCCAGGTCCCTTTCTGCTGGGCAGCTCTCCAGCCACTGTCCCCCAAGCCTGTAGCATTACATGGGGTTGTTGTGGCCCAAGTGCAGGACCTTGCACTTGGCCTTATTAAACCTCATATAGTTGACCTCAGCCCATCGATCTGGCCTGTCCAGATCCCTCTGCAGAGCCCTCCTACCCTCCAGCAGATCAACACTTCCACCCAACTTGGTGTCATCTGCAAACTTACTGAGGGAGCACTCGATCCCCTCATCCAGATCATCAATAAAGAGATTGAACAAGACCGGCCCCAGAACCGAGCCCTGGGGAACACCGCTTGTGACCGGCCGCCAGCCGGATTTAACGCCGTTCACCACAACTCTCTGGGCTCGGCCATCCAGCCAGTTCCTCACCCAGCGAAGAGTGAACCTGTCTAAGCCACGAGCCGCCAGTTTTTCCAGGAGAATGCTGTCGGAGATGGTGTCAAAGACTTTACTAAAGTCCAGGTAGACAATGTCCACAGTCTTTCCCTCATCCACTAGGCAGGTCACCTGGTCATAGAAGGAGATCAGGTTGGTCAAGCAATCACCTGCAATGGGCCGCATCCTGCTGGTGCTGGAGCGGGGCCGCCCAGCGCCGACCCCAGCGAGCATGTGGCAGTCGGAGACGGAGCTGGCACCCTCCACCCACGCCGCCACCGGGCTCTGCCTGCACACCCGTCCTGCATGTCCTGGAAGTGCTGGTGGGCTTCTCCCACCCTCGTGGCCTTGGAGGACGTGGAGACCAAAATCAAACTCAGTGCAGCAGAAGCAACGCCAGCTTGTCGGCACCAGCTCGCTGTGGACAATGTAATGGAAGATGAGATTTAAATAAGTTGTGTCAAAAATACTGCTTACAAATTTCAGCTTGCAATAAATGATCAATGTGGAGTCTAAAACATTTCCACTCTGGGGATTCCTTTTTTTTTTTAAAGATTTAATTTTTTCCTTCTTCTGTAAATGCCAGTCACCTGTACCCAGGAACCAGCATTTTCTGATATTTCTCTGCACCTTCTCAGGCACGACGAAACTGTAGCACGAAGCAACCGGCAACGCGCGTTCTGCACACTTTTCGGCCCCCACAAAAAACCCACGAAATCCCCCAAACACTCAGCCTTTGGCCCCACTGCCACCGCTGGGCAGCGCAGCCCGGGCCCCGAGGCCGGGCGCGGAGGAGCCAGCGTGGCGGGTGGCCGCCCCTCGCAGCAGGCCCCGCCAGGCCGCACGAGCCCAGGTGGGGCGGCCGGCCCCGAGCAGCGAAGGGGGACAGCGAGGAAAGCGGTTGAGAGGCTCAGGAGTGCACCAGGAGCGGGAGCAGCCACAGGCAGGGACGAGGAGACACAGCCACGGCCACGGGGACGGCCATCCTTCTTGCTTTGGGCCTGGGGAAGAACCTGCAGGAGGGCAGCCCAGCGTGGGGACGGGGGCGGCGGGAAGGCAAAAGCTTGTCCTGAGGATACGGCGGCTCCTCGCGGGCAGAGCATCTGAACAGAGCATATAAACATCCCACGCTTCCCAGCATGGCTTTAAATTAAAACAACCCATTCTGTAACACCGCCAGAGAATGGCTGACTGAGAAATTTACAGTCCAAAGTATCCAGGAATTCACTTTCTATTACTCTGTGAACATTTATTAAAGATATAAAAAATGAAATTAAAATGGCCATATTAGGAATATTTGATGCCCTTCGTGGACACATATCTTTTATTTTCAGGACAAAGTTGCTTTTCTTCCAAGAAGTCTGATGAATTCAGAGATGGGAACTTGCTAAAATCATCTGCAGTGGTGGAGCAATGTATAGCATTACTTTTGCTTGCTGTTAAGTGATATTCTGTAGTTCCTCCATTACCTCGAGAGGCTGATTTGACTGGCCTGGGTTAAGCCAAAAATAGGAATAGAAAACCACAAAATATTGTAACAGACATTCAGAATCATAAATCTGTAATCAGCAAAGCAGAGAACCTCTGTTAACATCTTCATGTAACACAACTATTTGTTGAGGCATGCAAATAAAAAGAGTTAATGAGACCAATTTAAAAAGTATCTTTTGCAAGCCCAAGAGTTTTGGATTACCTGTATAAATACCCAGACTGCTGGAAGCTGGGCTGCTCTCAGGAACTGACAACCTTTTGACATCTCTACGCCCTGCATTTACAGCCCTGTGAGCCGCGTTGGTCCTGCCTGGGAGAGGCAGCCTTCCCGAGGGACGTGCGTTTTCCATGAGCCAGTCCCCGGACGAAAAGCAGAAGTGGGGACCACTGGCCGCCAACAGGCTGCCAGGGACCCGCACCTGGGACAGGCAGCACACCCGAAAAGCTTCGGGGAGCTGGGTGCTCTCCCCCAGCACAGGGAGAGGAGGCAGGTGTCATGGCCACCGCGGAGGCTCGGACGCGGGTGCCTTGTCCCGTCTTTCTAGCAAGCAGCAAAAAACGGCTGAAAGGGGCACCAGGGTTCGCTTCAGCCGTGGCTTTTTAGCACGGTTTCCCGCTGCACTTATAAATGGATCAATAAAATAAATTAGACACACCGATGTCAAAATCTCCATGTGCTTTTTTTTTTCTGAGAAATTCAACTGCTCACTAAAAACAGACAACAGGAGAAAAGCTTTACCATGTGCCTTGCCTGGTATGAAAAACCATCAATGTTTGATCTCAGTTTAGATTGTTTCTTAGTACGGCCCACAAGATGTTATCACCTTGATATTTTTTCATTATTATTACTATTTTCATTTCTAAGCTGGTGCATCTTGCAGCTACTCCTAGGCATGTCCTGCACTCGTGCCCTAGGGTACAAGATGTCACCTCTTTCCTGGTCTTTTTGGGACTATCTTGAACATATAGTAACTATGAAATAATTAACCTGTAGATCACACTCTTCTCGCAAGCACGTGTCCAAGCAAGCTGGTAACTCAGAAACGTGTGCATGGTTCTCAAAAGATAAATAAGTCTTTCTGTGTGACATATACTTAACAAATACCCAGCATGTCTGAAAAAAATAACTTTCTAGATGCTTTCATATGAATCCAAAGATTTACCTTTAGACCCCAGGTTTTCAGTTTGCTGCAATACACACATTCACCCTGAGAGTTACACAGCACTACCATCACATCAGTCTTGGCAGAAAAATCCTTGTTGATACTTATATCACTGTAAAATCCACTCATGCTAAGTGAATTAATTACTTACTAAGCTGACAGTTTTTAAGACGGCGCAAGATAAAACCGACCAAAAAAGCCAAACATAAAAAGCCAAATATAATCCCAATGTCTGTTGAAATGTTAAAATAACAATGGTATAATGTTTGCAGCATTGAACCTTGGCCCTTGGATGAGTTTCTTAGTATCAGTTTTCAAAACACATTGTCACCTACAGACTCATACAGGTTTCTTGCAATGCTTTTCAACACGTGTATCAGCCAGTCCCAATAGCCTAAAACCTCTCAGACCAACTCTGGAAACTATTTAGCACCTGAATCCCATTTATTTCCACATAAATGTCTCAGTTCCTTAATCATAATTGGGAAAACTGTATTTCTCTGCTTCTCAGGAATTATTTAATAAATTCTACATCAGACTTCTGAAGTCCTTTAGATATGATGGCAAGGGGAGAGCCCAGAGATATCCTGGACAGATCAAAGTGAAACGAGGAATTAAGTGAGGGAGATTGGCAGTGACAAGATGAGCTTTGCTTTGGCTCCTGGAGACAGAGGCAGGCAGACAGCATGTAAACACGCCACTAAAAGCCTCAAATTACAATCCATAATTTGTAAAACCCAGCTAACAGCATTTTCAGTGTGCATACTGAAACAGACTCAAAATTATTCCTAATCCACGACACTGAAATTTTCCTTAGTGTCACTTACAAGTTATCAAATCATTTTCATTATTCACTGGAAAAGATAAATAGCAAAACTCAGAAATTCATACCAGAAGTTATATTTGTAGAAATAGTGTCTAATTTTTGGAGAAAACGCTTTGTACCAGGTCATCGGTTCAAGACAGATGGCCTCATAAACCTCTCAGCAATGTATAAAACCTGGGGTTATACGTGACGGGTTCCAGGAACTGCATTTCACACAGATGACTGAGTGCTGCAGCAGAGAAGCAGAGGCCATTTACTGCCTGGTAATGGGATGTGAGCCGAATACACCCCTCACCTGCGCAGGCTGCGGGGCGAGACCGAAACGGAGGGCGACCGCGAGCTGCCGTCCCCACCGACGTGCCACACCGCAGCACGCTGCCGAGGGCGAGCTGCAGGTCCGTGACGTCCGGGGCTGCTTAAATCATTTGCCTGCCTTTTGCTCACCCGCAAGGGCTGAGTGCTGACGCTGAAACAAAAGCCCAGGGAAGCAGCGCGCTTCGTGGCACGCTGCGCAGCAGAGCCTGCATTTGTGTACCTGGCCCTGTCTGGCTCTTCAAACGTTCGTGGGCAGCCCTTTTCTGTCATTAACGCACACGGTAAGAGCATCCGACTTCACATGACGTACACGAATTTACTGGCATTTTACAAGGGAACCCCATTTACTTAAGTTGACATATCTACAGCCGAAAGAGCTACGCATATCTAAGAGATAGACGAGCTACACGATGTTAAAAGTTTATCAGTCTTTTCCAGCTTCATACTATTTTGGACGTATCAGTAAACAAGCTAGCACCCCCAGTGCCTCCACTCATAAAGGCGCAGCAGAAGGCATGGTATAAATAAATATGGCTACCATATGGTACGTTGCTTTTGCCGTTGCGAAGCAGGCACAACAAGCGTTCTGTCATCCATCCAATTTGCAAACCTCTCGATTATTTCACAGCACCTGGTGTGCACTGGTTTTGCACATAAAAAATAGTCCCACACTATGAGACATCACTCTAAATTTTGAAAAAGAAAGCGTGCCTATATGTGCGAGAGGGAGGGAGGGAGATCTTTCCACATGTGAACAAATTACCACAAACAAGGCTACAAGGGGCACGCTGTAATTTGGGACTGGGAGGTGTGTGAGGGTTTTGCTAATGTTTCACTCACATAAGCCATTTTACTATTTTAATGGAGAGAAATTATGTAGCTGGAGCTCGCAACTTGTTTACTCATCAGTTTAGAAATCTCCTGGCGTTGCTATAGATGAGCTGCCACTGGAAAGCATTAATGATGTTACTATTTCCTTCTTTAAATAAACATAAAACTAGTATGTGCACCTGTCTAGTTGGTACTGCTCAACCACATCTTTTTATTCTTTTTTTTAATTTATACTGCTTGGACTGAGCAATCATTCTAATGATCTCTCCATTTTGCTGTGGAATAATTCTTTAAAGTGACTTTTTTGCTGAACGTGTTTCTCAGCATGCAGTTACAGCCTCACCAATACAGGTGGGACTGGTGGCATTGCCCATTACTGACTTCATTTGACTCTTCCTTGTATTCCCTGCCTTTAGACACTTCGAACTGCCCGGGCTGAAAGCTCCCATGTTACAAAACTGCCTGAGGTTTGATTACTCACAAAATGCCTGAAAAACCTCTGAAACCTCTGAAAAAGTGCTGCTTGCAGATGCTGAGGGATGCCCTGACCCAGGTTCACCTTGCGCTTGCTCAGCGACGCTGCCAAGATGCAACAAGGCCACGCACCTACCTGGTCCCCTCTGCCCTCCTGGGGCTTCTTGCTGGGCTCGGGTGCTGAGAAGGAGGAATCCACCAGGCTCCAGAGCAGAGGGGCACAGCTGGAAGGGAGAAGTCCAGGAGGAAATATTTCCGGACAAGTAGCCTGTGGGATGAGCGTGGCGGGGAAGTAAAGCCAGGTAATTATGCACAGAAGTTTCTGTTCAAAACGTCACTAAGGTTTCCCCAAAAACACTTCTGAGGAAATCCAGAATTAAAATCATCCACGTTATCTAATTTTAGCCCTTGCAGGTAAATCTTCCAGGGACAGATGGGCCCTGAATGCCATTACCAAGCAGTACATTTTTCTCTGTCTCAACACACAGCGTGGATGGCACTACCTAATGAGCAGCAATAGCAAAATGTCTTGATCTTCACTGTCTACAGTGCTGCTGGGCTCCTGCACCTGAGCAAGGAGAAGCGAGCAGAGGTCTGGGCAGGCTGACAGAGCTCTCCAGGGATGGGGATAAGCTGATTGCCAGTGACATCCACAGGCATCTGCTGGTAGCAGAGAAAAAGTGAACTCAGAAATCTCACTGTTTGGCAGACCCTCAGGGCAGTTATGGATGTTTCTCCCAGCCCTGACTCAGTCCACTGTTCTTGAGTTTGTTTTCATCCAGGTCTGTCTCTTCCATCTTGTTGGCCAGGCCCCTGAGGACACCCCAAGCCAGCAGTGCCCACCTGCTGGGTTCAGACCTAAGGGTTCTGGGGAGCATGTGCATGGCTCCCAAGCCAGCCTGTGCTGGACACCCAATCTACCCTCCCCGCGTCTCTTCCCTGTCCAGCCTACCCTTCCTCGCACCCTCCCTGCTGAGGCATTCCTGGTCTCCCCCACCTCCCGTTTAGCCCTTGTTCTCCTGTGTCACCTCCTTGCACAAGGGTTTCCAGCTGCTGCATATGCCGGTGGTGAGTGGGTGGCTGTCTGCGTGCTGCCATGGCTAAATACTTCTTGCAGAACACAGAAAGGAGAAGAAACATCAGGACATGTATTTCTGTCAAAGCAATGAGTATATGAGATACACAGACACCACGTTTCACTGTTGCTTTGGTGGCCGTAGGATATACATGCCAACTTTTGCTCTTCCAGATGGTCCCCATTTACATTTTTTTGCATCTGGAAGATGCTCTCTCACTTGATGGCCACATGAAAGATGGCAGACAACTATACAACTGAGTGGAAATTCAGTGTGGGATCCCAGGGACGCTCCAGAAGGCTTTGTGAGTTCAGACTTGTGAATGCCATAAATGCTAACACAAATTGTCCATCAACACGTATTCAAAGTAGTCACAAAAACAATTTCCCCGGAGTGGTCTCTGAGTCATTCCACAGCCAGAGCCATACTAGGCAAAAGAGTGCTCTTGCAAGCCTGCATAAGCCTTGGTAGGAGTGACAGTTTTTGGATGGAATTGTCAGGAGTCCCTAATTTAGGGAGGGTATCGCCATCCTTTGCCTTTTTTTACCTATGATTTTCTCCATTGCCTGTTTCTTTGTACACTGGACACTGTCAGATGCACACACTTCTATCCACTGATTTTTAAGCACTCTTGGCTTTGAGACATCTTTCTTCTGTTTTAATCAATAGATACTTTACCAGATATAATTACAACTTGAAACTCCTATGTGCCTGCTAACACAGCTTGAAAAGCAACTTATCTGCAGGGCGGGGAGTGGTTTCAGCTTACTCTCCTCTCAGTGATTATCAGGCTATTTCACCTTTGCTCATGATTCCACTAAAATACTTGTAAATGCCCCTCCTCATCCCTGAATTGCTTCGTCTTGCCTAGCTTTAACTCATCATAGCTTTTAACTCTCATTTTTTCCTGCTAGCAGTAACTTAGAGAATGTTCTTGTGTAGCTGCCACCTCTGTTTTCCATTTGCAGAACAGTTCATTTGTTAACCTCAGAATTTTTGAGCTGTCCCTTGTGAAGCCACATTGGGTTTTTACTTGTTCTTTGCATATCTTTTTTCAGAGGAATTTTAATCTGTTGCACCCTAAATTCAGATTTCTTATTAGAATTCTACAGCTTGTTTGCACACCCTTGGATCTGAGGTACTTCTTCACATTGTATCCAGCCCACTAAGACCCTGATTTAACTAAGCAGTTAAGGATGTGCTTAATTTAAAGAATGTGTATAATCCTATCCCTGTTCAACAGAACACATATATCATCAGCTGTTCCAATGGGACAAAAACACATGCTGAAAGTTACTGTAAATTTGTAAAAACTTCTATTCTTGAAATCTAATCCTCCAATACTACTGTAGCACCTCCTGGTTCCTAGAGAGTTTTTCTCAATTAAACAAAAGGAGATTTGCAATACTCTGTTGCTTTCATCCCTTTGTTTTCTCAGGACTTGTTACCTTCTGGGTTTCTAGGTCACTGCAGTCTTTTACATCCTCTAGAGAGAAGTAACCGCATGTTTTACCATATTGGGATGACAAGCCGTCACGCTCTTGAAAAGCAAGAGACCCCTTATTCAGAATAAGCAAAATAAAGCAGAATTTTTAGACCTCCAATTTCTGACCAGTAGGACTTGCATTTGTGGAGGAATCCGCAGAAATCAGCTGTGAAGGCTCAAGCTTCCATCCCTCCCTCCAGGGCTCAGGCTGAGAGGCTGCACAGAGCCCATATGCTCTCAGGCCAGGCTTTAGCTTTTCTCCCTAGTTCGGTGACTTTTTACCTTCTTGCAGAAAGTGACACCTACCATGCACACAGAAACATGTTTCCGTGAGATGAAGGAGCAGGGAGAGGCTTCCCACTTCCATGCTCCCTGGGGTAATTTGTCCCTTTCTTATCATGACAGTCAGATGAACCATCCTGTTCACCTAACCGTCATGATAGAAGAGAAAAGTTGAGATTCAGTAATATAGTACTGTCCTGGTGAATTTTTGTTTTCACCCCAAGCTTCTAAAAACAGTCACATTTGCTCTAGTAGCCAAATGCAAACTGAAGAGAAGTGCAAAGGAAGTGACATGACCGAGCAGCAAATTTTCTTTTACCAGACAGCTTTGCATTATAAATTAAAGCTGATAAAGTAAAGATAATACTTAAAAACTTTGCACCTTGAGGCAATCAAGTAACTCGGCATCCCTGCAGTCAGTCAGATGAAGTACTTGCAGCTTTACTCACGGTGCCCTAAGAAATATGTTGTTTTGCTTCTTGGCTAAGCTGTTGAGTGGGGGTGGAACATGATTTCCAGGCAAAAGGCAGAACAGAACTCAGACCTGTTTGGTTGCTGGCTTGGTGTCCTGTCGTTGGCTTAAACAAAGCTTCATTTTAAATTATTTTGGGGTGGGTTTTTTTGTGTGTGTATGTGTGTAGGTTTGCCTCCTGTTTCAGTATTATCTGTTAAAAATACTGTGCAGCTTGATGCTATCACCCACACCCCAACAGCACTTTAGCACTTTATCACTTACTCCCTTTCAAGCAGAAGAGGAATTTTTCTTGGTGTTAATGGAAGTGCAGTCAAGGGCTGTGCAGGACCCCTCTGAGAAAAGCAGCACGTACCAGATGCTGAGGTTAGTCTAAATCAGATTTGGGGACTTTTTAAAAAACAAACCTAAAAGATTTTATTAACATAGGAAATGACTCAGAAGAATCTGCAGGCTACAAAGCTGGGTAATATCCCTCAGATGGTACAATTACCCAGACAACTGAAAAAACTTGCCATTATACAAATAAGGTATAGCACTGTGAAGCTGATAGCAATGTAGAAAGGTACAGAAAGGTACTGCTCTTCTAGGGAATAAAGGGTGAGCATGTTGCAATCAGCAGCCAAACTTGGATAACATGATAACTAATACATCAAATAAAGATATTCAATATTTCTTCATAACAAAGTAGAGGAGTCATAAATCACAAAGTACTGATTCCTTTGGGTACCACAATTCTACAAGTTTGAAGACAAAGAATATATCAAGTTTCATGCTCATTCTCATTCTAATCTCCACGTAGTAACTTTGAGGTCAGAGAGAGAAGCGAGAGCCTGTGGAGGTATGCCTTCAATGAGGGAGAAGGGATTTTGCCTTGGGTTGCTTGGATTTCTTAGAAGAAGAATTCGCTGTCTGAGTAATTGGGAGTGTTTTGCCTCACAGGCCTGAAATAACAGAAAAATAGGTAATACGTTAAGTAATTTGGGGATTATTTTGTAACCGAGACTGCCCTCTAAATTTATCCACTTTCCCTATCAAACGCTCCCTTCCAAGAACTAATTACTGAGTCATTCTCTTCCTGTGTCATGTAAGTACTGTTTCTTTCCATCTTCAGGGGTTTTTGTGTTTGCACAAGCTATTCCTGTTTCTCCACACTAACACACTTTCGCTACTAAAAGAAAAAACATAGAAGGGACAACTCAAAGTGACCAGATATCTTGTGTCAGAAGAGAATTAGCAAACCCTAGTAACTGTCTGGGCATTTATTTGCTATCATGTATCTGAACATCTCAAAGTCCTTTTGAGCTATTAAAACTTTACAACATCCCACGAGGTTGGTGTTTTTAACCTTCTTTCACAGACAGTAAAAATGATACAGAAATAGCTGAGCCCCCGTGCTGTAGGTCATATGGGCAGTAGCAGAGAGGGGTCATAAACAAGCTGACAAGGCTGTGATGTTCCAGCCATTAGACAACACCACCTCCTTCTGGAATGAAAAGTCAGCAACACGGTTGTCTGATGCAGGGGAAAAAAAAATAAAAGTCACTGCAATTTCTTGAAAACTATTATAAGGCAGCCTTCCCTAAAAAATGGAGACCGAAAGGTGAATTATGAAATTCCCCTTATGAGTCACATAGTGTATATTCCTACATTAAAGTAAAAACAACCAGCTGTTTGGATACTGTTCTAAAAAATAGAGAGAGACACATGAAACAAGCGCCTTTGCCTCGGCTCCTGCACCTCCCGAGCATGGTGCGGGTACAAAGAGCTGCGTTTGCAGCAGGATCAATGGGACCACCATGAAACCGGGTGGGAAGGCCGCACTGCATAGGCTCATGAGCAAGCTTTCACCGGCCACTCCATCGCGGGGCCGCAGCGAAGTGCTTCACCGGCTCCTTTACCTGCTAGCTGGTCGGGTTTTGCAGCCTGCGAGGCTGCCTCTGGTACCCCGGCCGGGCAGTTCAGGGGTAGCTGTACTGCGGGGTACGTATAGCCACCACGTCCACCCGGTCAAGTGCCACGTGGGGGGTTTCTGAGAATGCAGCTCAGAGACTGCTTCTGAGGTTTCAGCCCTATGGGAAGAAGACTATCCAAGCAGATTGCATCCAGCGTCAGGGACGTATGGAGCTGAGATCATTACAGTGCCGTTACAACCACAGCAAACGCTGAAAGGAGTCCAGGCCGCTATTGCATAAGACTCAAGCGCTTTCCTGGCAGTGACTGTGAAGAATATGAAAATGTTGAAACTGAATTTATTCTCCGTTTCAACATCATCTCGCAGAAAGAGTCAACCGGCAATGGAATTTCAAGGGGGAAAAGCTCCTATAAAACTAATGGCTTTTTACTCTCTCTCTGTCAGCAGATGATTAATTCCTGGTGCTGGAGGTGCATCTGAGCAACTTAGAATGGAGTTCTGGAAGTCATGGAGAAGCAAGAGAGGTTTTGACCAAGGCTTAATCATTCTATTCTCAGCCCTTGCACCATCCAAAGCTTCACTGATGAGAAGCCAGCAAGAATTTTTCCTTGAAAAAGGCAAAGGAAAACATCAAGATAGTCTTGGTTTGAAACTTGGGATCTCACATTAACAAGAAACTTAAAGCAAGACAGATTTAAAGTAATTTTTTTTTTTCAAAGTCAGATGCCTGATGTTTAGTACCTAAATCTGTTTTTGAAACTTGTGTGTATACTCCCAAAGCCAGTATAAACTGGCTGACTGGGGCCTCTGAAATGTATGCCGCACAGGCTGACACATTAATTTGGAACGGTGAGTTTAATTAGAGTGACCCAAGTTAAAAAACTTTCTCTAAGTGATTCACCACTGATTACAGAAAAAACAAGTTCTACGTCTCTCTCCCTGTTGCTATGTTCTGAACACAAGAGCACGCAAACCTATACCCCCCAACTCCTCAAATCACAGCAAACTGCACCACTTCTGGAAATACATTCCCCAGCCTAACGCTTACTTGTGGTAGTCACTGCAAAGTAGGTCTCGATGTTCCTGATACTCCTAAAACAACAGTCTAGAATGGAATAATGGAGAAAGAAGTCAATTTGGAAATAATTCCTGACTTACCATTTATAACAACGAGTACCTCCTAAAATCTTCCTACGCTAGAGCTGAGAATACAGAGGTGAAAACATACAATACTGTATCATCACTGTCTTCAGCTTTAAAAAGTATTGAGTATACAAGATAGATCCAGCATGTATGGATATAATTAGATCATTGTATTTTTTAATATTTAAATATTTTAAACATTTTTTATTAAAATCCCCTCCAAACATCTGGAAATTTTAATTTTTAAAAAATCAGTCTTTTTAGCAAGTGGTAGGACAGCCAAAGCTTTCTTGCCAATCAAAACATTCCCAGCTACTGATTTCATTTGTTCCAAAATTTCATCAATATTTTTGAAAATTCTTCATGATCTTCTTACTTTTTTTTTTTTTTTTTTTTTTTACAAAGGGAAATGTTTGGTCCAAGCAGCACTGCCATTACAGAGAAAGACAGACCTGTTCCTGAGGGAGATTAATTAAATAGTTTTCATATGCATTAACCATTCTCTTTGTGTGTTGCCCTTCATCCAGTCCATACTTTTGACTTCTGCAGTAGAAAAAGCAGGTGTCCCTTAGAACAAATTGCTTGATGCACCTCTGGAGTAGCGCTAGCCAACTTATAATCTATGCATGGAACTTGATTGACATGCTATGGAAAAAATAGCTTGGGATCACCTAATTAAAGACCATATAATAATGCAAGCAACCTTTACCCAGCATAGGAGATTACATTAGGCTGGCTCATCAAAAAAATTTGTACCAAAGTCTTCTTTTCCTCCACCTTGCCCTTTGTGTTGCTATATTTTGTCCCATCTCTGCCACGCCATCCGGAAGGTCCATCCATTTTCCCCAGGATGATATTTCAATCCTTCCCTTGGCAGATAATGACTCCCAACTGGTTTCCTCAGCCCATGCTTTTAGCATGCTGTGACTTCTGGTGACAAATTTATCAATGGAACAATTAAAGGGGAACACTTTCCAGATGGCGCAGGAGGAATGCCACAGCTCTCTTCCTCCAGCTCAACCCTTGCCCTTTTAGGCAGCAGCTCTGTGGCCTCTTCTTTAACCTGTTCCTTACCACTTGACAGTCTGCCTACAAATCCCCATGTCCCTCAGGTTCAGTCTCCCACACAGCTCAGTGGCACTGAAGCCCTGCTAGATTAAATCTCTGTGTTTCACTTCCGTTGAAGAGGAATTATCTCATCAAAGAGAAATATCAGTTAACGTGGTATAATTCACCTTTGAAAAACTCCTGTTGCTTTTATTTTTTCCGTTTTCTACTTGCCTTTCTATCTCTGTTCTCTATCGTTTCAAATCCTTGCATACTATCGAGGCGACACTAACGAGCTGCCCAGATTATTTTTCCCTTCCTTCAATAGAGGGTGTTATAGGCATTATCACCCAGTCATAAAGTGCTACCTTTGAGTTCACAGATTATTAAAATCCTTTCTACCAGACTTGCAATTTCCTCTTCCAGGTCTTGGACTATTATGAGATGGACATTATCCAGCCACTCTTCCATTGCAAACACATTCATTTGCACTTCTACAGTTACCCCTGACTACCTTTGTCCCCATACTCTACCTTATGAAATATAGGCTCATTATAAAACAAAAGCAAAGTATTCTTTAGTTTGAGGTCATATTTGGACTACCTTCATCTTCATTCCCTCCTTCCTGAGGGGAAGAGGGGATTTTTTTTTTACCCCGCTTCTAACCAAGATGAAGAACTATATTAATTTTGGAAATGGTCTTGTCTCCTGTGATGGATCTCAACACATACCTTTAAAGGGTCCAGATAAGCCATTAATGGCATTGTGTCATGTGTCAGAAAGGTCCTAATACTTACAAATACGCAAATTTGAAGTTCCTTTGCCCTGGAATTGCATTGGTGGATACAGCGGTAATCGTCTAAAAATAGAATTTGATCCAAAAAGGAAAGGAAAATCATTCTGACATTGACTTCAGCTTCCAATATATTTGTCATTTTGAGTATCTATGTCAGCAAAGACTCACCAGAAACCGTTTTACTGACTACCTTACCTTACGCCCCGCAGCATCCCCAGAAGATCTCCATCCAGGTAGAAGAGCCCTGTCTGGGGCTGACATGCCTGAGCCAAAGCTGGTGCTTCTGTGGCACACTCCTTCACCCTCCAGCTCACCTGGAGCACACCCTACGCTTCCTGCAGCTGGTACAGCCCAAGCCCACCCATCACCCAGCAGACAAAACAAGTGCACACAGCAAATATCATAAAAGTTGGGAGAGTTTAACGCTTATTTTCTGTTTCTCACAGGGAAAGCCATAGGTGGCTATTCATTAAATCCCCAAAACCCTCTTCCAAATCCTTCTGGCTTGAATGTATAAGGAAGATACTCCCTTCTCTGTCTCAAGCTCCTTCCATCTTCACCATGCCAAAACCCCAGATCAAGCCTCATTTAAGCAATATACAAGGAGCAATTTCAATCCACTTAAAATGTGTAATCAAATAGCTCACTGCTCAGTATATTCCAGAGTTTGGGAATGCTTATGAAGCTGCCACAAAGCTTTCAGTGCGCTGCAGAGCTCTGCTTTGAACTGCCAAAGAAACTGGAGGTTCTTGCCATAAAATTGAGGTCCAGTGTGTCACAGAGTGCACATTGTTTTGTCTAATTTGAACCTGGAAACAATTTCTATGCTTTTTTCAGAACTGGTGAGTAACCATTGAGCGACCAGATTCATGTCTTCATGTTAGTAATGAAAGAGATTTTCACAGTGGGTTTGGCCTTCTAAGACCTATCTGCCCCATGATGCCATCTCCTCTCCTAATTTCCGCACATTAAATTTCATCAAAGAGCAGCTGAAATGCAGGATGCTTTTTTCCTCACATCACTCCTCTGAGGAAACCATTGCTTTTAGCCTCCATAAGGATTTTATGAAAGACTGTGAGAGCGAGATATCCCCATGACAACCTCTGTAACACATTGGTCAAATATGGCACATTTTTAGTGTGAACTGTATTCCCATGAGAGCTGGCTAACCTGGCAGTGGCATGATGGCGTTCCCAGGTGCTACATGCGGAAGCAGACCTTTGCATCGGGATGCCCATGGTACAAGGCATGCAGGAGTGCTCCTGGGCATCTGAGGTCTTTAACAACACATGGGCATGAGAAATGGGGCCAGACCAGCCATCAACCTAGCCCTATAATGTCTGTGACAGTGCCTTCTTGTAAAAAAGTGTGTGCAGATATGAATGCACGTATCTGGCAGCGCTTACTCAATTCCTGTTGTTGCAACCATTGCAAGAGAACACTCTTTTGGGATTGGTAATGTACACCTTTATTTATATCATAAATATACAATCCTACACAATCCATACAATCCTAAAGACCAAACAAAACAAACTTGGTCAGCTTAATCCCTGGAGCTGTCCTCAAAGAGTCTTTCTGATTACAAAGAACAAGCAGGCAGCACCTCCTCATTAGGAAGAAAGGAGAGAAGTAAGAAGTGAGCATGCAAAACCCATGGGCTAAACTGGCTTATTAAAATGTATTAAGCCTGACTAGCACATGTTATTGAGCAGAGCCAAAAAAATGGCTTTAAGCAGGGATGGAGGGAGTCTCCTATTTTGCTAGCCATCTTTGAGAGAGAGAGGAATACGCTGAAGTAAACTGTATGGAAAGGAAGAGGTAGGTCCCCACACACCTCCGCAAATCCCCTGAAGCTGCACAGCACAGCTCTGGCCAGCCTGCGGCCTCCCGGGGGATGGATGTCCTGCAGACTTCTCCTCCCATGCTGCATCCCATGTCCCCTTGCCAGCACCTCTCTTGGGGGTGCAGGCAGGGCTGCAGTACAGGTGGAGGTACAGCCCCAGCTGTCAGTTGGAGACATCAGCAGAGTCCTGAGGCAACCTGACTACAACAGCCACCAGGCAAGACAGGAGTAGAAGCAAATCAAAACTTCTTTTTCTTTTTTTTTTTTTCCCTGTCAGCCCATTTTTTTGTGAAATACTGGTAATTTCCTGAAAAAGCGGACAGTTTTCTTGGAGGTACGTGTTTGGTTAAAAACACAGTCCTTTTTACTGTGTCAAAAAGTTTAGTGAAAAATACTTGACCAGATCTTTTTCCAATTTCCTCCTCAGAAAAGCCTGTACTGGCCTGTGGTGCCTCTCTCCTTGCCCCTGGACTCGCACACGCCGCCAGTAACTTGTGACTTGGAGGGAGCTACCTCTCACACCGCTTTCTAGCTTTGGTCTTGTCAGCAGAGAGGAAAAGAGAGATGGAAAGAGAGATAGTACTCGGGGAAGGCAGAATCCTTAGAAACGACAAATAACGAATACAGACAGGCAACTCAGAAGTGAAATCCTATAAAATGATATTGTCAAATGTTCTCAAAAATGGCCCACAGTGGAGAACTGGCTAGTCAAACAGAGCTGGCTCTCCTTAGCCCCAGCTATTAAACTGTTATGAAGCTAAAATTGCATGAAATAGTTTCCTAACTTCACTTTTCCATGTATATAATGGAACACCACAAGGGTGTTTCACAACTAGAAAATGGGAAGAGGAGATATAAACAAGACACTCTGTATTAAAATGTGATCCATGCTATGAAAAACAAATGAGAACCCTGGATCTGACCTAACTGTTAAGTAATTTCAAGTGATAATAAGATACCAATGATGAATTTGTTAAATCTGGAGTACATGTGGAACTCATCTGAAGCATACAGCCGAAAAACAAATACACTAATTTCAACAGTGATGCAACGTGACATTTTGTCCATAAGTAACTAGCTGAGGACAGTCTAGCCTGCAATTATATTTTTGCAGACATAAGTTTGATTAATTTTTTTAATGCATGTTAATATTTCTTGTTTACATAATAGTTCAGCGAGACAGTGTTCTCCTCAATTTAGAGACACCAAGAGTCACACTGCCTGGTACAGCAAAGGGTCTACCAGCCCTGGAAGGTTCACACGAACAGCGTATTAGTCTTTTTAGCTCAGAAGAAAACCCAAAACCAAAGTCTGTTTTCACGTACATCACAATCATTTTTAATCAACCATGCATTTCTAACATCAGCATGTTCAGAAAAAGGCTAGATCGAATCCTTACTGTAATCACGTTGTCAATACGTCCATAGCAGGACCAAAGCAGTTAATCTTCTGAAACCTTTTACAGCACGACATTTCTATGATTTCACCCCACCAAGTATGTGCTGCCTTGTTCTGAAGCAAGCTTTAATGTGCCCAGGCTGTCCGTCCTAGATTCTGTCTAATCTCTTCTTGAAAGACCTCAGTGACAGCGATTCGGCTACTTCCCAATAAAGTCTGTTCCAAAATCTAAGCCTTCTGGATATGTCTACAGAGTATCTCTGTTTTCCATCTACTATGTATTTTGCATTTATAGTTCTTTGTAGTTCTTTGCCATTTTCATTACTGGCATTTATGGAAAAGATTTTGCAATAATTTATCCATTCTTATACACTGATTTCTGCCTATTCACTGGATAAGGAACTTAGGTCTCTAAGGCGGATTTCTTTTTTCTGTCCCCAGAGCTAGGAGCTTGCAAGTCAGGTGTAGAGATGCTGAGTATTGAAGGACAGATGGATCTGGATGTAAGTACCTCTAGTCAATGAGACTCATCTACATATAAAAGCTGTTTCAGAAGAAGATACAGCTTGAAATGACAATAGAAATAATTCTATGGTAACCCTATGGTTAGACAAGCCTTTGGTGGCTAAAATAGCGTATCACTTTGCATTGATTAGCTTTCACAAAAGGAGAACTAGATGCACCCTCATCATCATCAAGAGTGTAATTTATGGTGAGGCTGCTTGCGGCCAGTTTTGTTTCTAACAGGTTTTGACTTTACCTAACTCAAGAACATTTCCCCACTTAAGTTAACAGAGACTCCATTTTCACTGTACAGCAAACAGTTGAAATATGTGACTATTGCCATGTAATACAGATAATGTCAAAAGTCAAAGCGTTTTCTGTTCCTTATTTTTCGCTCCGTCTCCAGAGCATCACTCCTTTTCTTTCCCACAGCCTAACACTAATGTCTGAACTCCAGGTAACAGTTAAGCTGTACTTTTATGCCAAACATTAGCTGATCAATAAGGGGGGAGGGACAAAGATTTACCAAGGAGACAGATGACTGGTGACTCCAAAGTACTGTGACAATGAAAGGAGAGGATTCTAAATTTTCAAGGACTTTCTGGAAAAGCTATTTTGGATTGCCCATTGGAAAAAGCAGAAAGCAGGAGGCATATGTTACACTGCAGCCTTTCACAACACAACAGCCTAAGGGCAATGAGAAGATTTTCATAGCGCTAAGGGTAAACAGTCCATGAGCCCTACAGTAAAATATTCCATGTCAGGAAAATGACCTTGATCATTGACTTCTGCATGATTCATATTCTTTCAAGTTAATACTGAAGACAAAACATATAAAAATAAAGTTATGATGAGTGTTTAGCTGTAAACACAGGACTGTCTGGTCAAAAACATGTAATTATTGTTCTCTTTCATTTACCTTTGTCTTCCTGTGCATAGTGTTACTGCTGAGAATTAAATCCCCAATAAGATTCTGGATAGGTTTTCAGGCTATATTCAATTTATTGAGTATTCAAATGGATATGTTATGAACACGGGACCCACCCTAAAGCTCTCATGAAAAACTACCCTTTTAATCTTAATTATTTAACTTACGGAAATAATTTTCTTAAGTGTGCTTTTAGCAACTGAAAATTTGACCAAAAGAAACATTTCTATTGATTTCATAAAACAGGAGACATGTTAACTTCTTTTTAACATCATCTTTAAAGACTGGCCATGCCTGTATGGCAACCATATAGGCAAAAATTTCCCAACCAATAGATATTTGATGAGAACAGCCACTGTAAATATCTGGCTGCACACTTATAAAGAACATCATAGAAGACGAGCACTGTGTTGCCCCACCACCCTCTGAAAAATCTTTCTGCTTTGGAAATATTAACACTTCCTTCCAAGAAAAGAGCAGTCCAAACAAAATTATAATTCCAGTCCATATGCTGATAAACTTTCAGAACAAGCTGATGTAGCATTGATGAGAAAAGGCTAAGGAAAGGCAAACAGTACCTCTGACCCTCATCTACACCACGTCTCTTCTGTGTAATTCGGCATTGTAAAAAAAGCCTTTTCTGATGTGTAATTTATATTTCCACCCATACAAAAACTGCTCTAGCTTGCCAGAAGAGTACAAAGAAGCCCTGGCAAGTGAAAAAAAGCCCAGCATTTGTATATGAAGTATAAGCGTCCCCTTTACTCTCAGGCAATGGGATGAAGTTTACACATAATGCCTATTTCAGAGAATCACAGAACCGTAGGGATTGTAAGGGACCTCTGAAGATCATCTGGTCCAACAATTTTCGTAACAGGAAACCCACTTGCACGCTCGTCTTTACATAATTGCTTACATTTCTATTATTATGTCATATATAAGGGTATGACTCAACATCCCACATGCAAACACCAACTTTGCATCTTCAGTTACAGCAACTGTGTGTTAAAAACCAGGCCCGGGCCCAGTATTACACTTGGATCTCTATGATCCATATATCAGAACTGCAAGTCTGGTCTTGACTTTAGACTATCACTCTAAAATACTTCATGGCACAACATCCTGGCAGCTACCAAAAGCAATATGCACGCACCAAAGGCCACACCTAGAGCATGTGAAGATGCTCACTTTGTTTTAAATTTCACAAGCATTTTCTCAGCATCCCCAGGTCTGTGAAATCTGTAAACTCCTCATGGAGTTCAGAAAGCACAGAGTGCCTTGGGTCAGGACACCTACCCAGCAAAATGCACCATCCTCCCCAACAGGTAGGACCTCTTGCAGGAGGCCCGCTGCAGGGAGACGAGCTGCCCCATCCACATTAGGGGACCTCACGGCGTTGCCTTCTGCCACACAGGCACAGCCACAGTCAGGTGGACAGGCTTTGCACGTGTCTAATAAGTCAAAGTTATGATGGGAAAAATTCACCCAATGCCAAGAGCTTCAGCAAGACCGTATAACACTTCATTTGTGTGCTAAAAACTCAATGGGGATTTAAATGAATTAGATCCTTGTGCACAAGAGAAAGTTAACCCTTGCTGAATAAACATTTTTTATTAGGGCGTCAGGATTAGATGGGATATATTTCTTACGAAGCAGTTTCATTTGAATGTTAATTAAATGACTGACATACAGTGTCTTCAAATGTTTATTTTTCATAATTTTTTTCTTCTTTTTTTTTTGTTGTATGAGAAGACCCCATCAGGGTCTTCTTTTTCCTCTGTGTAACAAAACCAAAGATAGCTGTTAAAAACAGAAGAAATAAATCAGAACACTCAAAGTCAAGGCTCTCCCTCTGGTTTGACTTGAAAAAGAAAAAACATTACAAAGTACAGCAAAAGTTTGCCGAGTCTCTTTAATGACCCAGAAACTGATTATGATTTACTGAATTTTGTGAGTTAGTAAATCTGTCCACATACACGATAGCAAAACAAAATGTTGGGACTTTGTCGCCAACGGGATTTTCTGTTCAGAATTACATGGATCCAGTAGCACAGTGACTCTCAGGGAAACTTCTTGGTGGTTAACTGGATGAAACCAACAGGCACAAGAAGATATTACCTGCAGACAACTGCAGATGCATCTTTGGAGGAATGTTTATGCCAGCCGTGCCGCAGAGTCATCCACGGTCACCTCAGCCCTCAAAAATGCCTTGATGAGACTAGAGGGCTAAAGCCAAATCTCCATCCTGGTGTTTGTGCCTGCCTCCTCCTCTTGCCTGGATACTCTCGCCAGTGTCCTTGCATGTGACAATAATTGCGCTGTTTCATGCTCCCTTATGGAGCAGCGGAGGACAAATCCACAGAAGTTGCTCTCAGATGTATCATGCCTTTTTTCATTAGCGCAAGGTATAATTAGGACCTGACCCAAAGCCATCTCAAGCCAGCTGATGTCCATCCATTCACACTCCCTGGGGCTTTTGACCAGCACAGGTCCCAGCGTAGCACAAAATACAGCACAATTATTTTCACACGCAAGTACACTGACAAGAGGTCATCATCATTTTAAAGATGTACATGCTGTGCCTATCAAGGCCAAGGGGTCTTTAACCATAAGAAATGATTGAATTTGTATACCCGAGGAGGAAGCTGGAAAATAAAATTGCACTTGCTACAGAAAATCCATCTTTGTTTTCCAAGCTGTTCTTGCTTTCACACTCAAGTGTTTCGTGTTTCCCTCATCAGTAAGCACTACCACTTGGGAACGGCTGTGTCCTTGGGTGGACACATGATTCATGGTGTTATTGCTGCAGCTTCTATGTCTCTTCCTGGCAAATTTCAGTCTTAATTGTACTTCTTTCCTAAAGAAATGTGCTTTTAAGTCAATCAGGGTTTACAAATATCTCACCAAGTCAAATGAAGTCCAAGTGGGTGAAAGGCAGTTTTATTTTCCTGCTACAAATTTTCCAATCACACCTATTTCTATGTTAGCAGGGAAACCTCCATGATTTAATAACTACAAGCCATTTAACAAACATGAACTCAAACAAGCACTTATAAAGAACAAAAACAAATGCTTCACTCTGAAAGGTATGTTTTCCTTTTAAACACTTCTTCCGTTAGAATAGAAACATAAATTTAACTGATTTTTACATTATTTTATTTTTCTTAACAAATGTTATTCCCCCCCTCCCATCCCAGATGGCTAGAAGTTGACGCAGTGCAAGGAACTTGGGAGGTTATACAAACATGAACCTAGTTTGACAATCCATTATAACTTGGCTAATGTGCCTCCATCACCAATAATCAAGGCTCTGCTAACACTTTCATTCCTTTCTTTCTTATTTTTGCTGAGTACATTGCACTCTGCTCACTTCAATCACCAGGATTTCTTTTCTTTCAAGACGGCCCTTTCTTTTAAAGACTCTTAAGGGAAAAATATTTATTTCTCAAGTGAAGCCCTTGAAGGGGTCTGCTTCTTGCAAGTGAATTTACAGAAATGTTCATTTTCACAGTGGTTTCAAGCATGGTTTTCTCTTGGCTCCCCCAGTTTCCAATGGCAGCACTGTGCAGGGAAATGGTGCCCAGCTGTGGCACCGAAACCTGTATGTCTGCCTGCCCCCAGCACTACTTGATCAAAAATCCAAAACTGAGATTTGATTGTAACAGAGATGCCAAAGTCCTGAGTCTGCCCCCATGCAAAGTTCCTAAACCCTAGTGGAAAACCTCCAAGCAAAACCATCCTGCTAATTCAGACTTCCTTATAAGCTTCTCTATGGGGGCCTGAAATACCAGTTTTAAAAGGGTGGTTTTTAATGGGTGGTTTTTTGGTTGGCGGGGGCACAGTGACAGCCTGTGGGCTCAGCTTCTCCAACCACCTCAATTCAGGCTCTCCCAGGGGAAGCCTGGGGATCCCACCTGGATGTGTGCTGGCACAGCGAACAAACAGTCCAGCCATTGACTCACGAGCTTGTGTGGACTCCTGTGGAGAAAACGTAACCCCACCTTATCTTGCCGGTACAGGTGTCTCCAGAGAGGCTTTGGTGTGGCTACAGGCTCTGCTCTTGCCCTGCTCCCATGCAGGATGGGCTCCCAGACACCGACACTTGAGTGCCCACCTCGGCAAAGGAGCTTGCCAGGGCACTGGCCTGGCACACAAATCACACACCGTGCAGAGTTGGGGGCAACTGCTTCTGCCAGGCAATACGTCTCTGCTGGCTGGTCTCCAAAGCGTGTCAGACCCATGCATCTACCCATGTGCTGCACCACATGCCGGGCTGAGGTAAGTAGAGCTTGGCAAGTTTGCATTTCCCTGCAGAGCATTGCTACTCCGGGCAGGAGTACCTTTCGGGCTGAGCGAAACGTAATGAATGGGGCCCTCCGACTTCTCCCGGCTGGGGTCTCTTTGATGAAGCAAAGCAGGACTGAATAAATAAACTCGTCTTACCCAGTCTCTGTGGGAAGCCAAACATGTCTGAAGATTTTGTCATCTGAAGTTGAATACAGAAGTCAGGTTAACATGTTGGAAAGATCCTAAGGGTGTAAAGCTTTATTTAAAAGAGAAATTACTTAGGAGATCTGGAACTTCTTCCTTCCAAAGTCCTCAGATGTAGGGTCTTAAATCACTTATGTGCTCTCGGAGACTGGGAATTTGAGAGCTTAAAAGGAGTGTCTAAGGTCTTCATCCAGCCAGTAACCTTTAAAATTATCCTATTCGCAAAGGCTTTGAAACCTCTTTCCTGCTGCCTTCATGGGAAAAACAACCCACCCAAGCGCAATAACATTAAGGCAAAAATGTCTTTAAAACACAACCACTCAGGTGAAGCCTTTTTCTATCCCTTTCGTCACTGCCACAAAAAGAAGGCACAACCTGATAGAGGACCCTCCGCGGCATGAGGTTGTCCTGGGCAGGGGGTGTCAGCGCTGGAGTGGAGCTGATGGGATGGGTGGTCTGCTCCTGGAGACCGGTGCCACCAGCAGGTACGTGGCAGACAGAGGACAGCGCGCTGGCAGGGCTGGGGACCCTGCTCCACAGGACTGGCAGCAGGACAGGACGGGGCAGCGTGGCCCCACGTGCCACAGCATGCCTCTACCTGCTGGGACGAGCGCGGGGACATCCCCCACCGCAACATAACAGAGAAAAGGCTTACCTGCTGAGTGCCTCCCTCGCCTCTGATGCCACAGAGAAGGAGAGGGGCCCAGCTTTCAACAGTGCAAGCATCCTAAAAGCACTTGCAGACCCAAGCAGTCAGGGAGCCGGGAGACATGTGGAGGGAGCCAGGGGAGAGCAGAGCATCCAATTCAGCAAACCCCTCAAGCATGTGTTTAAGTGCTTTACTAAATCAGGACAACAGGGCGTGTGCGCAGCTGGCCCTCACCGATCTCGGGATACCCGCTGATATCCCATGCAGGGACATTTTGTTTTGTCTCGCTCCCCTGCCAAAACAGGCAACGACAGGTAAAGACAGCACATGGATGCAGGCAGAGCCTGCAGGTGTGAAGCTGAGATGGTAGCAGGGATGGTCTGCATCCGGAGGGATGGTCCTCGGAGCAGTTCACTTCTCCGGGCAGTCAAGTTGAGTTATTACCATACAGTATCTTTTCTCTGTTTTTTCTTTTGCCATAGGGTTTTTCTTTTCTTTTTTCTTTTTTTCCCCTAATGTTGTTCATTTCAAGTTTGTCATCTCCACTCTTGACAGTGGAAAAGCCGTACCCTACATATGTTCTGCAGATTATTGGACCCACCTCTCCCTCCGAGTGTTTCAACAACAATCAGTTGTTTTCTGTGCAGCAAGAGGGATTATAGCCCTGTGGTATCTTTCCACATTCTTTAAAATCTTCTCTACTCTCTGGGGAAGAATCTATTTCTGATGTTAATGTGGTGCTATGTGTTTGTAAAGTGTTCTGATCCTGCCTGCTGTCACCACAACATAGTGATAAATTAAGAGTTTAATTTCAGTTTAATTTGCACATGCAGATTAACAAAGGCAGGAGGACAGGGCATGGAAGGACAAGGGCAACTCTAATACCTCTGCCTCAGCTCACTCGTGCACCTCTGGGGACTGTAAGCTTCATCCTAGTGTTGATACGCAAAAAGCAAGAAACTTGAAGATTTAATAGAGTTAATATTAATTTGACTTGGATATTACAGAAGGACAGAGTTTAAGAAAGACTCCTTGGCAACAGAGTTAACACAAATCCTTCTCATTCGTTTCAAGTTCTTAGTACTGCAAGAAAGCACAATGTGCTGCATTTTTTAAGTATGCCCTTAACCCCACTGAGCTGAAGGGTGGTGGATAAACAACTATTCCAGCACTTTGAGTGGATGGAAATGGAGACATTAGCAGGCTCTCACAGTGAAGGCACGAACCCTCCCAAGGTGCTTTGAAGGAGACGATTCCATCACTGCCAAAGGCATGATGGTCTTCAGCCCCACAAGCCATGGGAGACCCGTGCAGGGTGCGGTACCTCCAAACCATGGTCATGCTCATCCTTGCTGTATGGACAGCTGGCCTTACAAAAAAGACCTTCGCAAAGGCACTGAGTCACTGTGGGGACTCTGCACCTCTGAGGCACCCCACTTCTCAGCCCCTTAGAAGAAAGAGACGTGGTCAGAAAATGTTGTAAAGAAATGGATTGGAGCAGAGACCGCTCAGACCTTGGCAAGACAGTTTAAATTGATTGAAGTGTTAAAAGTGGAGGACCCACATTTTGGCTGTAATATACAAAAATTGCACTAGGCATCAGGAACTTTTCAAAGAGTGCTAATTTATAGATGCTTTTCTAAGGAGGACAAATGAGTATATTACTTTTCCTTTAAAGTGCAGCTGCAACAGCAAACCACACACACTCTGTAGGTTTTATAACCTTGCTAATTTTCCCTAAGTCTTGGGAGCTATTGGTGGTAAGTATAAAGGTATTTTGTTTCAAGCTAAGAAGAAAAAGAAAACCGGTTCTTCTGTTTTCAGAGTATAGCTAACAGCTAAACTGAAGAGATATCAACTCTGATCCCCACAGAACAGCCAGCAATGCCAGGGAGACTGGTTTATACCGCTTACTCTTTATTCAGCTGAAGGAACTGGGGTTTTCCATCTATTCCTATGCATATCAATGGGAAAACTGGACACAAAAAGCATGCAGGGACAAAATGACAATCTAAAGGAAATGCTGGATGAACCAGTAACCCTTTTGGCTGCACGCAGAAAATCTGTAGCCATGAGAAGAAAGATCCTGGGGGTATTGCACTGGATGAGGTATTTCCGTGAAGAGGAATCAACTCCCAGCTCTGCAACACATCTTCTTGCTTTCACATTCCCATTTGTAAAAGAAGCAGCTATAACACCAATTCATTGGGATGTGCAAGCAGCTCAGATACTGTAATAATGAGGAGCGTGTAAGTGCTGAGACTGAAATCCTCATCTTCCCATCCCTTCACTGCCTAAAGTGCTGACCAGCCATTTTATTTTATGCCAGCCCTTTAGGCTTTGACTGTTGCTTTTGTCCCATAGGAGAAGGAAACCAAGTTTTTCATGGCATCATGTCAGAATAGCTCAGCATCGGGGTACCGAGCTGCAGTGGAGACTTGAGGTCATCCTCCCATTTTAGCAGCTTTAGGGGAAAGCTTTTGATCTGAGTCAGGAAGAACAGAGCTTTAACTGCAGGTTTGCCCAACTGCCTATGCAGAAGGGGTGGGAGGAACTTTCTCTGCAACTAAAGCATTTTCTGGGCACATAAAATGAAGATCTTCTGCTCAAATTCTAACCACAGTCCAAATTTTTAAACAAAATACTTTAGTCATGTCCTAATATGAGGGGGCAGGGTGCACAGAAAGGTTATTTGCCTATAACAGCCCAGAAATGGAACTGAAGATTTTTCTCTCTCCCAATTCTCCGGGCTTTCACCTTTGCTCAAAGGTCTATGGGAAAAAATTCACTGTCAAACCCCTACAGAGGTACAAAATGCTGCTCACGTTCCAAAATCACTGTGAGAGCTCACACAATAGAATATTTTTTGGAAAGGCACCAGGGTATATTAAGTATAGAGATGCAGCCTTAACTCTCACTTTCCATACTTTCACGAGCCTGAGTCAGAACCATAACGTTATTTGAACTTTACCTATATTTTGGATTTAACTCAAAGCATTTCTTCACCCGTCCAACACCTTTTTATTTACTCCCATATGTTATCCCATATTATCTCATTAGTTACGTTATTTTAGCTGCATGCAGGTGATATTGCCAATTTGCTACCTAGTCATAAAACTATGTATCCTTTTATTGTCATTGGAGTTTTCCAAAATATGCACTAATCCTACCATCTCAAGATATATTTCACCAGCTGAAGAGTACATTTTTAAGCGTTTCATTGTCATAATAAAAATGAAAAAATATGAACAGAAAATCATAGATTTTTTTTTATCCTATTCTCATTTTCCTAATTTTCATTTGCTTCTGATTCTACATATATCCTGATTAACAAATGTCACCGGAGAGACTTAAAACTAAACTGTCTGAAAATGGGAAAAGGAGTTAAGTAAGTTCATAATGGCACCCAGAGATCTTCCAAAATAGTTTTTAAATTGTTCCTGACCAAGCTATAAAAGTACGTGGCTAGTTATACTCATCAGCACAAAGGCAATGATATCATCAGCTTGCTAATATATCTTCCATTTTAAGGCCACCAGTGGTCAAGCAGAAGATTCAGCCTGTTGGGTTTGTTCCATAAATAGTTATTAGCCACAGCACCGAGCAGAGTGGGGAAAGAATGTTAATGTCCAGGAATGAGTTTGTGTTGCAATGAAGAAGCAGGAACAGAAATTAAGGCTATATACCAAATGTTTTTTCCTTAAAATGAGAGATCATTCTCTGGCTCACAGGAAGAACACAACTGAGTCCCAGTAAAGTTCTCAAGACTCTTCTGCTTTCTACCTTGCCTTATTGCTCTGAGCCCAAGACTTTTCACATGACTTTAGCATAAGCATTCAGCATACCGGAAAAAAAAAAAAGTAAGTTAAAAACATGCATGATGAAAGTTGAAAGAGCTGTCTGGAAGTTATGTAGTCATTTACTGAGATAAAAGAAACTTTTACAAATGAAAACTTTATATTTTGTAGTTAGTCAGCACAGCCCATGATTCATGCTGGCTACTGCCTTTCTCAGACACTGAACATGAAAGGCTTTCTGAACTTCCGTATATCCCCTATTCCTGAAACTGAGTTCTGCTGTAGCACACATGAAATAGGTTTCCTTACCTACAGCGTTCATTGTTATCTTCAAAAAAGACTAGTTGATAAAAGAGGACCACATAACGTTGGGTCAGATGGCAAGTTACAAATTTGCTGAATTATTTCACAGAGAACAAGATGTTCTATGTGTCTCATTGCTGACTTTTCAGTCACAATGAACTTCTTTAAGAGAACTGGTGAAATAATAGGCAAAAGTAAACCACATCAGCTCCTTTGATTCGTTATAGGCTGTACAGAAAAAATCACACTTTGCCCCAGCCCTATGAAAAGCGACAGTGAGACTAAGACGCAGCAACTGAATTCACCAAAGATCAAAGGAAAAATAAGAAGCAAATATCTTGCAGTGTCAGAGATTAAAGTGTGGGGGTTTTTTCAAAATAATTTGCAAAGATAGGCCAAATGTTACTGGTCTTTAAAAAAATGTGTGTCCAGTCTGCCAACTCTGTTCTGCTGAACAGCGACAGATAAAACAGACAAAACAGGATCTTTGAGCTCACAGCAGCTGACCTCAGGAGCTTATTTCAGCTCTAAGGCACCTTTCCGAGCACATACCGTGCAGCGGAGTACGTACCAGCGAAACCATTCACAGCTGCCCCCAGCATCCCTGCTTCCCAACAAGGAGCAAAAAGGGCAACCGGCAGGGCTTATCTGCTCCTTCCACCAGAGACACATGCCCCACAGTCAGCGTGCCAATGGTTCACAGGGGGGAAAAGAGCCCCAAACAGTACACGACAAGCATAGTTCTGCTCCCAGAAGGGTGCTGCTCCAGCAGCACCATCAATCGCCAGGCTCCAGCAGGTCCGTTGCCAAAAGCAGATCAAAACCCTGCCCCTCAGTCTGTCACGGCTCGGCACAGTTTTGTGAAGCCGGGCAAGCCAAAGTCTAAGGAAGATTGTGCAGAAAGTCAAACTGCATTGTTTCTGATGAAGACTTACTGGCATACTGCGTAGGAATACACAGCAGTACACAAAAATCTATGCATGCCTCCTTTATGTGCAAACAAAAGCAGTACAGCTCTTTGTTACCAGTCCAAACCTGCACCCTTTTATGTACATCATCTTCAGCCATGCAGAGAAAGCTCAGCAATTATCCTTGAGTGAGGAAAAACATACTGTTCACACGCATTCCTTAAACCCAATGAGAAACAGTGCTCTGCAGTGGTTACTGCACTAGGACTCAGCGGAATCAAAACCTGTATTTGACTTTCCTACAGAGAGATCACGGCATCTTGACTACCCAATTTCTCCCTAATTTCTGAAAACAGAGGGTATGGATGCCAACTATACATTGAAACGAATAGAAGCTGACTGTTATAGCTATTGGTGTGCGGAGTACACATCTTAAATACTATTAATTCCATGACTCTAACCATGTATCTCCATGAACACTGACTTTCATTAACACCGTGTGGAACTATATTCAGTGTCAGGGTGTGAAAGTACCACAAATACCCCAAATTAGTGTAACCTACGGGTCATGCCAAAAGGGAAGAATTTGTTGACTATGCCTTCTAAATGAGAATCCTTCAATTCTTCTTAACTGCAACTAATATTCAGCATCGCTTGCGAGTTGTTTCACAGCACTACATTTCTCAAGATGAAAGCTGTACCATAAAAATCTGGTCAGGTGCAGCTCATTGGTGTAAAGTACCTTGTATTGTCTGTCAGAGAATTACCTACTAGATCTTGTGATTTGCTTTGATTAGGTATTCAACTCCATGCTAATCTATTTAATGAACAAGCTAAAAAAATAAGATATTGCATAGCATTTTAGTGTCAGCTGTCTGTCACAAGTTATTGCTCTTCTCCACAAACGCTGCAACCCAGATCTGAATGTTTCTTCAAGACAAGGTCAGCTGAATAAATACCTCCTTTAGGAAGAAAGTGGATAATGCTGTCTTTCATCTGCTTCTGAAACTCCAGTCACCCTCTAGTTTGCATGGCACAAGAAAATACCGCTGAGGAAGGTTGCTGTACTATAAGAAATGAACGCTGGGAGTCTTGGAATTGTTTAAAAGCGAAATAAAAATGTAGATATCAAATGCCTCAAAGCCACAGGCTTCAGCTTAGGGCTGGTCAAAAGCCCACTAAAATTAACATGAATTTACTGATTTGCTTTAAGATCTGCCTTTCATAACCATTGTGCATGTAATATGAGCACAACCACATTTTGGATTCAGTGGGATATACCCCATTTCTCTTACAAGTTCCAGGAAAGGGATCAGAGATATTACATGATGAATATGCTGCACTTAGCTGTGATTTTATTGTCCCTCCATTTCTGCTGCCTTGTGGAATGTGCAGAGAAGCTGGTTTCTGTGCTGAGGAGAACAGTCCAAAATGAGTAGGGAATAGAAGTTAAACAACTATTCTTAAATTCAATGTATATTCATAGGCCTATTTAATATCCTCGAATATCCTGGTTCAGCAGACACCCCTGACATGTCATCAGTCTGCTTTTTCAGCAATCCAAGCAGAGGACATCACCACTGATGTAACTGGGTATATGTCACATAATTGTTCTGGGACAACATAGTCTATAGATTTAGTATATGACTCTGTATGTGTTACTGGGTTATTACCGAAAAAGACATTAATCACCGTGACAGACACAAAGCAGCGCTATTCATACTCTCTGAACTGAGACATCAAATAGACCCATTGCTAATTAGGATGATGACAGCCAGGAACTAAATTTAAAAGCCGCTGTTTATTCCCCACTTCTTAAAATTATTTCTCTCTGTCCCATCCTTTTCCTTCTCACAAATCTGGTAGTAAAACATCAGCCAGCCCCTTGTGCGATTCTGCTAATTTCTTGCTAACAGACACGTAATAACGATGATAAACGAGAGAGAAGCAAGCAGTCATTAAGCTGTTAGGAGCTGAACGCACACCGTTCAAGCACACCCAGCACTTATCTAGCTTCACCTCGCTTTCCTACGCCCGGAATGCAAAATGATATAGAGCAGAAAATGTAAATCATCGATGATGTAATAATGACCTGTGCGATACCTTGGAAGGGCTTAAGCATACATTAACATTTTCTTCACAAAAACCCCCATTGTCCTATCCTGACATACGAACGCCTGCTTACTTTCTTCACGGTTTCCCAGAATATATTAACCCTCTGTACCGGTTAGCACTACGCAGGCCCTCGTGTCTCTGCCTGAAAAGACGCAGCGGTATTTTCCTGAACATGGCTGTGCAGCCCGCAGGTTTTGACTCACGGAGGATGCGACTCAATACTGTGAAATATGTTCATCTGATTCGTGTGATGAAGTGTAATCTTCTGTACTCTTATGGATTTCTCCTGCACCATAAAAAGGGGTATTTTACAGGAGAAAGTTAAACTACTTTGCTGGTATATCAGCTCAAACCAGTTTGACCACTGACCGCATAGTATTGTGTAAAGAAAGTGCATGCATAAGGTTTGGGGTCATCCTGGGGGCACGCCGAGGAAGATTCGAGAAGACTCTAGCAGGAGAAGAGGGCATGCGCTGAAGAAGACACGCCTGTTCATTAATATGTCTTAGAAGACACGCCCATTCATGAATATGTATTAACGGACAGGATCTAAACCAGGAACAGGAACCGAACCGCGTGCGTCTTGGTGGAGCAGAGACTCCCGGCGCACCCAGCGCTGTTTGCTTGCCTCTATTCGCTTAATAAATTGCGAATTTGAATTGGAATCCTGTTTGGGACTAAATCATTTATAACAATACTAAGAAACGTGGGGAGTTTTAAGTTCTATTTGTTAAATAACTTGTAAGAAACACTCGGCTATTCTACCAGTGAATTCTTGCTGGCGTTGGTAGAAGGAAAATGTAAAAAAAGACAAAGGCAAAAAAAAAAAAAAAAAAAGCGCGTCCTGAGTGATTTGTCATGGTAAAACCTTGTGTAAGAAACGTGCCTAGCAGCGTATAAAATTACTCTGGATGATTTATCTTCCGCTTGCCGAAAGAGGCATGAAGGTGATGAGGAACTTGACACATCTGTACCTGGAAGGTGCAGACACGGAGTCTGAGCGGCGTGGAGGGGCTTGCTGGGAGCGCGGAACGCCCAAGACGAGCGGATGCGGGCAGAGCTGCCCGCAAAACCAGGGCGTATCGAGAGGCAACAAGCGAATACAGAGAAACAGCTGAGGTGAACCTCCTTCCAGAGATAACCTTTTGCCTGTCTTGTTGAGTAGATTAATGAACCGATAGGTGGTGATGATTTTTTTTTTTTTTTCAAAAGGCTTTATTGGGGAACATTTGGAATGTTAATTTCTTTCCTGTTCTCTGAAGTTTGAGGTTTGTGTGTTTGTCAAGTCACGCTTTGAAAAGATCTTTCATCAAAAGTGGTTACGGTTGGGTTTTTTTTAGACAAAACATTTTGATAACATGCTTTGAATATGTCTCAATAACCGTTTCAGAACAAACTACCACTGACATTTTCAGGAGGTGAAGTGTTGGCAAAGCCCAGCTTTTCCCACCTGCATTGTTTTGCTCTGAAAGAAGCCCATGCTGGAATGAACACATATTTCTTATCAAGCTTCAAAATACTCATCTGATAATTCTGGGCGTTCACTGTTATTTGAGATGGTGATTCATTAGTAGAAGAAAGATCTACTCAAACAGAAAGGGTATCCCACAGAAAAAAAAAGGTCGTGAGCGTCAGAGGTAATTTGCATCAGTGACTTCCTTACCTTGGTTAAATGCTCACAGGAGGAAGTCAGAGCACAGAAGTGACATCTTCAGTCTTTTTGACCAAAGACAGCACCTGTGTAGAAATAAATGGCTTGTTAGCATACATAGCATATCTTCTCCTTACAACGGGTAGCTTTTCCCCGTTTCCCCTCATGTTGAAATTGGCCTTTTTGACCTGCCTACATTTTACACTTTTGTTTTACTTTCCTTTAGTGGCTGGGTAAAAAAAGAGTTACAACCTAGCTGCATCTATAATTTCATTGCTGTTATTTTTACAATTCAATATTGAATTAACTGCAGGCTGACAAAAAGACATAACAGAAGAAAAAGAATGTCTCTGTCGTAAGTTAAATTAATATATAATTGCAAAAATATAGTGAGAAAGAAACAGTGCTTTACAATGAAAACATTCAAATAGTTAAAATAACAATGCATAAATTTCTGCATGAAGAAACTAAAACCCTTCACAGGTAATCTTGGACCCAAGCTATGAGTACAAGGCAGATAAGTGAGAATATCCACTACCAGGACATTAATAACAAGGGAAGTTCAGTTTTAAAAGAGCCACAAGAAGAAAAACATGAATAGCTCTTAATGCTTCTCATAGCAATGAAACAGCCACTTAAATGGAAAATGAAAATTTAAAGAACAAATGGAGTGTAACTTTGATTAAGGATTTGTTTTTCAAAGGCATTCATCTACATTATACGACTGGTAGACTTCAGTCCCTGTAGTGCAACATGTTCATATTCGAGCTCAGATTTTAGGGAGTACATGATGTTTTGATTGGAAACTGGATATAAGGAGACTCCTTCAAACAATAACCAAAATAAAGACATTGACATGAGGAATTCGGCTGTGGTTTCACATGCAGCCCAGGCAGTCTGGCAGCTCACTGACCAAGGCAGGGCTGCTGCTCTCCTCCCCCCAGGTTCTCCTGCTCCTGCCCCAGACCCAGCCATGCCCCTATGCCAGGGCTGCCCTGCTGCTCCCTCCCTCCACTGCCATGACCCCTCAGAAGGCAGAAACCAATGCAAGATTTCAACTTTGGGTTTGGTTTTGTTTTTTTTTTTCTTCCCCCTTTTACCTATTTTTTGGTCATTTCAGTGAGTTAAATCAGCTGACAGAGAAGCCCAGCAAGTACCAGAAGCAGCACAAGGGGAGCACTGGGAGCACATGGCATGGAGGAGGTGCTGGTGAAGGTGCTCCTGCTCCTGCTCCCTAGGTTGGCACCAAGCTCTGTCCACTGAGGTCAAGAGGGAGGGTCCCACCGACTCCAGCGGGCACTGGATTAGTCCCACATTTGAGGGGAGGAGGACGGATTCGTACGCGAAGCCCACCTTCACTCCGCGTGTGTGCTAGGGCTCACCTACCTGGGTCGCTGCGCCTGCAGCCAGTCAGCTCTTTGGTGGTACTCTCTGTGCTTCCGTGAAGGAGCAATGGAGCTTGTACCAAATTTGTTGTAAGGAATAATCCATGGAAAGTCACAACAAGCCTCGTATCCTCCTCTTGCCCACAATGTTATTTAACTAGAAGACCGATCCTACGAGCTTTTTGGCTCATTCCCTGCTTGTCCACACGGCCAGGTAAGGACTTTGAGATGCAGTAGCAGTTTGGTCTCTTTAATTCAGGCCAGAGCAAGCCTCACCGAAACCAGAGCCCATCCTTCATTTCATGGCAAATTTCAAGCTGCAGAAGGTTAATTACGGACAGCAGGAAGGTGAGAATGAACAGCGGTGGCACCCGTCAAACCGTGAGCTGCGCTGGATTTATAAACAGGTTCTGTACTCAATTAATGCTCTTGCCTTTGGCATGCAGAACAAGTTTGCTCAAGAGCAGAAATAGACTGAGTAACACAAAGCTGCACACTGCAGTGTGCTTTATTCATTTTTTCACATTGAACGAAGGACCTAATTAGTTATGTTGGTGTAGAACTAATAGCACATTTGTTATAACGGGTGTTTCTTTCCTAAACGCTTTACACAAAGCTAATAAGTTTGATATCACAGTATGCTAAAAAAAGTGAGAAATGCTTTTCCTGCTCTTGAGAAATGTTGGTCTAATTAGGCTGCTCATCTTTCTGCCTAGGTGCTGAACTGGAAAGACTTTCTCTTGATTAGAATAAAAGATATTAGAAGTGTCCATTCTTCTGGTTTTGAAAGTGCTCAGGAACAAATCTGTTCTAACCACTGGTTCCGTGACACTAAAGCAGCAGTGACTGTGCTTCAACTAGATGTCCCATAGTTATTTGTAAAGCTGAGGATACTAAACAAGATATAAATATGCCCATTGTTTTAAATAATCATGGGGCTGGTGAGGAGGAAACTCCACGAAAATAGTGACGTATATTGATTACATCAATAATTACATAGTATAGACCCCAACTTTCAAGGCCTCTTTTCCTTATTTTGCTTTGGTATTTACGCCACCAGGACGGTAACTAACAAAACCAGCTTCCATTCCTGCTTGCTCTTTCAAAGTTTTATACAAACATTTTCTTCTTGTATGAAAATGCCTGCCTGTGGCAGCCCTTTTCGCCCCAGCCTTCGAGGCTCCCTGCAGCCAGGTAGGGCAAACACCTGACGACAAATACACAGCACATGCCTAGCCCAAAGCTTCTGCATGGCCACATTTACTAATCACAGTAGTCAACTCTAATAACAGATTTGGCCGAAGACTTCCAGTAATGTGCTGGTGTTATTACAGCAAGAGGACACACTCTTGTAGATCATGCAACGCTTGGCAAATACTAATGTAAACTTCACCCACCCTGCCATGAGCCCCTCTTTACTATGAAAAGCTTAGAGGGGATGAAGTGCTTCAGGCGCAGAAAGAGCCTGGCTGAGCCACAAGACAGTCTACGGGCTCGTCATTATTTGGTTGCTCAACATCCCAAGCCCTTTTTTAAAATCACATTGCTGATGTTATCTGAGTATACCTGGGGTGCAAGCAGCAGGCACGGCTCCTGCATCCGACACAAATTTACAGCTGAATAGATTAAAAAAAAAAAAGAAAATTAATGGTTGGCAACTTTTAAAAAGTGAGTTAAAGGCTCTTTGAGAAAGAGAAAGGAGGCACAAACACCCACCGTAATGATCAAGTCCAGGGAAAAGAAAGGAGCCTGGAGCCAAGCCCCTGTGCTGTGCTTAGGTGTCCTAAGAAATGGCTGCCTTAAAGTGCATAAGCCCTCCTTCATGCATGGACCGCAGCCCCAAACTGACCCCCAGCGTGCACCCGTGTTTTCCCAGCTGAATGCCCTAGACACTCGGTGTTGAGCCACACGCACTTGTGACACCCCCACACATCCCCCCCAATGTAATGTGATTTATTTTACGTGACGTGGCACAGCTTCAGGAGAAGGGGGCCGTGAGTCACCCTCCCCACGCTGCGCCCCGGCACCCCTTTCCCCCTGCGGGTACAGCTCCGTTCGACGCCGAGGCACGCCGTTTCCCTTCCTGAAAGCAAAACGCTCCTGCGACAACGCAACGTGATGGGCATGCTTAAAAACACCTCCCAGACCGAGCGCCGCAGGGAAAAACGCCTTGCCTGGATAAGGCGCGGGACGAGGCGTGGAGAGGTGCTGGAGTGCTCGCTCAGCCCTGCGGGGCAGAAGACCTTCACGCTCTGAGCCGCAGCCCAGCTCCTGGTGCCGCGGAGATGCCGAAACCTGAGCAGGCGTCTCCAGTCCCTGGCTTTGGCCTCAAGCACGGACATTAGGTTCTGGGCCTTTAAAAACAGTGTTTTGGAACATAAATATACAGATAGATTTTTTTTTTTTATCAAGATATAAATTTTCCTTAGAAGGGTTACTTTGTTCTTTTATTATCTGTACATGAACTATGCGGGGCATTTGTTTAGGATCTGTAAAAATCTGTTTCCCATAAGCAGCTTGGCATTCTGTCTTTATTAGCTACGACGTTCATAGAGAAAACATTGTACTATCAAAAAGAATCATTATTACTTTAACTTTATCACACCGGGTGATTACAACTGAGATAATTAGAGGCTAATTTGAGAGGAACTGAAGGGGAAGTGGAGCTAGAAGTTAATCAGAGTGCGCCTGTGTTTAAATGAGGAGTGCACAGAGATTGATTTCTAGCAGATTTTTGCAACTCAAACCGCTTTCCTTGAAGGACATAAAAAGGAAAAAAAGCATAGAAAGAGATGGAGGAGAGAGGACCAGCGAGCACGGCGGGGGGAAGAGCACGAGTCACCTGTTGGGTTGGAGTCGCTTTCCACGTGCACGAGGCTGCCAGCTCGGACCACGTGCTGCTGCTCTCTCCCTCCCAAAAGCTGGGCATGAGCACAGCCCCAGGACAAGCAGCCCCTCAGCAGCTCCATGCAGAGCGTGTTGGAACAGGCTTTGCCCACCAGCGCTTCCAGGTGGGAATGGGTGGCAGAGCTCTGCGAGGAGGAGCAGGAGGAGACACCCTCGATGAGGGGGTGAGACGGAGCCGAAGCGGCAGGGCAGGCAGATGATACTCCTACTAGTGGGAAGATTTAAAAATAAAAAAATAAAAAAATAAAAATACAGCTCTGGTTCTGATGCTAGCGTAAGGCAGTAACTCCGGGGTGCAGAAGGCGTCATCCGGATCAGAGCAATGGCTGCTGGAGGGCAGATTACAGCCTGCAAGCTCTTCCCAGAGTTGGCAGCTCTGAGGACAGCACGGGAGGGAGCAGGGGCAACCTTTTCCAAGCTCCCTCACCGAGTATGTCCAGAGAGCAGGCTGTCTTACCAAGGCCCTGAAGGAAACTCTCACCCCCACCACGCTGGGGAGAAATAGGGAGACATCAGATCATGCCATACTCATCCAGCTGCACTCCTTCCAGCATCCTCGCTGGCTCAAGCACCCCCTCATAGCTCTGTGTTACAGCACACAACTGTGCCCCGTTGCTTAGCCCGGCATAACCCACCACAGACATCCAGCCACGGCAGCTCCTGTGCCACCGCTGAAGCTTGTCTGTCCCATCATGAGACACAGCAGGGACTAACCCCTGGTTTGCTTGCTTGCTGTTGAACAGACCCCTTAGAAAAGCTTGTTGCTGATCTTTGCAGAGGAGTCCCTCTGCCTCTGCGGGGACTTTCTGAGCCTGCGGAGGAGAGGAGGGCTCTGCAGGCACCGGCAGCACAGCAGAAAGCACCACAAGCCAAGGTGGGCTTCATGGGGAACGGGGGATGCGGGACCATTTTTTTCAGCCTGACTGCATTAGGAAATGTTTGGCAGTATATTTTTTTCCAACATAGCCCTCTCAGAAAATCCTCCTAATGGGTTGTTGGCTTTGCCAGAACACCGTATAACAGGTCAGCGTGTGAAATAAGCTATTACCAACAAAAGCACTCTTATGATAGGATAAGGGAAATTTATGGTAGGGCTTTGGCTTGTATGGCAGCATGGTGAAGAGAAGAATTGCAATGGAAAAAACAGCGTTTGCTGCACCTGACAAGTGAAAAAGGCAGTCCTTGGCTCCTGATAGTATTTCAAAGGATTTGGGTCTGTAGGAGCATTGGTGTCCCAGCTAAGGGAGGGTGAGTCTGCCACAGGAGCGGCACTCTCGTCATGGACATTTCAGGTATTCTCCCAATTACTGACCAAAGCTCATTGAAGGATGAGATGTCCTTGTTTCCATTGCGAGGAAGTTCATCAGATAGACTTCAACAAGGAGAGAACCAAAGGAACCTTTCCTTCCAGACCCAAGCCCCAGGAATCTCCTTTCCCCAGAAGAAAGCCTTCCCCTGCACATCTGCTGTCTACAGGTGATGCGGGATTTTGCTGACTGCTTGACTTGCCTAAAGAAAAAAAGAGCGAGGGCTCGAACTGACACACAAGCGCTAGACATGCAAACGTCTGGCAACTGCCCCACCTCCATTTTCTTGCTTCCTGTTTAACTGGCCCTTTAGGAAAGTTCTATGCTGATCTATGCTAGAAAATTACTCATATAATTGAAATATCAGTGTAATATTTTTTGCCCAGTACAACTATTTCTTTGGGAATTTCTGGGTGCAATTATCCCTTGTGACTAATAAAAACAATGGCTTAATTGCAAATATATGGTTAGAAATGTCATTTTATATTTAAACATAAAATGCCTGTTGTCTCAGCGTTTAAGATCAAATGGACTGTCCTTCCTGGGAGCAGCCAAGGGAATTCGAAGAGCAGAAACAGGGTAGGAATGGTTCCCAATTCCCTTGTGAACTTTGCTGAGTAAGCGTTTCTGACCTGACTTACCATTAGAGTCCTGAGATGCTCCTAAGAGAGTCTTGGATTCATCGGAACCCCAAGACACCTTTAAACCTGAGCAGGAGCAGGGCCACAGCATGACCATGGGCAACACTCAGCATTTGTCCCCTGGTTTCCAGCAGGGAATGACAGTCCACAGAAAAACTACTCTGTAAGGGTTTGGTCAGACCATTTTTATTTTGCAAATTTTTGGATGAAATCCATTTGATTCTATATACCTCTGTGTACATATACCAAAAATTCTACATACACAGAGATGTAAAGACAAGGAGGAAGAGGAGAGTGAATATTGGGGTCTGAATCCCTGTAAAATCCCCAAACTGCTCCTTTTTAAATACTTGTATTATACTAAGAAGAAGAAAACTGTTTTACAGTCCCACGTTCCGAGAAACAGGAGCTACTGGCAAAACATGACTGAGGCTCAATAGTTTTAAAACCTGGTACAATCTGTACAACTTCACTAGAAACTAACCATAAGGTATTAATAATTTCTTTTCAAAATAACGTTAAACAACTAGCGCTCAAACAATCCCAGGAAGTGGCCTAAAAATCGAAAGGTCGGGTACTCAGCCTTTAGCACTAAACATGAGAGTCCTGAGCTCATAAAGTGAACAAATCATGTCCTTCTGTTCCCCTTTACATGAAAGAGGATTCAATATGAATAACATAACATTGTCCACATTCACTGAAATGGAAGAGAATTCCCACATTATGTCATCAAAATGTTTATTTTTTATCAATTTAGAGAGTTTAAATATAATTCACTAATATTAAGATAGAAAAAAGTTGAATTAAAAAAAAAAAACAACACCCAGACCTCTAAATAAAATAAGTGTTTTGAGCTCCCTGTGAGACCACTGGAGTCTACACCTGAAGTGCAAGGATGTTCTTTCCTTACAACAAGCCAAGGCAAAACTAGACTACATGGGAACCACAAGAAAACTTGGATCCCAGTTCTCATGCCTACTCACAAATGGTTCCTGTTTTTGCAAGAGAGAAAAGCAGTTCCCTAGCTCCAAACACCACAAACCCAGAGGAAGCCCAGATACACCCTGAAACTTTGCAGCTGATGCTTTCCTTTAATTTATCATGCAGCGCATTCACTTTGGGTTTTGAATGACTTACCACCAATACGATTTAACTGTACCAAAGTTGAAATCAATGCATTACCATGTATTGAAACGATTTTGGCCTTTCATTAGTCTTCAGACAACATCACTGTAAGCATTGGCACCAGCTTCAGCATCAGCAGAATGCACATTTCGATATGTACTCTAAATTAAATATGTATGAGAGCCTGAGAACCACAATGACAATTACTGCACCTTGGAACGAGACTTGGAATATTTCGTCTGGCAGAGTTCAAAAGACTTTTCAGCTGGGAGCAGCTGCAGCTTGGTTAGCGCAAGAATGGATTGATTGCAATTCATAACTTGGAATATGTATTAATGCAATATTCATGGAAAACTGCGTGTGCAGAGCTCCATATGGCCAGTTCTTTTTTTGCTTCAGGGAAGAATCATGTCACCAGAATGCATTTGCCTTTGCTGTGTCCAAGTTAGGAAGGAAGGAAGCTATTTTCCTTGCTTAGCTGGTATGCAGGTTGTGGAGTCTGAAAGTCCCTTCACCCCTACTCAAGGAGGCTGGAACAGCCTTGCTGGTTCCCAAAGCATGGTCTGGGGTTTGCCTCCTTATTTGTGCCCTACAGACTGCACGATGCATTAGGTCTATCTAGAACATCCTCACAAACCCTCTGAGATGGCTCTTGAGATCAGACTTGCTGTCAATATAGACAATAATCAGGACCTACCCACGGTCCAGGTAGACTCTCAATAGTAAAAGGGCCACAACACACCAAACACAAGTGGCAGCTTTGTATAGTGTGAATAAACGCTTTGGTGACAGAATAAGCCATCAGGCACACTCAGACAGGCTCAGGCAGATGAGATGAATGCAAAGAGAGCAGGCAGACTGCATCACTTGCGGTTTTCTATCAAAGGCTGAACAGAGCATTGCAACCTCCCTTACGCTGAGTACCAGGGGGAGGCCAGCCAAACTCCCACACTTAGTTATTTGGTACCTGCTTTCTTGTTGCTCTGGTGCTACTGAAGATCTTGAAGTAAAGACTAAACAGTATATCTGGCAGACGTGAACTGGGGTGGCAAAACGGGGACAAAAAAGATGTGATGCTATCTTGGACCTACCTGAGTCCCCATTCTTCTCATGGCTATGTTTCAAAGCACTTCAGGAAGACAATAAAAAAGAGCATTTATCTTAGACAACAGAATGGTTGCGGTTGGAAGAGACGTCTGGAGGTCACCTTGTCCCACCCACCTGCTCAAGCAGGACCACCTAAAGCACACTGCCCAGGACCATGTTCAGTCAAGTTTTGAATACCTCCAAGGATGGAGACTCTACAACCTCTCTGGGCAACCGCTGCCAGTGCTCAGTCACCCTCACAGTAGCAGAGTTTCTTCTTATGTTCAGCCAGCACCTCCTGTGTTTCAGTTTGTGCCCATTGCTCCTGGTCCTGTCACTGGGCACCACTGAAAAGAGCCTGGCTGCAACCTCTTTACACCCTCCCTTCAGGTATTTGTACACATTGATGAGATCCCCCTGAGCCTTCTCTTCTCCACGCTGAACAGTCCCATCTCTCTCAGCCTTTCCTCATAGGAGAGATGCTCCCATCCCTTCATGATCTTCATGGCCCTTTGATGGACACTCTTGGTACCTCCATGTCTCTCTTGTACTAGGGAGCCCAGAACTGGACACAGCACTCCAGGTGTGGCCTCACCAAGGCTAGGAGAGGGGAAGGATCACCTCCCCCAACCTGTTGGCAATACCTCTTCTAACGCAGCCCAGGGTACCATTCGCCACCTTTGCCACAAGCAGACATTGTTGGCTCCCCAGGTCATTCATTGCCAAGCTGCTTTCCATCTGGGTGGCCCCCAGCATGAACCAGTGCCCAGGGTTATTCCTCCCTAGGTGCCGATATTTGCACTTCCCCTGGCTGAACTTCATGAGGTTCCTGGTTAAAAGGTGCTGTGCAAAGATGCTGCCGTTAGAATGAGTAGCCCTCATTTGCTTTGCACATTTGGATCACTGTGGTAGTTCCACGCACAGAAATTGTTCTCCTGCCAATAGGGTGAAATACTGTAGCTGCACTAATACATGAGGCATCAATTTAACATTTGAAGTAAATAATACTCTTCTGAAAAGGAAGATACTTCTGCAGGATGATCTTGCAAGAAAGGCAGAGTAGAATTACCTGAGTTTGAACTGAGCCAGGATACTGGAGCATGACAGGTTACCACCCTCACCCCGGGGAGATCACAATTAGTTAGAACAATTAGAAATGCCTTTGGGAGATAAGCCTTGATCAGAGGAGACCACCTCCCACTGTTCAGTGGGGGGGATGCTGCTCTGCAGCACCTGCCGCTCACTCCATGCTTGCACATGCCCAAACCAGGAACCTCAGCCCTTCCAAGAGACATCGGCCCACAAAGACAAAGCAGCATACGAGGAAAAGCAAGTTAATAACAGCAGCAGGGAGGCACTTCCCAGGCATGTATTTGTGGGGAGATAGTTAAGCAAACTGCAGCCTGTTTGAAAATGTAGCCTAGTTCCCGTAGTTTAATTTCTGTCAGGAGGATTGTGCTAAACACACTTTCAAAGACTTATTATAGGCATTATACCACCCAACATGCAAGCCCTTTTAATGACTTGACTTCCCTTTACACTACCGACGGCTGTTGTCTTTTCCCCGGATTGGTTTTACTGGGTGCATGGTGCACCTTCGCACCTTTCCCTGGTGTCACTTAATCTCTTCCCACTTTTCTATCATTTCTGTGTTTTCTGATGAAGTGCTAGCACACTGGGAGCACCCACTTGGTTCAGAAGGGGCCGTAATCTCACGTACAAATTTCCAGTAAAACCACAGTGTTAACTCAGGGAAACGGGAGCGTGCTTAAAGCAACTTGTGCAACTTGCTAGAAATCACACCAACTATTACATGGAGGAAGGTGCAATTATTGCATGTTGCTATCTGACTTTCGAAAATTTGGAGGAGCATTGCTCGAAGTGAAACAAAACCAGTGAAATATCCTCCACCGACTTCAGAAGGTCAGCAACCCAGCTCTAGGTGTTCAACGCTCAAGGTTTATGCTTCCTTGAAGTTCTTTTCTGGAGGTTAAAAGTGGTTTGGGGGAAAATAAATCTCAGATTCTAGGATTCCTGTTTCTCCTCAGTGTTTAAGAGCTGTGCATTTGCAGCCTTCACAGAACAGTAAACCTTCAGTCAATTTTCATGTGATGCTCCTGGAAACACACTCCTTACTGATACATTTTTCCGCAACATCCCTGGCTGGCAAAGGTTGTGATAACTTGCTACAGCACTTTATTGTGCGCTTTAAGTTGATTGTTTTCCTTGCATCATCTCCTCTAAGGCATACTGAAATGATCTAGGATCTGGCAGATCTGATTTGGGGAGACAAAATGGTCAGACTTGATGCTAAAGTGCATTCTGGTTTGTGTGTCTTCTCATTCTTCGCACGCCATTGTTTCAAAGCATTTTTAAAACCTAGGGTCTCTCCTAGATCCATGGATTTTAAAAAAAAAGTTGTGCCTTATCTTCTCAGGACTACTGTACAATTACAAGCATTGCCTCATGTAAGAATATTTCACAAATAAATAATCAAGCTTTCTAGAAGGCAAAGTCAAAGCCATCCTCCCCACCACCACTTTTTTAACAATATGTTAGAGACTCTGTGTGTTGTCGTCTTAAGGTCATCTTCCCTGCACTCAGGTAATTCTTCCTCCAGGAGCTCCCGTGCTTTCCTGCACACTACACTTTCTCATGACTTCTCTTTCCTACCAGCTTGAGAGCTCTTCAGGTGGGCCGGGGTCATGTGAGGTTGTGGCAGAAGATCCAGAAGTGGTAGTAAAAAGGCTAGAGGCTGCTGGGAGCTACAGAGAGGATCCATCTGATCTCCACCTGCAGCCAAGGAGTAGGGAAAACCTGCGCTTCCCTCAAGTGCCTAAACCTCTACTTCATTGTCAAAGGCATATGAAGGGCTGGCCTCTGTGGTACTGACATCCAATGCAGAAAGGAAAAGGTCACCAGAAAGCACCAGTATCACCCTCACACAAGGCAAAGATCGATACAGCCTTAAGCATGCTGTGTCTCTCCCTCTTTCTCTACCACCCAGAAATTCAGCCAAATGAAAAGCAAAGCCTTCCCTCCAGGAAAACCAAACAAAAGCCATGTGTCTTGAACCCTCATTGTGTCCAGACAGGCACAGGGAGTTTGCCAGAGCAAACAAGTTTCAGAGTCAGAGGATTTCCGCTGAGAGCTCTCTGCAACCCGTCCTCCTCGGCCCAGCCCCGCGCTTCCCAGCCAGCTCTCGCTGCTCAAACCGCGGCAAAGAGGCCTCCCATTACAATGACACATTTGACAGCTTTGCCAAGAGCGCTTGGTGAGGTGCCAAAGCGAGAAGCAGTGCGCTCTCCTGAAAACAGCAGACACGCTGAGGGGGAATACTTGAAATGCTCCTTCTATTGAACCTGAAAGGCTGCACACCCCTGCAGAGATGCACTTGGGTTGTTATCCCAAGGGAGAGTGGAGAACAGGCTCTGCATGGCTCCTGCCCCTCCAGAGCTTGCCAACCCATTCTCAATGGCGTTCAAGGCGTCTGCACTGAAAGGTGATCATCTCTTTCTGCGCTTGGGCTCAATTTGAAGACATTCTCACCCTCTGAATTTCAAGCTAACTAATGCCCTGTGTTTGCCTTGCTTCAGTGAGCAGCACCTCAGAGCCACGGTGCTCAACACAGGGCTTTCACCACATCTCCTCGCTACCCGAGCGAAAGCCCTAAGCCTGGCTCCTGCTGCTCCCACAGTGAGGAATGCCCCCCCCACCAAGGTCTCACGGCCCATGTGGAAAAGGACCGTGAGAAACCCAGAGATGCTCTTGAGAGGAGTGGGGGTATTTGGGCAGTATCATCAGGGAGATTTCCACTATGCTGAATGACACAAAGGTAGCCATTTGACTCCAAAGCAGGTGTCACCCCAAAGCACCAACCCTGAGTAAGGGGACAAGGATTCAAAATAATTATGCTTTTAGGTGTCTAGACAGAAAGAGGACCCCCAGCCCCGTCCAGGTTTTCTTGCTGTAGGGAAAACCCCAAGGAGAAGCAAATGCCATTACAGCTACCAGAGCACTTCCCACACCCCATAGCAAAAGGATGCTTTCCAGAGGCAGAGTTTTAAGGGACTTATGGAGCGAAGTGGAACAAACAACCCTACACATGCATATGGGTGTGTGTGGAATGAGTGTGTGAAATGCATGGATCGTAAGGTCTCCGGTATATTTATCTGAGGCATTGCTCTACTTCTAAACTTGCATCTTGCAGGAAGGTTTTAATAGCATGACATAATCTAAGGCATGTATTGACTCCACTTTTAAGACAGTTGACTTCTGTCTGGTTTACACAACTCCCTCTGATTTTACACAAAGTCAAGCATAATGGAAGGCTCTTCATCCATTGCTTTTATGTGCCATATCCTTTCTCTCTGTTTCTTCTTTAAAACACATTGGTTTTTTTATTTAATGCAGGATTGTGCATCCAGAGCCTTGCAGATGGAATGCATAATTGAACACTATATTCCACTCTTGAGAGACACACCATAAAATTAATATTTGAACCATATTCTTGCTGATCCAGGGGAAGAGAGCAAAATAACACAAAGAAAATATTCTAAAGCAATTTGTGGCCTATCTACAGAATACTTTCCAGACATTAGCATAGTAAGAGAAAGACTTAACATTAATAAAAGGTGGGTTTTAATTCACAAGCAATGTTATACCGTGCTGGATTGCTTTGGGTAACTTTGCAGTTAAGGAGTCAGAGTAATCAGGGTTTGGGGTGATGGGGAGAAAAGAGAGAGTGAGAAAAGACCAGATTTCAAGCAAAGATCCCTATCCCCCTCCCGCTCCCTGACACACACACACAACTGTGCAGTGGGGAAACACAGAGTAAGACACTGCGAGAGATGAAACCACATTGCGGATGGGACCACAGTGAGGTCAGAGTTTCACAGCATGGAGGTCCTGGCTTCATGAAAGGCATCTGAAATGCTTAGGACAAAAGACTACGGGTAACATTTGGTGTAGTACTACTCTAAAGCCAAACAGAAAGAAAAAAAAAAATAATTACAAACTGTTTTCAAGAGAGAATCAAGATCAGGATAAACAGAAAGGGGATGGCCATTACTAATCGGCTACTTCAGTCATTACCATAGCCATGAAACTAAGATATGACTTTGGAGTAAGAAGTGCCTCATATGGGGCTGTTTTGCCCTGGGATATTGGTGTGAACAAAGAGATGTCAAGTCATTAAAGCTTGAGCTAATGCCAGATAGACTCAGATTTCAGATTTAGGATCCAGAGTTTCTATTTGCGTCCAAAACTGTTTCTAGAAGTAGGAATAATGAATTTGAACTTTATCATAGGAGCGCTGATGCCTGATCTTGATACCTACTGGCATCCAAAAACATCTGAGTTCTGTATAAGCTGTGTTTTTGTGCATTTCTGGGGCTCCATTTTTCATTTTTGCCAGAAGTTAAGGTTTTTCTTAGTTAAAATGTTGAATTCTGGTATTTGTGGCTGCAGAAACACATCTTTTAAAGCATACAATAGGCAAATGACATGGTTCTGCAGTTGTAAACACAGAGCTTAAAATGGTGGCTGGAACAGAAATTTGCTTTTTTAACAGGGCTGGCATCTCTGCACTCCATTAATGGACAAGGAACAAAGAGAAGGCACATTATTTTATCATCAGAAATACCTAAGGTGCATAACCATGACCAGCAATTGCCAGAGTAATTAATGCTAGAAAAGGTCCGGGCAACAGGTACACCTACACTACCACATCTGCAGCTCAGATGTTTATTAGTCACAAGTCGACATTAAAAGGCCTTCTAATTGGCAAGGATTTATTCCCTCTGATCTCAGGAAGTTTATAATTGCGAGGGCCATAGACACAACACGAACGATGTCTAAGTCTCCTACCCTTCCTTATGTATTACAGAAAGCACGCACCGTAGCGCAGAAAGCAGGGTGGCAGTGAATAAAAAGGAGTCGAGGTTACCTCTTTGGTCTAGAGGAAAAAAAGGACCCCTCAACGCCCGTATTAGATGTAAAACCGACTTTCTCACATATCGCCTTGATGACATCACCAACTTCGCGATTCTCTCTGGGGACCAGCAGCCGGGTCCAGAGAGCTTCTCTGCAAGACTGCCTGACACGCTCCTGCTCCCTCACCCCGTGCGGGAGCCAGCCGGCACCCAGCGGTCCTCCTCCGGGGCGCAGGGGCTGACCCCCGGCCGGCGGGTTAGGGCACAGGTGCCCCAGCACCGTGGCGCGAGGCGAGCACGCGCAGGGTGCTGCCCACACACGGAGCCGTGACGGGGACGGTGCAGCGGCACCGGTTTGTCACCACCGCCTCGTCGTCCTCCTCCCGCCCTCACCCCGCCGCGCCAGGCCCGGCCGCCACGGCCCGGGGAGGAAGGACCGTCTGTTGCAGTGCCAGGGATGGTCTGGCGAGAAACACTTCCAGAGCGCCGCACATTTGAGGAAGCACTTAAAAAGCCCAGACCTCTTTGTTTAAACTCCGATTGAAGACAGGCCCATACGCTCTGTATATTCTTTATTAGTTATTGTCTTATTCAATCCCCTTTGGAAAGGCAACAATAGAGGAGTTACAGTTCGACGGTTTTTTTTCTTTCCCCAAGCTGGAGATGTTATTCCTTTGCTTAGAAACAGTAAAGCAGAGCGTACCATACATTGAACTACCAACACAGACGGGTTACTGTGACCCACCACATTTGCCCCCTTCCTGACTCACCACCGGTCACCGATAGCGATCCGTCCGTCACTGGTACACCACTCGGGAACACGGGTCTTTTCCCAGCCACCCGAGCACCGTGGGTGCCTCCCTGCCCACAAGCAAAGGTGCACCTTTCCTGATCGCTCTTGAAGAACACGAGCGGTTGGGCACTGGGAAACCAGCCTCGGGGAGACTGCAGGTATCTCACCCCACGTGCACCACCACGCTGGTTTAAAATTCTCAGCTCCAGGCCAGCCTACAAAGGAAAACCAGGAGTAGAAAGGGCGCTTGCAAAAGGAAAGGCGAAGATTATCACCAACCTAAGTGTGATCCGGTCATGCTGTCACTGAGGAGCACCACAACTCCCACCAACTTCAGAGAGACATGACAGGGTTATCAGTGATGAACGGGAGGCGGCCTCTGTTTGTCACTATCAGCTTTCTTAAAAAAAAAAAAAAACAAACAAAAAAACAAAAAAACAAAAACCCACCACACACACCGAAAAAACACAACCCCCTACCCACACCACCACTACCCTCTCATGCTCGGTACAAGCCTATTAAACAAGTAGGAAGGTCAGCAAACTTCTGCTCTCCCTTCCGTACACTGAAGCAAACTGCCCTCAGAGACAGAGTTAGTTTAGACACATCTGCTGAGATTTGTTTTCAGGGAAGATGTGCATAAGAGTCAGACTGCACCCTGAAATCAGATTTTACTCCCTTAATGGTGGGCTTGGGCATCTGGAGTGTATATGTGCAACAGCTAGCCTCCAGTTCAGCTTGTAAAAATCTTTTTGTGGGGGGTAGTGACTTTCCCAGTATTTTTCATGTTAGAATAAATTAACTTAAGTGTGCATGGAAGGTAGGAATACATATGACTGAAATGCAAAGTCGGGCTAAAAATAGCACTAAACCAATTGCATTGTTCATAGTGAGGGAAAGGAAACCTGGGGGGGAAAAAGAAATATATTTAACAGCTGTCTCAACATAATGTCAGATTTATTCAAGATTTCTAAAATGGTCTTTGACAAGCCTTGACTCATTGTATAGGGCTGGAAAGGGTATTGAGGGTGGACTATTTCTTGTGATTTATAAGAGACCACTGTGACTAGTTTGAAAAACCTGCATACAAGTGCAGTAAATTAAAACAGAAGCCCACATAAGACATGTACCTTACAGACAAAAGGCTTAAAGCATTCTTCAGTCTGAATCACCAGAGTGTGGTTTGCACAGGGAAATCGATTTCAAGAATTTCTGCTAGCCAAAAATGTATTCCCCAATATTTAGAAGAACGAATTTCTTCCATTAGCACATTTTAGAAATTAAAGCCTAAACTCATGCAGCTATATCATGCTTCCAAAGGCACCGCACTTGGACCTTGTATCAAAAATTGCAGAAGTTTTCAGTGGCTCGTTAACACTGGATCATGTACTAGTCTCATTTATTGAAAAGCTTGCATGACACATACAGCAACTTCTACGTGAGTACAACTTAAAAAGCGCTAAAGTTTGCGCGTGCAGAGGAGTGGAAAATGAAACCATGTGTATTTGATCAAAGATGGACGTGTTGGCCTTCTCCTTTGCTCTGGGAGATAATTGTACAAATTTTCATATAAAATTTGAACATTACCTAATTCATCAACAGAACCTTGCACAGGCTGTACCATAAAGAAAACACTCCAGACATCTTCATGGGAAGCAAGGGGGAAGTGAAAACCCTGCAGCTAGAGGTGCTCTGCATAAGAACTGTATTAGTTTCACAGATCGAAGAGAAGTCAGATTGTGATCTTCCTTAAAACCCTGGTTTTCCCTCTCCCTCCAGGCAGATACTCACTTACATTCCCCTGCAGAGTCCAAGAAATTACTGAGCGGAGGCTCACTCCAACTCCCACAGCCCTCTCCAAGCCCCATGAGTAAATCAATACAGGCAGCCCCTTTGGCTTCTACCAAACGTCTGCAGAGGTACGTGATCTACACCGAATAGTTTGGGACAGGCATAATACCTTTCCTATGAAGCTCTGACACTGAGTTGGATGGCCAGCATGGCTGGACATGCAGAAGGGCCATTTCCCATTTCAAGTGCGACACAGAACTTGAGATTAGGCCTGAAATCCTTAATTTTACATCACAGCTGGTGACATCTTACTGGAGAACAGATTGGAGGAAAATGGTGTCATATGAATATGCTTTATTTTCCATTACCTTTTTCATGATGCCAGATGGTGATCTGAATAACACCCACCTCAAATCACATACGGGAATTCAGGAGCCAACCCCCCCCGCTCCCCGAGACACTTACTGCAGCCTCTGCATCACTATGCAAATATGAGGGATCAAAACCAAACACACCTCCCAGAAACTTCCACATAGAATCGTAACACCCCTTTTCAGTAATGGGGCTTTATTAGCTGGTGCTTATGGAAAAATGACCAGGAATAGATCATAGAATAGTTTGGGTGGGAAGAGACCTTTAAAGGTCATCTAGTCCAACCCCCCTGCAGTGAGCAGGGACATCTTCAACTAGATCAGGTTGCTCAGAGCCCTGCCCAACCCCACCTGGAATGTTTCCAGGGATGGGGCATCTACCACCCCTCTGGGCAACCTGTGCCAGTGCTTCACCACCCTCATTGGGAAAAATTTCTTCCTTACACCTAGTCAAAATCTGCCCTCTTTTAGTTTAAAACCATTACGCCGTGTCCTACTGCTACAGGCCCTGCTAAAAAGTCTGTCCCCATCTTTTCTATAAGCCCCTTTTAAGTACTGGAAGGCTGCAGTAAGGTTTCCCTGCAGCTTCTCTCCTCCAGGCTGAACAACCCCAACTCTCTCAGCCTGTCTTCACAGGAGAGGTGTGCCATCCTTCTGATCATTTTGGTGGCCCTCCTCTGGACCCGCTCCAACAGGTCCATGTCTTTCCTGTGCTGAGGGCTCCAGAGCTGGATGCAAGACTCCAGGTGGGGTCTCACCAGAGAGACTGTAGCATAGACTACCTGATATTCTTCATGAAGGCTTGCAAGCAGAGCAGACTGACAGCTCTTCTTTGTGTGATACAGTAGTGAATACACTTTGTATAATACAGCCAGGAAGGCAAACGAAAAGGGCTGGAGGAAAGATACGTCACTCCAAAAGAAAAAGAAGAAATTCACAAACAAGAGAGGGAGGAGACTTCCAGCCACTTCTGTTACACAGTTCATAACCAGAACACCATGTTTGGGCCACTTCTTGCCCAATGTGACTATCGTTATAGGAGTTAAATATTTTCTTGAGTGCACCTGCTTTGATTTTCCCTGCAAAACTACAGTCAACAATATTGCTGTATTAAACCTTGGAGGGAAAAGGTCCCCGTCCAGTATTAAGTCATCCACGGCTCCTCCCTTATTCCACAGAAACTATCCAAGATATCACTTCCAAACTTGAGGAGTTATGATTGTCTACAGCAACTTCTCCCCTTCTTTTGTGTCAGCTAAAATAAAGGAGCTTGATTTTGAATTCACATAAATACCCACATAAACACAGCTTCAAGTCAGTGCAGCTCCACCAGAGAAGAATTGCTGTAAGAGACTATAATCAGATGCAAAATGTCTTCTATCTGCTGGACTTCCTACATGTTGCTCTGAAATGATGGGTCAATTATCCCAGTGCTATGTTCTTCCTGGAGTGAATGAGGATAGTAAGTCGAGATCTCATCAATCACTCCAGCTCCTATTGCTCCTGCAGAGAGGATTTTTATGGCAACAGAAGGGTGAAACCCAGGTTTACAGTAACTGAACAGATGGATTCCAAAAGTCTGGGACAGTCTTGCAATGGAAAAGCTGATGAATTACAGAAGAAAAACATATGCCACTTATTTAACCTTCTGATTTTCTTTGATTCATTGCTAAGTCAAGCAAACAAATCTTAAGAGGGAAAAAAAAGGAAAGAATGGAGAAAAAAAAAGTAAACAGTAATGCGACCAACATTTCTGTATTTCACGCAGAAGCGATTCCTTCTATGCCACCACACCTACTGCCCCTTGACCTTCTCGCCTCAAAAACCTAGATTTTGCCCTGATTTCTGAAAGGGATGTGGCTTACATAGTAGCAGAGAAGGTGTCTCCACTTCCTTCTCCTAACTTTTTTCCTCCCACTGGCCAATTGCATTAACATCTGACAGAAGGGTAGGAGCCCAAGCGACTACATTTCCATACGAAGATGGGCGGCTGAGCAGAGGACAGAAGCCCAAAGCAGTGCTCCCACAGCTAACAGCAGCTGCAGGAGCCTCCACACGTGGTCTCTTCCTCTCTGGGCAGAGTAGAGTGAAGGTGATGTGCAATCGAAGGACCCGGGATTACCGCAGGGGATGTAGGACACCTGGTAGGAAAGCCGGTTACGCTGCTCGGGAAGAGATCTCTGTGTGCATGCCCGCACTAAAAATTAAAATGCGTTCACACACGCCCGACAAAACCGAAGAGAAACAACTGTGGAGATGCACTGCGATGAAGATGAGTAGGCATGCCCTGTGGCTGTGTAAAAAGGGAAGAAAACAACTTCTGCATTCAACCTTTCCTCTGTGTGTGCGCGCGCAAACGTGGGTGCACACAACCAGAATACGTATAGCCCACACCGCCAGAATAGGCGTGCACGCATCACAGCACGCACACACACACCTACGTCCACACACACAGGGGAACAGTTAAACACAGGAATTATCGCGAGCATATCCATGCACACGCACACAGACAAAACCTGGGATTTCCAGCAAAGCTTGCATGATTCACTGTAATAAAAAAGGGCTCCTTGCAGCAAAGCGCTTAACGAATGGCAGACTGTGTCCAAAGGGTGCCATTACCCAAGGGAGCCGGGGGATTTGGTTGGAGCGTGCAGTATGAGCAAATGGCCTGAAGATTTGTTAGAGTAAGGACTGGATTCAGCACAATCAGAAGGCTTCATCTCCTCTAAAGCCCTATATATTTCATCCCCAGACCAGATGAAGCTGCAGTAATTTTCCATACTT
>NC_138578.1:34722349-34911339 GCF_964289735.1 Phaethon aethereus | reverse complement strand
CCGCTGCCCTGCCCTGCCCTGCCCGCCGCGGGGGGGAGGAGGAAGCTGAGCCCTTGCCTCGCCTCCCGTCCCCGCGGGCCGGGGGCAGGGGGAGCGGCGGGGCGGCAGTGCCTGGCCAGGCCCCCGGCGGTGGCGGCGGCGGGCGGGCGGTCCGGGGGCGGCGGGCGACGCGGGGAGGGCCGCTTTGTGTGGGCAGGCAGAAAATGGCCGCATGCCTGGCAAGGAGGGAGGGCGGCGGCGGGGGCACGGCCCGGCCCGGCTCCCCCGGCCGTCTCCCCCGCCTCCCGCGGCGGATGTGCGCCGAGCCGCCCCCTTTTGTTGGCGGCCCTGGGCCCGGCGGGGTCCCCCGGGCGGCCGACAGCCAAGCGGAGGCCCTCGGCGGGGCTCGGCGGCCTCAGCACCCACCCGCGGTCTCCTGCGCCGCCCCCGGTGTCTGACATGGCGGGCCTCGCGGGAGCTGGCGGGTCCCGGCGGCCCCGGTGGGAGCGGGCGGCGCTACGGCCCGGCCTGGCCCGGCGCCGGGGGCAGTCGCCGGCCCGGAAGCCTGCCTGGGCCCTGCGGGACCAGGGACGTGGTACCCCGCTGTCGGTGCCCCCCGGCCGGCCTCCACACGCTGGGATCCCGTACCACACATTGGGGGGAACCGAACAGCCCTTTCGGGAGAGGAACGGAACCCCCCGTCCGCCCCCCGAGGCCGAGCGTGGTCTCTGGTAGTGGCGAAGCGTCTCAGCCCGGGTTCAGCCTCCTGCTGCCCCCAGTGCCTCAGCCAAGAGGTTTAATTCTCTGCTGTTACCTGGAGGGCTGCTCGGACAGTACGAAGCAGAGGAGGCTTTTCCGCGAGTCGGGTGCTTACAGGTGTTCCGTTTCTCTTCCAACAGAACTACTGCCATGGCAACTCAAGTGCTGGGACAATCTGGTGGGAACAGCCTCTTTCCTGGCAGTGCTAATATTGGTATGGCGTTGTCCAATGACATGTATGACTTACACGACCTTTCTAAAGCTGAGCTGGCAGCTCCTCAGCTCATTATGTTGGCAAATGTGGCCTTGACAGGAGAAGTCAATGGCAACTGCTGTGATTACCTGGTTGGAGAAGAGAGGCAAATGGCAGAACTGACAACGGTGGGGGACAGCAACTTCTCAGACAGCGATGGAGAGGGTATGGAAGATACCCACGCTGCAGAGAGTGACCGCGAGGCACCCGAAAATGTGGAATTAAGCTCTCTTGAAGTTCCTAGTGTGGAAACCCAAGGTCCAGCTGCTTGCCCCCCTCCTAAGACTCCCAGTGTGGACAAAGATGTCTCACTGGAAGCGCCGGGTACTCTGGAAAGCACAGAGGACAAGTGTAAGAGCTTGAAGAGCAAGCCATTTCGTTGTAAACCTTGCCAGTACGAGGCAGAATCTGAAGAGGAGTTTGTACATCATATCAGGGTTCACAGTGCTAAGAAATTCTTTGTGGAAGAAAATGCAGAAAAGCAAGCCCAGGTGAAGGAGTCTGATTCTTGTACCACAGAAGAGGTGGATTTCTCTAAGGGCCCAATCCGTTGTGATCGTTGTGGCTATAACACTAACAGATATGATCACTATCTGGCTCACTTGAAGCACCACAACAAAGCAGGGGAAAATGAGAGAGTCTACAAGTGTACCATATGCACTTATACTACCGTCAGTGAATATCACTGGAAGAAACACCTAAGAAATCATTTTCCCAGGAAAGTGTATACCTGCTCACAATGCTCCTATTTTTCAGACAGGAAGAACAATTATATTCAACATATTCGAACTCACACAGGTAAGTCTTTCATCTTTTTTGATTTAAGCATGGTAGGAGTGCAGGTAAACTGTGATGAATGAAGCAAGCTGAGAGTCTTCTGTTTGCAAAGTTCGTTCCACCCCGATAAAGCTCTGTGCTCTCTCCTCTTGGTACTACCAGGTTGTAGCCTCAGGGAGGTGTGGATTTGGTTTGAGCTCCAGTCTGCTGTCCTAGAGGACGGAGATCTCTCAATGTTGGGGGCCCGAGGGGACGAAGAGCACCCTGTTTAGTAATTTTATGCTAATTTTTTGAAGAGGGCATGACAGTGCGTGCCTGTGATGATTGTCAGGGTCCACAACACAAAAGCCTGATGTACTGTAAAAACAAAACAAGCAGGTTGACAAAAGGTGCCTAAATCGCATAGGTAGTTTTGAAAATGGTACCTCAGACTGAGCTGAAACTTGACTAAGGGGTAATTACAGAGCAGAAATAGCTGATACACGCGAAGGAGCCCTCCAGCATCTACAAAGTCAGAGCAAGAGTTGTGTTCCTAGTGAATGAATTCCTCTTCATGTACAGGGGCCTCGTTTTCTCTAAAGGTCTGCACCACTGCAGTAGCCAGGAGTAGACACATACTTCTCTTGGCCTGTGGGAAGCCCTCGAGGGAGTCTTTGGCCTGATTTCCTGTCTTCTCGGGTTTGTAATCACAAGGAAAAGCATGAGGCCCCTTTCTACTCTGCTCTATACCGAGTGGAACTGGAGGACCATCAATGTTGCTGCCATCCTGCCAGCTGGGGCTGCAGGTGATTTAGGAAACGCTTTGCTTCGTATCCGAGAGAGCCTCGCCAGCCTCTCACATGGGGGAGTCCTGAAGCGTAGCCAAACTCGAGACCCCTTTCTAGCCCAGGGCCAAAACCGGCAACGGGACGTTCTAGCCACCTCGCCTCTTCAGGCAGTGAGGTGAAGTTGCTTTGCCACCTCATCCCTTTTGTGGAAGCAGGAGGGCAGTTCAGCCCTTTCTTGCAGCCTTCCCGGAAGCTTTTACTTCCACCTTGTCAAGGCTTTTTGAGGAGAGGGCGGACCTGCTACCCATCTTCTAATATGCTGACCTGACTCGGTTCCCCTTTATCTACCCATCTTCTAGTATACTGACCTGACTCGGTTCCCCTTTATCGCCGGCTGTGCTGGCTGAGCAAAGCACTGGGGAATGTCTCCTTTGAAGTCGTGTTTTGCCACAGCAGTGACATGAATGGTTTGGAGGCTTCAGTTCAGTTGTCTGCAGCTGTCTGGAAGGGGAGGGCTGGACCCGGGCGGCCTCGGGGCTGTGCTTCAGCTCAAGTGTGCAGAAGATTGCCTTGTCAGCCTGCTTTAGTGGTGTTGGAAGGGTCTGCTGGGAAGTTTAGTACGTTGAGACATATTCTTCACTTAACAATAGGCACGTGCTGCTGTTTAGAGGATACCGTCAGTTTAAAAATCAGTCCTGTCTAAATATTTTTTCCATGACCAAGTAGACAAAGATTATTGTGAGAGATGTTAGGAAAATGGTGTGGTTTATCCTCCAGTTTGTTTTCTTTGTGTGTATTGTGGGAGATAGCAGGAAAGAGACCAGGTAAAAATGACGAAATAGTAGGAGGAAAACTAAATAAATCATCTGGGGAACTCATGGCCAAATGTGAGCCTATGCTGTGGTGCCTGTCTGGTTTACATTTGTCTCGACTTTAAATTCATCCCTGCCTGTGTTTGTACATGACATTGGGTCCCCCCTGTGATGTCTGAAAGCTCTTGTTGAGTTTTACAGGAACGAAGCATGAAAGCATGTTTGCTGAGGAAGCGCTCTGTTATCACTGCAATTTACCAGTGAACTGTATTAAAATTAAAAACAAAAATCAAGCATGTTAAACTATGTAGGATATTGTCCAGTTCCTCTTTTCTCCTTCAAAAATAGTGGTGCAATCAAGCTTTCTGGTTCTTTGGTTTGCCTTGTCTTTTCATTATTTCAATTAAGCTGAAATGAGTGATTATGATTATGATTTCAGCATTTTTTAGTCCACTCTGGTAGTTGTTTCTTTGCTAGCTCTTAACTAAAAAGTTGACATCTTTCAGCCAGTTCTCACTTGATAAAAATCTTTCAAATATGTTAGTAGACTGATACAGGAATGTGCCTTGTTTCCAGTAACATAGATTTTGTGGGAGAGAGTGTTAAAGCTAAAGGAAGAGTTCTAGAAGAATGAATAAGCTATTGGCAGGTACATTTATACACCAGGCTAAAAGTTTCTGCTGGTATTAATGTGTAATCGATTGCCTTAAAAAAAAACACAAACAAAACCACAATGCATGAAGAAAACCCCCAAACAAGCAAACAACCCCTCTGGGAAAACAAAACAAAACAAAACAAAAAAAATCCAGGAAAAACACCCACAGATACTTTACAGTAAAAAGTATTTGCAGACTGTTGACATAACAGTACTGAATTTAATAAAATATCTCTCAATGATACTAAAATATCTTTGTATTATAGTTTTCATTTAAAACTTAAGAAAAATATTTGTCGGAAAAAAGATATGAGGGATACATACATCATTTTCTTCCTATTTTATGGGTTCAGAATGTTAAGAAGAAAGTTGGAATTGTTTGTTTCTGTGGTTTCCCGATTGCTAATAGCTTAAATAATTTTGGATAGATACTTTTTTTTCTCTCCTGTTTTTTGTACTTCACCTGACTTTTTCTGTGTGGGACAGTGCCTCCTTGCAGATAATTGGATTCTGCTGTATTTGAGCCATCCAGATTTCTGAAACACTGACTCTGTACAGAGGGCAGTTTCACAGGATCAAATGCTCTGCCGCTTGCTGCTGCTGCTGGAGGTCTCAGTTTTCTCCCCTTACCCTGGGACTGGTTGAATCAGCTCACTAAAATGGCAGTAAAATATTCCTTTCTTCTTCCCCAGGTTGGTTTTCTGCTGGTTAGTGAACTGAATTGGCTTACTAAGGACACGTACAAATGCCAGAGCACGTGGCCAGGAGCAGGGAAGGGGGCTGCATGTTAGTACCTTGAGTGGTGGGAGAAACGCCTGTCCTTGCATGTTTGGGGACCACAGCAAGGGCGGCAGAGGTTATCTGTTTGCCTGTTGCTTGCACCTGTGTTGGAAAGTAGGTGTCCATGAACCTGCCTTGTACTGGGAAGATACCTTGCAGCTTGTGACAGTACTTGTGTGGCAGGCTGCTGACAAATATGGGGGACCTTGGGCAGAGAGGTGGCTTAAGGACCCTGCATATGGTCATAAACTTGTCAGCTGGGAGAGCCACGCATCTGGATGAGCCTGTCTGCTCCCCAGGAGGGGGTGGCTGGAGATGTTCAGGGCTATCCCTTCCACTGCTGATGGGGCAGAAAGGACCCTTTGTCTCAGGGGCAGATCTACCTGGACTTGTTTGTGCTCATTAGACATGTTAGACCAAGTTTGGACTTGATTTACCCCATCAACTACCCACACTGTTGATCCTGGAACTGTACTACATGCAAGACAGTGCAGCATTGTTCTCAATTTTTTCCATTTTACTTGTTAGAAGCAATTTCTAGAAAACTTAATTGAAAATCATCTGCAGGGCTACATAAGTAAGACATACACTTAGTGCGTAGCTTTGGGCTGTCTTTTTTTTTTATTTTGGTTGCCATAGGGGGTCTTCCTTGCTTGCCACTGTGGTAGAAGTTTGATGGAAGCAGTTTTGTTCCAACCAGACAGAACCTTTAATGGCATTACAAGAAAGGCTTTATAAAGAGAGGATCTTAAACTTGTTCACTGATGTCAGTCTGCCTGTTCATTTACATAGGGTTAAGTACCTGCTTAAGCTTTTGCTAGGTTGGGGCTTATTCTTTAAGTGTCTTGTGGAGAGGTTTTTTTGGTGGCTTGTTTGCATATAATGAGCTTGTAAAATTACAATAAAAATCCTTTGGGGAATAGCATTTTATAAAACAGCCCTTACAGTGTAGTCATGCATTTAATTCTCAAGTGGCAATAACATTTTAAATTAGCTGCATTCATCATGCTTTAAATATAGTACGTTTTGTTGCTGTACCCTGTATGAAATACCTGAAAGAAAGCCTTTTTCACATTCCTAACATTGTAGGTAACTTGAAAGATATGAAATGTCAGGTAATGGGAAGAAGACATGACTGAATATTCCAGGGCCTTTGGCCACATATTTTCAGATTGTAAGGAGTCATTAAAAAAAAAACACATTTCTTCATAACAAACAGACTACCCCTCCCTTGTGCATGACTTAATCTTATTGTGTGTATTGCACCAATCTCCTACCTTACTTTAACTGGAAAGGGAGGGGGGCAGGTATGGTTTTTAGGGTGAATTTACCTTTAAACTGCTGATCTAATCAAGAATGACAGTCTAAATGTTTGATGGGAGGAAGAAATGTGGGATTAGTCTGCATTACAAAGACCACTTCTACTGCTATTTTGGCAAAGGCCAGCACTGGAGCCTCACATCACATACTGGCAGATGAAGGTCTTTGCTGCTGCAGATAGAGCTATGCCTCTGGAAGCGAACAAACAGCCTGTATGCAGGGCTTTTGCTGACATCCAGGTCTCAGTGATTTGGAGAGCATGTAGGTTGTATGCTTCAACTTATGTAGCAAAATGCTGCAGTGTAATTCTGGCTATGACTTGAATAAATATTACAACTGGGTAACTTACTCTTCCCTTCCCAACTTCACTCCCTTTTTCTGTTGGGGATATCAACCTGAGACTAAAAAGTGGTTTTACAACTTGTAGTAGAGAGAAAGCTGCCTAGATCTCTCGGCCGTGCTAGGTTTGGGGCAAACGCCCCTGGTACTTATCTGGACCTGCCTAACAGATGTTAATTCTAAAACTGTCTGCCTTTATTTCGGGCTTATTTTCACTTGAAAAGGATTTTCAAGTATCATTGTACTGATTGTTACACAAGCTAACTGTCCCTTGTGGAGACCTGATTTATGACAGGTTAGTTTCCATTAGTTCTCCGGAAACAATAACTCTGCCGGCAGAGGGATTTGAGTCTTCAAAATAAATGTTGCTGCTACACTTGAGCTTTTGCTAACAGCATGAGTTTCACCGAGCAGGGCATCATGCTCTTCCACGCTCCATGCTAATTTCACTCTGCCAATAAAACTTTGGTAGTAGAGAACCAGTCTCTATCTGTGCTTCTGTTCTGACAAATGTGGGTCCATGCTGAGTGGATGGTTGCTCCCCATCTTAATCCAAATTAAAGGCAGAGATTTTGGGTAAGGTGTTATGTGAAGCAAGAACATACCTGGTTTCTTATGGGGTTGTATCTTTTGTGCGTCTTCTGGGTGCTGGGAAAAAATACTGTAGGAAAGTCAGCTCCAGTGGCTTAGGGCTTCCTAAAGGTGGCTGTCCTCATCACCTTTCACCTGAGGTTACTGTCTGACCCCAGATGAACACGGGGATGTGCCTCTCTCATATTCTGCTCCTTCACTAGCCTCATTCATAAGGCATGACGTGTTGCACTGGTCCAGCTTGGGCGTATGCCTCTCACTGTGTCCCTTTGCTGAGAGATAATGTGCCCTCAAGTATAACTTGGGTATCTGTGACGTGTATGGCTTGGCAACCAAGTCTGGGAATCAGCTGTGTTTCAGTAACTAATTTGCTGTTTGTTTTTGCAGGAGAGCGACCCTATCAATGTGCTATGTGTCCTTATTCCAGCTCTCAGAAGACCCATTTAACCAGGCACATGCGCACCCACTCAGGTTGGTAAGGGGCGGCAGCAGCACGGCTCGGGAAAAAGGGGTGGTTCACAGAATCACAGCATGATTGAGGTTGGAAGGGACCTCTGGAGGTCATCTGGTTCAGCCTCCTGGCTGAAGCGGGGCCACCTAGAGCAGGCTGCCCAGTTCTGTGTGAGACGTCATCCAGTACGGCCTGAGCTTTAGCTCCTGTTTTATCAGGGAAGGTTGTCTTTATCTGCTAAGGAAATGCTAAGTGTCATTCATAAAAGTGATAAGAGTGGAATATATCTTTTTCTTTCCCTTTTACTTTCCAAGGTGTGTTCTGAGGTTCACAGAGCTGTTCTAGTAGTCCCAGTAATCCAGTGGCAAATACAACATTGTGATGATATAGGAGCAGATTCTTGTCTTTTGTCTGCTGCCATAACTCATTTCAAATCAATGAAGCTGGGAAAATTTTGAGCAGCTGAGAGTCTTCTCTGCGATGTCTGCAATCTCATCTTATCCAGAGGTTCTGAGAGAACCCTTAGCTTTTGCTTAGTCTTATAGAAAGATGTAAAATAGCATCTGCTTATGGCATGGAGACACAGAGGAGAAAAAAGCAAGCTCAGAGGGTGTTCACAAGCGACTCAATCTTGTTGCACTAAAAGCCAAATTAGCGATTTTCCCTAGCCTTTATTCCCCAGTACTGGTCATAAGCTGTGGTGATATGAATATCTGCTCTCTTTCTTTTGTAAATCTCTTTTTGAATGAATTAATAGCATTTTTGTGAGTTGTAACAGCATAGACATGCTAGACACAAGCACAGTTGACCTTTGTGACCCTCCTAGGGGAGTTCAGGTAGATCTCAGCGCACGCTTTTGGTTTGCTAATATCTGAACCTAGATCATACCTAGATGAATTCGTACTCCTAGCAAATGGCAGTGAAAATCTCCTGAACAGTAATTGTTTCAATTCCAATAGATGAGACTTTTAATTGAAACCAGAAGGCAGGCAATTTTGACTGTAGTGGAGGAGGGGTTTGGAACCATTAAAAATAGCCAGCTTTAAAATTATACGTCAGTATTTTGGTTTGAGAATTTTGTGAACGAAGTATTCTGCTTCCAGAAACAAAAATCATTTTTGGCTGAAACAAAATGGGCTAAATGTGAATTTGCAAATGGTTTGGTCAATATTGAGCCTGGAAACGATTTCATGAACGTCTTGTTCTTCCCTTCTGTGTGCAAGGAAGTCTCAAATCTGAAGGAGATGAGGAGTGGGATCTGCCTATGGCCCTTAAATGTCTGGGAGGAAGGGCGTGAGCTGTGCTGACAGAAGTGGGAGTGCACATGGGATTCTTGCTATCAAGGGTGTTTTATTAATAGCTCTCATAACTTCTATTGCATGTCTTGCCGCATTGCCCAGGCAGCTGAACCTTTTCTGTGGCAATTTCTGGACTACTGCAGTTCGCAGGCTGGCCTTTTAAGGCAAACTGGTGTTGGAGCTTTCTTCAGATATCAGGCAGTGAATGACAGTGGTTTAGAGCCTGCTGCACAACTGCAGGTGTATTCTTAGCCATCTTGGTACCTGTGCTTTCCACTTGTGCAACAAAACACCTGGATTTAGTAGAGGTGATGGATGCAAATTTTTCACATGCAACCTTTGAGTTACCTTGTTGCAGCCACCTCTGAGCATGCTGCGCAATTAGAACAGCTTGTTCAACTGCATGTAAGAGAGAGGCTGTTCTTGTCCTCACTCTACGTAATGTGGAACTGTTCCTTGAAGTGCAGGCGATAAAGGCCTATACTTGCAAGAAGGGCGATCCGTGAAGCACATCAAGCTTAAACTTAGGGGGAAAAAGGAAAGAAGATGGGCTGAAGATGATAAGGAATCAAAGTAACTCTTCTTTAAATAATAAAGAGGTGCTGCAGACAGATGTGAAATGACCTAGACTCAAACAGGTGTCCCCATCCTTCCTGCCAGGGAGTCAGCACAGTCTTTTATAGAGTTTGTGAGGGCGTTGCAGCTCAGCCATGTGGCTAACACACAGACACCACAGTCACAGTGACTTTGTCTTCACTGCAGACTGCTCTGGTCTCCTGAGTCATGCTGCAGAGGAGCAGCGTGAGTATGGGCAGTGTCAGGGAAGCAGGTTGCCGGGGTGGGAGAAGTGCTACTGTACTGTGAGCAGAAGGGGATGGAGTGGATTTTTGACCTACTTGTGAAGTGGCATGTATTAGTTCTGCAGGTCAGTTTTGTGATGCTGGTTCAGAGCTCAGGAGCATCCCAAGTTCGTCATCTGAATTTGGACGTGCACCGATGTTCTCAAAGTGTTTCTGGACTTGAGTAGTTGCACTAGAAGTGTTTTTCGTATTTGCTTTGATGTGTAAATGGAAAGCCACTTCTCCTGCAGCGGCATGCACTAAAAAGAACATTTCAGGAATACTTCTGCAAGAGTCATTGCAAAACTGTAAATCCAGAGTTCAGTAGTAACATGATGGCTTTGGATTGCGTATGGTTGGCTTGCCAAGAGTAGCCTGCAGCCAGTACGTCATGTGTTTTGAGACGCCATAACAGTGAAGTGAATTATCAGAGGTCAGAGGTAAAGATCATCTGAGCAGTGTGTCCCTTTCAGGTGCTTTGGGTTTTGCTAGCTTCTTTTCCCTCCTTTCCTTTTCAATGCAAACATGAAGTATGCTAAATCTGTGTAAAGTTGGACTTTTTTGAAACGCTTGTGTGAAACTGCTATTCATCAAATGTTACATTTCCATTTTTCTACAATGCATTCAATGGACCAGTTGGGTATGGATTCCATTTGGTAATAATACTGTAGAGAGATCTCTGCCGGTATGTATGCATAGCCAGAACCTGTGATGTTGTTACTGCTTGTTTGGTTTTGGATCCCCTTCCTCCCAACCCTTGCCCCTTATCTCTTTTTTGTATTTTGTTCTTGGTGTCTTGTGAATGTGTTTGTGACTTGTGGATTTCTTATGTTCACTTTACTTAATTTTAAAGGCGCATGGATAATTTTTTTTCTTTTAAGTTTCATATTTCTGTATCTGTATTAGTGGGAAGTGATTCCTCCCACTCCCCATGCTTAATAATCACCATCATTCCCTTCCACCCTTCCTTCTTTAGGTGAGAAGCCATTCAAATGTGATCAGTGCAGCTATGTGGCCTCAAACCAGCATGAAGTAACTCGTCACGCAAGGCAGGTTCACAATGGGCCGAAGCCTCTGACTTGCCCACACTGTGACTACAAAACAGCTGACCGCAGCAATTTCAAAAAGCACGTTGAGCTCCACGTCAATCCGCGCCAGTTTCTCTGTCCTGTTTGTGATTATGCAGCATCTAAAAAATGTAACCTGCAGTATCACATCAAATCCAGGCATCCTGATTGTTCTGACATCACCATGGATGTTTCAAAGGTGAAGCTACGGACTAAAAAGAGTGAAGCTGACTTTTCTGAAAGCATTAATGACAAAGCGGAGAAGGAACAAGCGAAAGGGGATTCAGCTGCAAAGAAAACTGAGAAAATTGTGAAAGTGGAGAAAAAAGATAATTTGGCAAAGGAAAAGAAGCCAACGAGCAATGTTTCTGCAGGCCAGGTGACAACCAGAAGTCGGAAATCGGCTTCAGAAAACAAGGAGGTGGATATTAAAACTGAGAAAAATACTGAGAAAACATGTAAAACAAAGAAGATCAAAAGAAAGGCAGAGGCTGAAGTAACTTCCTCAAAGCAAGAGCCTGCAAATGATACCTCAGCAGTAACAAAAAAGAAAAAGAAAGTGGAAACTAAACCCAGAGACTGCCAGGAAGTCCAGAAAAGTGATGTTGTACCAGCGGAGGAGCCTAAAAAGCAAAATTCTTGCCTCAAGAAAAGCAGAAAAAAGAAAGCTCTCAAAAATAAACACAGTAAGAAAAGCAGTAAACTCGATCAGGAGAAGATCGAGGACGAGGAGATGCCAGATGAGTGTCCTGTCACAGAAGAGGATGGATGTGTGAAGCCTGACACTGAGGTCAGTGACCAGAAGGAGCAAGATCCCACTGACACAGCGGCATTAAACAATAATGGTGGCCATGCTCTCAAGAGGGAGAGCACCGATCCCAGAGGAAATTGCATACAAGACCCAGGACAGCTTTGTCTGCCAGCTCAGGATGGAAACACAGAAGCTGAGGTAGAGGACCAAGAAATGCCTGCTGCAGCAGGAGGGAGCGAAGACACTCTTGGTGAAAAAGAGGAGGAAAAGGCGGACAGAGGGGAAGACACTTGCTCTGAGGAGTCTTCTCAGCTAGTGTCTTCTGAAAAAAACTTGGATGTGCCCATGGATGTGGTACCAGATCTGGCACTTGAGAAGGAGCCAGAGGAAACCTGCGTGGCAGAAACTTTGACTAACTCAGACCCGATGGACCTGACTAAGAGGTGCCTGCCAGCAACAGAGCCAACAGGAGATGCTGTGCTGGCACCTGCACCCCCAGAAGGGTGTACGCAAAGCCCTAAAGTAGCTCTGGCCTTATCATCTCCGGATAACACAGCAGTGAATGTATCTCAGGAAATGGATGAGGATGAGGGCATCCACAGCCACGAAGGCAGTGACATAAGTGACAACATATCAGAAGGAAGCGATGACTCGGGGTTAAATGGCACTCGCTCCGTACAAGAGGAAACATGTCCAAAGACGTCACAAGGAGCTGCAGACACCACAGTGGCCAGGGAGAACTATGTGTGCATTTTTTGTGACCGCTCATTTAAAAAAGAAGGTGAATACAGCAAGCACCTCAATCGCCACTTAGTTAATGTGTATTATCTTGAGAAGGCAACAAAAGGACAGGAGTAGAAATAGCTGTGGTTTGGGGGAATCTTCTTTTGTAAGATCTTATACAGCTTATGTACAGATATTGTAGATTTTTTTTTTTTAAGCACAGTTTGCTTTAGTGTCTGCATTGGTTTGTTTTTTGGTTTGGGGTTTTTTTTTAAGTTGAAAATTTTTTCAACAATGTTTTGTGTAATGGTGAACTCATTAACTCTTGGATCTCCTCATTAGAGAAGGCTGGTAGGGTTTATGAGGCTGTGTCCTGTAAAGTCAGTGTAAGCTTCTAGTCCACTAGCTTATGCAATTTTTTTATGAATTGACTTTTAGGAACAAGCCTGTAGCTACCAATACACAAGTTGGATGTTTATAGAGCCATTGGCATTAGTTGCTTTTTGTTCTAGCAGCCAACTCGTCCTCTCTCTCCTCTTCCCTTTCCCCTTTTTTTTTAGTTCTTCTCGATGTGTCTTGATGTTCAAACTGTTAAACTACTTGATGGTTTTTCTACCAGGAAGATAGCTTCTATTACATAAAAGAGCACTTTGTAAAACAAATCAAAGTTTGCTAGTGATGAACATAACTGTTTAAGATAATTATAATTGTGAACATACATTTCAGATCCCCTAAGCATGAATGGTGAGCCAAAATTGGGAGTAGTCCTTCCAACTTTTGATTGGAGAACCTCTGTCTTTATTGATATCTTGGTGACTATAATATGTAATTGGCTTTGTTGCAGGGGAGAAAGTTTGTTATTTTTAATTTCTGCTTTTTTTTTTTTAATTGTGCTTTAAGGGCTTAAAATATTGCACATTGTTTTTGATTTTTACCTATGCAGTTTAATCCTTTAGGAATAGCGCTTGTGCAGTACATGTACACTTTATATATGCATGTTTGGTTTTGTTTGTGTAAGTTTTTTATTTGGAAACGTTCAGATTCGTTGCTTACCGTGGGACAGCTTCCTGTGAGAGTTTTCTGTGATGCTCTTTACTGAAGATTTTTCTTGTTTTTCTGGGTTATTATTAGTTGTGCATGAAGTTGATGAATTTATGAAGTGCTTGGCTATATATTTTTGACTGCTTTAAAATTGTATAGTTCTTGAACAAAAGGATACCAATGCAATTTCAAAACACTATTTTATAGGATTTTTTTCATCATGGAAATGCCACTTTTGGTATTTTGGATACACACAGAGAGTAATAAATTCTAATTCATAATTTGTGATCACCAGATGGGAAAATGCTCACTCTCAATGGAAAAGGTCTGCAGATTCTGCAAGTCCAGATGATTTTTTTTTCCCCTTCCCTTTTTATTTTTGTGTTGGACAGCAGTCCAACTTAATGAGCTTAAAAAAAAAAAAAAGCAGCACTGATGTAAGTAGGGTTCATAAAAATCTTAATAACTCACACACCAAAAAAACAAATAAAGATAAATCAACTGGTAAGCAACAAACCTGGCATTAAAAACTGTAGGAATTCCTGCTCCTTATTCATTCAAGTCGCATTTAATAAAATCATCCTGCTTCCATGCAGAGGAAAACACGTAAGTGATCAGATTGTCATCTCAGGTCTACATGTCATACCAGGAGTTTTTAATTCTAAACGGAGTTAATTTCTGGCACACACAGACACAAGAGAGATTGGATACTTGCTGCTTGTAGCCAACCACTGGCAAAATGTAAAAAAATCCAAGCCAGCAGGAAAAAAGCAAAACCCTCCAGTCCTACAGATATGCACTCTTCTGATTGTCATTAGCTGTCTTTTCAGTGGGAGCAGCTGGGGGCAGCTTCTCTGGTTGTCTACTCCAAAGAAGCAAATTTGGAGGCGGGTGTCATTTGGAGAGTGGAGCTGAGGAGCTCATACAGTATTTGTCAGAGCACTTTATGGCAAATACACTCAATGTAAGCTCTGGAATAAACCCTGTTCTTCTCTGCATGTCCCTACATCATCATCCCCACCAGACAAACCCATTGTCTTGAATGAATAGAGAGCAACAATGCTACATTGCTTCTGCTTTTGGGAGAGATTGGTAATAGGAGGCCAAAGATTTGAGAGGGAAAGCATCCCTCATGGCAGAAATAAATAATAAATAAATTGTGTAGTGTATAGTGAGTTTTTGTTTGCTTAGATAGTGTTCAATCCTTACCTTGGCTGTGACAATCATTGTCAACTGAAGATCAAGTTGCAACTATATTTATGTTAAACATTAAGAAAATAAACCTAGTTGAATTGTTTTCCTGAGCAACCAGTTGTAATAGTCTTAGATGTATTTTTTTTTCCTTCATAATAGTGTTTCCTTTATATATGAATGTTGCCACCGTTTGTGAGCGATGTGAGCAGACGCTGGGAATTCCAGTACTGTGTAGAGGTTTTATAGCTCCCTTCATATCCTTGCGAAGAGCCTTTGCCATCTTGTCATAGACTTCAAGGACTTTAGCTGTGTTCAAATAAACTTGTGGACTGGCCTGATAATTTTTCTGGTTTGTTTTTAAATGAAAATAATGGTGTTTACTGACTTTAAATCTCTCTCTATGAGATAAAAACAAAGATGTGGTTCCCTGAGATACTCTGCTGCACATTTCTGAGAAGTGGTAAAGGTTTCAATGCTTGATCTGACAAGAACTCTTTTGATGACGACAGTCGGCTCCTGTTCAGCAGTGTTTCTTACCACAAGATTAGAAACTGAAAATAAATTATTAACATATTAAGAAGAAGAAAAGTTGATTCTTTCTATCTGGGATCTATCAACAATGTCCTTAAATACCTAATGTTGGTGCAGAACTGTGTTGGAATTCTCTGCTTGGTTAAGATCAAGGTTTGGGAGTACGTTAATGGTAAAGCAGCCAGGATGTAATGCATTATGTGTACCTAAAATGTTCGACATGGCTAATACTGAGTATTTGAGGGGGGTATAGGTCAGGTAACCCACCATATATGGTGGTCTTACATTGCTGTATTTCCCTTTAAACAATGCTTTTTTTTTTTTTTTTGTCTTTTCAAATATTCTTAAATTATTCAGTGTTGAGTTTGCCAATGCTAGCTTTTTTGTGTTTGTTGGCAAGAATACCTGTATGAGCGTTCAACCTCCAATATGTGGTTGGAAGGATTAGCACAATGATCCCCTTACACTGCTAGCCCTTGGTTGAGCAACATGTTTGGGGCTTTTGCTGTATGGATCTATACACTCAAAAGTAACTGCCCTGAGAAATGATCTAGAAGTGGGTAGCTAGGCATTAATAATCCATGGTATTGTAATTGCTGTTTCTGGATTTTGATGATCTAGGCTGGAACTTTAGTCATTTAAAGAAGAAGAATGTTTAACAACTTGACAGGCCAGTTAAGATATGGTAACGTCATTGATTTCAACAGATTTCATAGAAGCATAGAATGGTTTGGGTTGGAAGGGACCTTAAAGATCATCTAGTTCCAACCCCCTGCCATGGGCAGGGACATCTTCTACTAGACCAGGTTGCTCAGAGCCCTGTCCAACCTGGCCTCGAATACTTCCAGGGATGGGGCATCCACAACTCTGGGCAACCTGTTCCAGTGCCCCACCATCCTCATAGTGAAGAATTTCTTCCCTGTATCTAATCTAAATTTACCTTCTTTCAGTTTAAAGCCATTTCAACAGATTTAATGTAGCTGAAAGGTATTAAATTCAGGAGTTCCCTTGAATGTCAGTTGTGTAGATTTGTGGTGTGCATACAATATTAACAGAATCCAAGTAGCTAATGGAATTGTTTTAAGTGTACATATATTTTCCCCCTCTAAAATTACACTAGCTAACAAACTTTTGTAAGCTGGCATGGAAACATGTTTATGATGTTTAGTTGCACCATGTTTGATGCTTTTACAGTGCAATACTTGTATTCTCTGAATTAAACCAAAGGTAATTTTTTTTCATGCTCTCTCTACTGTAGTGCATGACAGTCTTTTCTACGTTTGTAATAGATGTAAAACAAGCCACATCATACATCCTGTTTTTACCTAAAACATGTATAAGAAGTCTTTTGTCCAAAATGTAGTATAAAGTTAAACTAAATTGCATTATATTAACCCTTACAAGTGTATTTTCCTAAGCATAGTATGATTAAATAAACTTTATTAAGGAACCTGCAGCTTCTATCTCCCAGTTATTAATGGCAATTTGTAACTAAAGGCAGGAGCGGCGCGAGCACGGTTGACGGAGCTCTTCACCACCTCAAGCCAGCACGGTCTGGGGGAGCCAAGACATAGATGCCACATGCGTGCACACGCAGATCTGAATGCAGACAGGGACAACGGCTCCAGAAATACCTTCTTTTTCCATTTCAACATACCCTATTCGTTTCCCTGCCCACTTCAGTGAGGACAGGGCACAAGGTCGGAGGCATGTGCAATACAGACGAGGCTCAAACTTAGTGCTGGAACCTGTCTGTGACTTGGCAGGACAGGCGGGGTGGGCCTGCAAGGCGTATTCCCCGCCGCGTCAGAAGCGGTGCAACTTGATGGAAGCTGAGGATTCTAAATTTGAGTTTCAGAGGTAATGCAGGTGGCAATTCCTCCTGCATTCCGAAACGGTCTCTGTTGCTGTCTCATGTGGGGAATTAACAGTAGATTTATGAAAATGAAGTCACTCATCATCCCTATGGCTACGATACTGCCTGTATAGATACTGAAAATGTCTTTGAGAGCTGTGGAGCCTGGTACAGCCTGCAAGGGTGACTTTTCATCTCTCTGCCACCCTGGCCCTTTTTGAGAACCGGAGCTGGGTAAGCCCATGATGCTAACCTGCCTTCTAGGCCCTGGTCATTCTTGCCTCCTACTAATGCAGAACAATTCCTATTTGCCAAGGGATAAAGGCAAATGACATTTGATGAACTCGTGGGGATAGTTGTATATGCAGCTGCTGCAGCTTTGAACAATTTGGGACACCCTAGAAGCGCAAGAAGTGAGATTTTCTCTTCTCTGATTAAACGTTTTCTCATAAAATGCACCCCCCCAAGTCACCTCAGTCTGTCAACGGGGATTTGGGTTTCTGGGCCGTGCTGTTAGCAGTCACGCAGCAGAGAGCAGGGTGCACTGCTGCCACGGGACACGGCCTCGGAGGGCTGCAGGGTGGCAGGGGCTGTCGTCACCGGGGCAAGGGGCAGGTTTTGGTTAGCTCACCTCAAAGTCTTGTAGGCAGCGTGTGCGTGCAGTTTATGGTAAAGCCGATGTAAGGACAGGGAACGGGAGTGGTGCCCGAGCCTGCCCGCAGGGCTGCGAGGGAGATGCCCTGCAGAGAGGCGGCAGGGTCTGGGTACTTGTGTGCCTCTTTGCCTGCGCCCTGTGCGTTCGTGATTTCAAACTGGATCGACAGAGGAGGCCCTGCCCTTTGTACCACCAGCTAGTGCTGCTCCCCACCCCCGGGAAGCTGTTCTGGGGACAAGCCAGCTGAAACCAGAGAGCGCAAGTGGGTCGGCAACGTGGGGAAGCATTTTCCCTTCAACCTGCAGTCAGGTCACCCTTACCTTTGCCTAGCTCCTTGCACCTTGGCAGAGAACCTGCTAGTTTTGTCCTGCTAGAAAACCAGGGTAAAACCTGCTAGGCTGAGAACATGCTTAGAAGCTGCTTCGGTCTAAGTTGGTTTTTGACAGAAGTGGGTAGCCGGGCACAAGTGCCTGGCTCCGCGGTACCTTGCAGGCCAGCGTGGGCTCCTGCCCACACACCGAGATGCCCAAAAGGTGAGTCAGCTCAAGGGGGGGATGACTTACCTTCCTGCTGGCTTGTATGGGGACAGAGCAAGCTCATGCCGTAATTCAGCTGCCTTACCCAGGCTTTGCTGACGCTCTGAAGGAGAATAAATGCTAGATTCCTGGTTTTGGTTTGGTGGTGGTTTGTTTGTTTGTTTGTTTTCAAAGCTTAGCCATGCTGATGCAAGTGGCTTTATATAGGTTCATGTATAGCCTATACATAGGAAAAGGTAATCCTAGCAGGGCAAAACTCTTCCCTTGGCCAGGTTGTATTTTTAAGCTGGGTAAATTGAGTTCCCTGCATCTCCTTTCTTTGCTGGAAGCACCAAACCTGCGGCACGGCCGTGTCCTGGCAGTGCTCCGACACCCTCGGGCTCAAGCCAGGTGGCTGAACCTGCCTCTGGCCCACGGGCTGGTCGAAGGGGCCATCCTGGGCCTTCTTTAGCCCTGTCTAGCCAGCTCAAACTGCTGTCTGCAGCAGAGGCCGCGCAGGAGGTGAGGGAGCGGCTGAGGTTGGCGGCTGGCTTTGTTTCCATTGCAGACAGACAAAGGAGAGTTGGGGCAAAAAGTTGAGTGGGAAGATGGTGAGCGGTCCCTCGGGGGGGCTGCGGGACACCGGCACATCTGCAGCGCCCTGGCGGGTTACGAAGCGGCAGGACGACCTCCCGAGTGCTGGCGCGGGTGCGCGCTGCCTTAAGCAGGGACGCGGGAGGCGAAACTGCCAAGGGGATGTAATTTTTAAGTGGCGATCTCAGGAGCGCGCGCTTGCAGCACAGCCCGCGCTTGCGCAACGCACCTCATGCACATCTGCGGCGTCGCAGGCGCCCACCCCACGCTCGCAGCGTAACACACGGGCAGCGCCGCGCACGTTCGTCTGCCTTCTGATCTGGCCTGCCTGTTTGCACTCTTTTATTTCAGCATCCCTGGGCCCTGCAATCATGGAGAAAAAACAAAAAGAAGGCTGAGCCCCTTTCCGGTCGCTGTGCTGAGCGTCCTGGTTTTCACAAAGGTGTCATATGCTGCTCTACTCCTTCCAAAAGCCACTAAGCCCTCGGCCTGCTCAGAGCTGGCTGGAATAACCCTGACGGTCTGAGGGCTTTTTTTTTTCTTTTTCTCATCTTTCTTGATTCAGTGCTGCCTGATGAGGCTGGACCAGGGGCCTGAGGCACTGAATAATCCAAAGATGTGGCATGGGATGTTACCACCAACTCATCCTCAACAGCAGCCGGTCTGTTGTTTCAGGACACTGCCAGCTGGCCTGCACGGACAGAACTCTCCTCTGCCACCGGAGGAACTGCCGGGACAGGTCAGGTCAACGCACCACCAGGACATGGACCCACCATCAAGTCTCTGCTCCAGCACCAGTCATGTTGGGCACCCCCCAGCAGTTTAGCTACAAGATGAGTGAAGACAGTTGCTGGTGAAAGGAGTTTATGGGCAATTACAAGCTGCGAATCACAGGAAAATCAGCGGGAAGCAGATGCTCGAAACTTCTGGTCCATTAGGTTCCCAACCCAATGCGCCTCTTCCCACATTGCAGGCTATTTTGGGAGTGTGAACAGTGGGAAAACTTTTTACAAGGGACTTGTTCTGCTCTTGCTGTGAAAAACAGCGGCCATTTTCCTAGGCTGGGAGTCCCCTGTCGTGAGCAGCTCTGAAAAGGGAATAGCCACTGGGTAGGGAAAGGAAGACTTTTTTTGGGGGGGGGCGAGCTGGCGCCACATCAGATGCGTGCCAAAGCAAACCAGCCCATGGGCTCCCAGCTGCAGCGGCATGTCCCTGCTTGCAGGGCGGCGGGGAGATGCAGCCCTCCCTTGCCTGGCCCAGTTCTGCACGCCACACTGCCCTGCTCCAGCCCAGCTCTGCGCTTCGCTGGGAAGTCGGGGAGCACCCCTGTCCAGGTACACAAACACCCCCGGGTGCTGCAACCCTCTGCCGGCCCAAAGGCATTGCCAGCCAGCTTTAGCTGTTACACGTTCAAATCTGTCCTTCTGTAGGATTTCACTTGTATTTTTACTATCCCATTGTAAGCTGTGAGCTGGGTTTTTGTGCAGTTCTCCAGCAAACTGAGCGGTTCTGTGGAACACACTCTTCTGGAGCAGCTGTAAATGATTGCACCCTGCTAGTGGACACTGGGACACTTGCGAAAAGCAGACCTTCCCAGGGGCTTGGACCTTCCCAGCCCTCTCTTTATGCCTCATTTTTGTGCACAGGCTCAAAGCACCTTTGCTTTTGGCTCCTGAGCTAAGATGAAATTAGCTGTTGTCCACAGGCATGGTAAAAATTGCCTTATCTTTCAGGCTGTCTGGCATAAACCAGACACGAACCCTCCCTTTGAGAAGCGTTTCCGAGCACGTCTTTGGCTCCAGTGTAACTCAGCCCTGGGAGCTCATAAAAGGCATGTTTATGCTTTCATGGAGGCACTAATTGCTTCCACATGACAACCTCCTCCAGGTTCAGCGTCTGTCAGGAGCACCCATTTTTGTCGCTAGCCGGCTGCTGCTGTCGAGGCACAGCACGGCTTTTGCAAAAGCCCTTCAACACCTACCCAGGGCCGAGCCCCCGCGTGCCCCAGCTCACTGCTTGCACGTCGGGGCTGGACACAAAAGGATGCTGGGCATGGGAGGCGTGCGTGCCTCCTCCCCGCACATCCCCATGTTGGCAGCAAGCCTTTTCTCCTGGGTATGGCCCCAGCACCCCCTGAGCCCACACACAGCCCACCTGTCCTTGTAGAAAGGCTTTTTTTTTTTTTTCTTTTCTCCCCAAAACCAGGGGACCTGCTACACCAAACACTTGGCTGCAATTTTTCACATCCAGCCCCGGGGCTGAGAACCACCGCTGAAACAGAGGCAGGTCTTCCAGTTACTCTTGCCGCATGTGGAGCTGTTTTCCTTTCATGTTGTGCCTTTCCCAGACGTACAGCAGCGAGCACTGTTACAGGGGATGCCTGGTTTGGATTTGTCAAGCTAGTTTGAACAGACCGCAGCCAGATCCTCTTCCTGCCTCCCAGTTTAGCTGAGAGCTCTGTGCCTTTTTCCATGCCTGCTTTCCTAGGACCGCTCCGCAGAACCCCCCCAAATGAGGAGGTGCAAGCGTCTACTTTCCACTGTTTTCTCCCACCCCTTGTTAAATCAAATGTGCTACCAGCACGGGGCAGGTTCTCCTCAAGGCATGAAACCTTGTGTATCTCTGTAACAGCATGAGTAAAAATGCCCTGGCTGGGAACATCATTTTAGGCAGCAAGATGGGGCTAGTGCCAGGTTTCTGCAGGCTGGCCCTGTTGAGCTGTCTAAATGTAGCTGCAGTGCAGGCCGGTGAAGAGGCATCTTTAAGCACCATCCAGACTAAGGCAACTTCTCCAGCCCAGGCTGCACACCCATAAAGGAGCACAGACAGTGGTGAGAGGGGGACCCCAAATAATGCCCTGCCGAGCTACTCCCAGGCCCATCATCGGGGCCATCAGCCCATCAAGGACGCATCTGCACAAGCCTGGAGCTGCACAAGGGCAGACAGGAACCCAGCTGAAGGACTCCTGAGGAATAAACACCCTATCTGGGTGCCTTTCAGGGCTGTGCGTGCAGAGCCATCGGCCCATCTGTCCAGGAGCAACACCCATCACCATAGGTCTTTGGGGGGATCTAATCAACGTTTATAAACACCTGAAGGGAAGGTGTAGAGGATGGAGCCAGGCTCTTTTCAGTGGTGCCCAGTGACAGGACTGGGGGCAATGAGCACAGAGGGGAACACAGGAGGTCCCCTCTGAACATCAGGAAACAGTTTTTTACTGTGAGGGTGACCAAGTACGGCCACAGGTTTCCCAGGGACCTTGTGGAATCTCCATCCTTGGAGACAGTAAAAAACCATCTAGACACAGTACTGGGCAGCCTGGTCTAGGTGGCCTTGCCTGAGCAGGGGGATTGGACCAGAGGACCTCCAGAGGTGACTTCAACCCCAACCATGCTGTGAGTCTGTGTGTCACGTTGCTCTCCAGGTCACTTTTGGGCTAAGGAGGATTTGCTGTCTAGGGATGTGGGACACATCAGGGCATGCAAGGGAAGAACATTTTGAGTTTGCACAGGACTTGTTCAAGGGAGGAATCAAAGGTGGGAAAAGGGATTTAGGTGATTTGGGGAACAAGTGTGGAAATAAAGAAGTAAGGGGATAAAGAGGGCTAGTTGTATGTAAATAGTTGGCTAGTTGTCATGCTTGTCTGGCCATGCCCTGCACTTGATCAGGAGAGTCTGTCCTGTGTCCTTATTGAATTCCTTTCTAACTTTTTTGGGTGAGGGCTTGCATTCTGTGTCCATACGGGGATGTGAGGGCAGCAAATGGAGTCAGACCATGGGTCAGAGGAACTGTGTGTCCACGGTGCAGCAACTGAAGTACGGATGGGTGTGCTGTCACCAGTGAAGAACAAGCTGGAGAATGGCTGAAGCAGGCTGGGAAAAAAAGGGGTGTGAGGGTCTCTAAGGGCCAGCTCAGGGTGTCAAAACACCTGGTTGGCTCTAGGAGAGCATAAGGCTATGGGACCAGGGGAGTCCTGGCCAGCTGTGCTTATGAGCAAGAGGTCTGTACCAGTAACTAGAGCAGGGCTGCAGCCTCAGGGGCTCACATCTCCAGGTGCCAGCAACTGGGAAAGCGGCAGCACCGAGTGTCTAGCCCCGCAGCTGGAGAGATCCACCACGTTTGTCTGTGCGTGCACACATGCGCATACAGGCCCTTGGTGCTGTCTATGTTTGCATTAAGTGCTGTGTGTCTGCAATCTCTGTGGCCGGACATGTATGTATGTGGTGTGTATGTGTGCCTACTTGGGAATACATCTTCAGCCTCACTAGTAGTTGGACCTGGCAGGACGGAGCTGCAGCACCTTCACCACTCTTCGTCTGTCAGGTCTGGCATGATACATTCTCTTCTAAACACTGGCCTTTCTGCTAGAGCTTTTGTGTAGTTAGCAGGATGCTTATGCCCACACAAGAGTGCTTTGTCAGCAATTTGAAAAGGATACAAAGGAGTAAAGTGTCTTTGAAAAGTTTTATTCTACACCCTCAGTTTCAGAAACCTTTACACAAGCTACAGAAACCAAATCAAAGCAGTGAGTTGCAAAAGTCTCCTCTTCAGGCATATGAGCAGACCTACTTGTCATTAATTCACCTTTCCTATGCCCAAAAGGAGGGTGTTGCACTCCCTCATCTGCCACAGATGTTGAAGGACTGAAAGGACCTGATTTTTGTACTATCACCCGCTAGGAAGGTCATACCCACACCGGAGCATTCCCTGCTCCTCCCCACTCCCGCCACCTCCTTCAACTCTGGAAACACCATAAAGCCTCCAAGAACAAGGTGATGGTTTCTGACCTGTGGGAGCATGTCTGCAAGAGAAGACCTACTCTATGAGCAGCAAAGCCAGCCCAGGGCAGGCAGGTGAGTTCCCATCCCGTATTTCAAGAGGGAACAGATAAAGGGGTTTCCTCATAGATACTGTCAGGTCCCAGGCAGAAACTGTTTCACCTCCGACAGCAAGGTACCAGCCACTCAGCTCATTCAAAATGGCTGCAGTTCAGCAGCTGGATCAGGCATGGACTTGTGGAGTCCTGAATCAGGCGCTTTACTTCCCCCCCTCAGGCCTGCTTTCAAAAATGTGCCTGTCTGCCTTTAAAAAGGAGTCCAAGCTCTCCTGAATATCAGTAAGCAACAAGGTCTCCAGAGGCTGTTCTGTCTTCTACCTTCCCGAGATGATTAGAAGTGCTATCTCTTCCCTGAAGTTTTCAGGTTTTCCACCAGGGAAGGAAGCTTTTTGGTCCTATAGGCAGCAGTGCCTGCGATCCGGGCCCCTCTGATGGTACTGATGTATGGCAAAAGGGGAGGCTCCCGCACCACCAACATGGTGCCCTTGGGAGTATAAGCTCGGAGCAGCAATTTCTCTCCCACGTGAGCTGTCACTGCCACCCAGCCTGCATAGCCAAAACCAAAAATACAGACAGTCAGCAAGACAAGTATTAGTAGTAGCACTAGTATCAGAATTTGGTGCTTCCTGTGTTGCCTAGGAACCTCAGCTACCCAGGTGTGATTTCTTTGAGAAACCAAGCTCAAAGGTCGTATCCTGCCCTTTCCCAATAGAAGGCAGCACCTAAAGCCACATCTTGCTCTCCCCAGACACAGCTCTTTCCCAGTGAGCTTCAGAGAGATGGTGTGAATTACCAAATAATATCAAATACAGTAATACAGCTTTCCAGTCCATGGCCTTCTCCTCTCACCTGGAAAGCGGACAGTGTCACAGCCATTCATAATGCTGTGGAACTTGTATGGCAGCCAGAGCATAAAGTATTCCAATGTGGTCATCCTGTACAAGCATGGTTCTCAATCTGCATTCTTGGAGGTTGCCAAGCCTCAGCCAAAGTCATGGCTGCCCTGATTTTGTGTTGGTGACAGTCCTGCTCTGAGCAGGAAATACGCTCCATCCCCTCAGAGTCCTCCTCCTATCCATGTTTCTAGCATGCAGAACCTGCAAAGCAAACTGATGAAGAAATATTGTTACCTGCAGAAGAAAGCTTGATATCTGCGACTGCCTCAGTGGTACCGATTCCTTTCAGTGTAACGTCCTGAGGGACAAGTGGGGGGAACTCTTTCATTCGCTCTTCCCCACCCATGGGAACCTAATATCAAAACATGGAGAAAAGATTTAACAGTCAAGAGATGGTTCAGCGTTCCTACCTTAAAATGCCAAGCAAGGCACAAGTGGGAATATATTAGACCATTGTTAGCCAATTAAGAGCTGGCTTGAATACACTACAGGAGTTACTTCAGGTTTGCCAAGAACAGAATCAGGATCACATCCAAAGCAACCCAGTGGGAGCTCAGAGGTGAGCAAAGATGGAGTGCCCGCTGCACAACCCAGATTGTGGCTCAAGCCTTGATGTGAGTGAGAGTGCTTGTTCTTGATGTGCACAGGAATGGAGCTGCCAGGACAAGGACAGCTCACCCTGTCCCCCATCAATCTGCAAGTGCTACACAGTGTGTGGCAATATCAAGGAAAAAGGCAGACCACCAAAATATGCAGGGCTGTGCAGAGGATCCAGCAGGGAAATAAGAAAGGTATATTTTTCAACTGCAGTCTGTTCTGAAACCCCAATCTGAAATTTTCCATGGAAAATATCCCCATTGCTGCCTGCACTTCAAGGCTGTTCTAAAAGAGCCAAGCATCAGAGAGCAGAGCTCCACAAATCTTAGCTTGAATGCTAGAAACAGCAGCTGCAGCTCTGCTGAAATACATCATCTTGGGACCTCTCTACTAACACAGCTGCAGCCATGCAGTCCACACCGCAGACCTCCACTCACCCGCTGCAGAAGTCCCAAACTCCTGAAACGTGCTGGTCCTCCCTGTCAATTGTGCCCCAACCAGGGCACTTCACCAGGCAGGATGGCCACCTATCTGCAACCAAGAGCCCATGACAGCACCTCCTCCTACCTTTAGTAACTCTTGGCCAGCATGCTTCTCGTAGATGGCGTCTGCCTTACTCAGGGTAGAAATGTGGACTGGCAACAGGTTAGAAGCCATGACAGAAAACCAGGCAGGCTTTTCTCCCTGAAATAAAAAAAAAGAAGAGGACGTTATTTATGATAACAGAAAAGCAGTCCTGAATTGCTCTCCCCTGCTCCGTTTCTTTCCTGCATGTTGAAAACTGACTGATGTCCCCTCCTTGTCCAAGGAGGGGTTCTTGCCTCTGTCACTGCAGAGCAGCCAGCGTTTATATAAACAGCAGAGCTGAGCTTCCAGGAGAGAAGCACCCATGGCTTCACCATCCTGCCTCAAAGCATCCTCTGCCATCACATCTGCTCACAGGCAAATCATCCAAGAGATATCTTTGCTCAAGTTTAATTCCCAAGAACAAACTCAATGTGATTATTTAGCATGAGAGGTGATGGACATCACATGTCTGGTGCTTTTTCTCCTATCACTTTACATTTCTAACACGCACCTCCTATCAAACCACACTTGGTTCCAAGCTGCTCTCAAGCTATGCAAAGACTTGTGAAGACTATGAAATGTGGCGCAATTTCAGCAGGCACTCATAACTTCTGCGCTTAAAGCAAACAAGGTTACAGGAGGAAAGACCTCTACAAACACTGCTAGCAGCCTGAAATAAGGAAACCCAAGTGCAGCGATTCCTCCAAGTTCCTCACAGATATAATCTGAGGCAGAGGCTCCTCTATCATGGTCTGAGCACAACTGTACTTCAAGGTCTCTGGAGGATGTAGATGCAAGACTGATGCAGCAATGGGCTGAAACAGATAGAGAATCTCTGGGGCCCTAAATGTGCACAGCTGAGTTTGCTAGGAGCACTATTACATGGAGAACAGGCTTACAGCATGAAGCCTAACTGCCAGCCCTGCTGCACTGGACACGTCTCTGAGCCTGATCCTCTCTCATCAGGAGGTGGTGTGACATTTCTTTATACCCTGACCTGAGGTTCCCCAGGCTGTCAATACCAGCCACATTCTCTACAACTCCCAAGAACAAAAATCATTCCTCATGACAAAACAACCCATCTGGCAGCCCTGTGTCCAGACTGCCTGCCCCATCCTCTTCATCATGTGAGAGGCCTTGTCCACACTCACAGGCTGGCCTGATCTCGCAGTGTTTCTGCAGAGGGTGTTTACTGCCAGCAAGATGTCACCACCTGCATCACTGTCCTACTTTGTCAGGGATGAAAATCCAGGTGCTTTCTCAAGTCCCCACTATCACCCAACCAACATGCCTCATTCTTTTCTGAGAGCTTTGCCCAAGACACTATGGATAAAGACATTTTTTTTTCTGCTGGGTTGCACTCCTCACAAACAGCATTTTTTTCTGAATGAGGCATTACTCTTCTATACTGCCAAGATGTTTTTCAGGACAGGGCTCTGGATTCTCACCTTAACTATGATGGAGCTCTCCTGCCATACTGGTACACTATGACTTACAGAATCCTGCCCCCTCCACCTTTCTGGTTTTCTTCCAGCAGGTCAAGAATGTCCTCAGCTAAATGCCAATTCAACATTTCTATGGTGATCTTGGAGAGCTGACGGAAACAAAGGAATAGCCATATACACATGCCCTTCCCAAAATGGGGCAAACTACTGAGAAAGGCCTTTTCATAAGTGCTAGACCCTATCTGGAAGAAACCACTCCTTCCAGAGGAAACCTCATGGGATGGATGAGCTCCATATTGTTCAATAAAGGTGTATGGCATGGGATTTCTAATAAATGGAAGAAATTGGCAGGGGGGACACATGGTGCCTTTTAAAAATATTTTTTACAGAAACCAAAATACTTTTACATTTAATTCCTTCCTTGGGCAAATTCTTCAGAGACGTCTGTGTCGGGAAAGAAAAATGCTCACGCTTTTCTCTCTTGGCAGATGGCTTTCACTAAACACAGAAATGAGGAAACCCACCTATTTTCTCAGTTAACTCTGGCACTCTCTTTCCTCCCTCGTGTCATTGTATGTTACGGGAAGCACATTAAGCTGAAGGCATTTGTCAACATTCAAAAGCAGTTACTATTATACAATATAAAATATTGCTCGCTGGTAAAAAGTATCAAACCTTTCAACTGCAACTCCCCATCCCAAGACATTCTGACTTTATTGCGGTGCTTTATTAACAGATTTATCATCTCAAAAGTAGCAAAGAAAGGGTCTGGGAAAGCTACCCAGAAAGCCTTTTATCTTCTGGTACTATAATAAGAGATGAAGCAGCTGCTCACAAAATCCTTTCCTCCCTTACCTGTAAGTAGTCTACACGTCCCAAGGCTGCTAAAAACAAGACCATTCCTGGCTTGAGAATGAAGGTCCGTGGAACGATGGCATGTGTTGGCAAAACCAGGTTTAATTCTTTCTCTGTCAGGAGATTTAAAACCTACAAGATAAATTGTACTGCCATAACTCATTCCAGATGTTTCAGTGGGGACAATGAAATTAATATTTGCATTATATTGCTAGAGGAAAAAGATCAAGTAGATCAGGCGTGAAGAACATTTAACAGAACAGTTCAATTCTGGTCCACACAGTAAGTGAGAAACAGGAGGAGGCAGAGATGTTACCAATCTCCATGGCAATGCAGGGTTCATAACAAAGTTTTCCACACTTAACTCCAGAAGAGGGGAAGAACATATCCAGTCTCATTACTAAACCAGGTCTCTAAGCTGGTGACCGTCTTTACACTGGCTATCAGAGAGCAAAGTGCCACAGTAAAGTGGGTTATGATCTGGAAAACACAACTACTAGAAAACCAATAGTCTTCTAGTGTTCATGAAAGAAGCATCTGCACTTGATCTGTGCAGTCACAGTCCAGTTCTTGCACTTCATTCTCTTCAGAACTTTCCTACCTCCTTGTACTTTTTAATCTTCCCCAAAAGACAACCTGCAGCTCAAAGTGATCAAATATCAAAACACAACTTTTTTGGATGCGTGCACTACATCAGCACTGGCTTCAGAGCCATTGCTCTACTGAAACATTAAAGTAGGCCTGATGTATTTGAGTTATTAACAGGAATGCTGCAGATCCTGTTAGCTTCAGGAGAATGCTTTCTCAAAGATTTGGTTCAGTCAAACAACGCAGGTTATCCTCCTAAGTTCCACCTTTTTCGGTAGGCTCACAGAGCTAGAAAAAGGGCAAGCTTCTTTGGGTGATACTGGTATAAACTTGCTTATAGCAGTAATGCTTATGTCGCTTCATTCAGATGTTAAGAAAGGTTGCTGATGCAGCCATACAGTTCCTTTGCAAAGATCACAGTATGTGCTAGTCAGAAATGCAACAGCGTTAACACAATGAACCCTTCCCAAGTAAACACAAACCATATTTTAACACAATTGCCCAAACCAATGGAATCCTAACCCCAGGACTGCAGCAGAAATACTCTCCCGCACACATAGCTAAGGCAGAACAGTCCTCCCAAACGCTGTCATCCCGAAACACAGCACCAGAGTACCTACACAGTTTTCTTTTAAAATCCCCGGCGTGTCAAAACACCAGCGAGCATCCTTCACTTCGTTGTGTGTGAACTCTTCCCTTTCCTCATGCTTCCTAGGGGAATGTCTGGGATCTTCATCTGTGCTGTACGAGAGCATGTCAGGGTCAAAGTCAACCACAGGGCTAGACTTCTGCTGTTGAAATGTTCTTCCAACTCTTCCTGGATTAAAATGAAAGGTTTCCTGGTAATTAGTTTATTAACTTGCGTTCCTTCAACTGGACATCTGTCCCTTTCCTTGCTTAAAAGGGGTGCACATCACTAATATAAGGGTGATAAAGATGCTATGTGGCTAGCAATTTGCATGTTCAAAAGCCAAGATGCTAAGACATCCCTTCTATAATTCTTCCTTGGCACTCCTCAAGCCCCAAAACCATAGCAGGGACCAGATCACAGACACTATTATTTCTGCTTTAGAGTAAAGCAGGCTGCCTTCTTCTTTCAGTGTCTTAGACTGTCAAACACAGAATTATTTGAAGATCAGAGCTATCTTCTGGCAACCCTCTCTTCTGGATACATACTAAAATGATGCATAACCACTGTGGCCTGCAGCCATAATGTGATTATTTAAAAGTGAAACTTGTTTTCTTTGGGAATCAGAGATGGCCTATAATGCAATATCATTGTAAACTACTAAGCTATGTGAACTAGGTTAGCAAATGCTGATGGGAGGTGCACTGCACAAGGAAACCTCTGCAATGCTACTACAACAGCTGAAAAAGAAGTACTTGAAAGAAATAATAATGATGCTACTTCCAGAGGAGCTAGAGGTCTTGCACCCATTACTCAGGGAACAAAAACTGGTGAAAACAACTTGAATACAAGTTTGGAAATTTTTTATTGCTACTACACATAGCATGTTCTTCCCAGAATTAAATGGAAATGAGTTCTTAGAGTGGGAAGAAATTACTTGCCAAAACCAGCTGGATTCCACAGCAAATTAGGGAGTTAACAGTCCTTTGTGTAATGCAGTATTTTCATACATCTGCCCCCATTTCACTGGGGCAGAGGGGCAATACCTTTACTCAGGCAACACTCACCCACTAGGTAACCTTGCTTTTTAAGTTGATTAAGGTACTTTTTTTCTTCATTGCTTAGCTGATCTTCTGTTTTTGTTGCCTCCTCTTTCAGCCTCTCCTGCCTCCGGAATATCCTGTCACATGTAGGATTAATAATTGGAAATTTCAACAGGTTCAGCGTTGTTCCTGAAAAAAAACAATGCATGCGTGGGCCTTCAACCATCTGGCACATTTAAGCTTTGAGGAATGAGTAAAAAAAAAAAAATTGCTTCTCCAACTTTTGGGTGAAACACAGTAACACAAAGTTGGAGGTGAAACTACAGCTGCTCCCATAAAGTACTAGCCTCCCCAGCCAGGGTAGTGGAAATGAGGGATCCATCTGCTTGGGATCTGTTCTCACCTATGGTTTGATGAAACGGATCTCAAAGCCAAGTGTTGCTAAGACTGCCTTGATAGACCCCAGGCAAGTCCCACCTCCAAGCAGCTTGGTTTGGCCTACAATTGTTTTACAGGTGCTCACCTCCCAGGCTCTCTAGACTGGAGGGCACCCCTAACCGATAGGGAAATGGCAAGGCACCCAGATCAGGTACTGTCCCCACTGGCAGGGGAGCCAACCCCCTTCATGCTGTGAGACACACGGCACCCTCTGTGTATGCCTCCCATGCTTGCTGCCTGGAGGAAGGTAATGATTCGAAGCACAGCGCAGCACGGGAGCTCGCTGCCCACAATGGCGATGCTTTGTGGGGAGAGGCACCCATTTGGTGACACGTCCCCCTGTCCCAGTGATGGCTGAGGGTAGCCTTACAGGGGCTAGCTGGCTTATGATTGCCCGACACCACGCCTGACCCCTGCCGCGAAGGTTGGAGTGGCGTCCCTGACCTGGCCAGGGGGAGACGGTGGCCCTGTTGACGGCGTTGGGGGCACGGGACTTGCAGTAGTCGGAGAGCAGCAGGGTGTTGAAGAGCGTCGACTTGCCGGAGTTGGTGGCACCCAGCAGGTAGACATCGCCAGCGCACTTCCATGAACGTTGCAGCCTGCTGACCAGTCCCTCCATGCCAAAGCCCGTCTTGGCGCTCACCAGGCGGACGTCCACCAGCGGGGCTCCGCGCAGACCAGCCTGCTCGCAGGCCGCCACCACCCGCTGCCGCAGCCGCCCCAGGTGCCCAGGGGAGTCGGCGGGCAGCAGGTCCACCTTGTTGGCCACCACCAGCAGACCGGCGGCGGGGACGTCGGGGCCCAGCAGCCCCGGCAGCTGGGGGAGCACCGGGTCGGGCAGCTCCAGCACGTCGAGGAGGTAGAGGAGGAGTGGGCCGCGGCCGTGGCGCAGGGGGCGACGCAGGGCTGCGCTCACCACCAGACGGTGCTGCTCGGGCGGCAGCTGCAAGCGCAGGGCCCGGCCGTGGTGGGCCAGCAGCCAGCAGCGCTGGCACACAGCGCCCCGCAGCCCCGCCACGCCGGCTGGGCCCTCAGACAGGCTCCGGTACTTCTCCGCCGGCAGGAAGCCCGGCGCCGCGCCGTCGCGGCACTGCAGCTCGGCCCCGCAGCCCGAGCAGCCCACGCCGCTCGGCGGTACCGAGGGGTCGGGCCGCCCCGCCACCGCCGCCACCGGGGCCCGCTGCCACCGTTCCCTCCCCGGCTCCCGCTCCCGGCGGGGCGCCGCTGCTGCCGCTACCTCGCTCGGCTCTGGCTCGTACTCAAGGAAGACAAAATGCTCCTCCTCGCCGCTGGCTGCCGCCCCGCGCCGCAGCACCGGGGCCCAGGGCCGGGTGCGGGTCAGGCGGGCCAGGAGCGTCGGAGCCAAGCGGTACATGGCGCGGCCAGCGCGCCCCGGGCGGGAGGACGAGAGGAGGGGAGGAGGGCGGAGCCTACCAGCCGCGCATGCGCATCCACCCCCTCCCGCTGCCTCCTGGGAGACGGCGCGCGCAGCCGCCCCGCCTCGCCCGTGACGCGCCCGGGGTGCGCAGGCGCCGCTCCGCCGCCTTCTGGCTGCCGGTCGCGCAGGGGCTCGGTGCTGGACCCCGCCGCTCTCCTCGCTCCCCTTCTTGGCTGCCGCCGCTCGCGGTATTTCCCGCCGCCATCATGTACGATGCGGACGAAGGTGAGGTCGCTGCGGCTGCAGGCCGTTCCTCGCGGGGCCTTTTCCTCAGTAGAGGCGGGCGGGGGAGCTGCTGGGCCGCGGCGGTCTCCCACAGGGCCCTGCGGCCCTCGGGCGGTCAGGGGCGCTGCTGGGGTGTCGGCCTCCCCCTCAGCAGGCGAGGAGAGAGACCGAGGCGATCAGAGCCTGGCTTAAATGTTGTGCTTTCCCGGCAGATATGCAGTATGATGAAGACGATGATGAAATCACCCCCGACTTGTGGCAAGAAGCTTGTTGGATCGTCATTAGGTGACTTTTTAAAACTCACTGTTTTTGATGGTTCAGTATACGTGCGCTAGGTTTTGCAGGCGATGTCCACTTGTAAGGCAGCATGTCATGGAAGCTGCAGGCTTGGTTGGGCGAAATTTATTGCTTTCAGAGCAGAAGGGCTTTAAGCAGAAACAGCAGGGTTGTCATTAGGGATTAAGAAGCCCTATGATCCCCAGTGGGGTATACTGTTTTGAATGAAGTAAGAAGTGATTTTGATTCCATATTAAGCATGTGATTTTGCTTACTAATCTCACAGACGATGCTGGCATTAGGAACTCAGTGCTTGACTATTTCACCATGTTAGTGTTTTCTGGCAAGACATGAACATCCAGAACCTGCAGCTTCTTGTGACTGTTAAGGAGTGGGATGGTTTCTTGAACTGAGTAAAAAGTGTTTCTCTTGGTAATTACATCATTCATAAAATGTATATGACTGCTGTCTTAGAGCAGTAGTTGCAAACAGAATGGTAGATCTGTGGGGATGGTCCCACAGGCAGTCTGGATGGAGAGCAGAGATGAGAAACTGTGGAGGCCGAATGAGGTCCTTTCTTTTGCAGCCTAGTGAAGGGTGCTGCCTTTGCTTTCAGTCAGATGGGAAGTAACTGAGGAAAGTCCTTCGGCTGAGGCTGCACCTTACTCTGTACAAAGAAACACTCTTTTACTGTGAGGGTGACCAAGCACTGGCACAGGTTGCCCAGAGAGGTTATGGAGTATCTGCCGTTGGTGGTATTCAAAAGCTGTCTGCACATGGTCTTGGGCAGTCAGGTCTAGGTGACCCTGCTTGAGCAGGGTGATAGGACAAGATGACCTCCGGAGGTCCTTTCCAACCTCAACCATTCTGTGATACAGATTGCCCTTCCCTTTCTCCTTCCCTCTGTGCAATAGCAGACTGTGATGGCAAGATTCACCGTGGCAACAGCATGATAGCCAGGGGTGTGTTCCCCTTTTTGCGGAAGGCTGCGGTTATTGGTAGAGGGGTAGTTCTTACCAGTTCTTACTAGAGATCTTGGCAGCGATGGGGCAGAAGGTGAGGTAGTGTGGGTTCCCTGGCTGGCTTCATGAATGTGAGGTAGAGGAGCTTGCTGGGAGGAGCTCATGCAGCAGTTGTGTTTAGGTCATCCCATTAAAAGTTAGGATGTGGGGCTTTGAATTTAGGCTTCAATTTTTACAGTTAGGTTCTGCTGGGTTGAAGCTGGGTGACACGATGGCTAAGGGAAATCTGGAGAAGGAATGAATCTGGGAATATCTGTGTGGCTGGAACAGAGGGGATCTAAGCTAAGAAAAGTTCTGAGAACTTTTACCTTGACTAAGGGGCATGCACTCAGTTTGCTGCAGCTTGAAAAATTAGTTAAAGCAAAGTAATTTACATATATTGTTGAAAACTTTAACAGAAGCCACTTTTACTGAGGTTTTCCTTCTAATTTAAGGTAGACTGCATACAGTCATGGCTTAGCCAAGAGGTGGCAACAAGTCTGTCACTTTTTTGTGTCTGTGTCTTCAAACACTGAGAGAGAATTGTTTAGTATTTTTGAGCATCTGTATTTGAAACTCATGCCTTGGGAAAAGTGAATGTGTTTGATTCTGTACGGTATTTCATGGCTTCTGAAGGTTTTGTAATAAATACATCTTAAGATCTCCTGTTTTTTTTGTTTTGTTTTTTTTTTTTTTAAGCTCCTATTTTGACGAAAAGGGGTTAGTCAGGCAACAGTTGGATTCTTTTGATGAGTTTATTCAGATGTCTGTGCAGAGAATTGTTGAAGATGCTCCACCAATTGACTTACAAGCAGAAGCCCAGCATGCCACGGGAGAAGTGGAAGAGCCGGTAAGTGGAGATCCCTGGCAGAGGTGATGTGTTTCTACAATGCAAAATGATTTTAGGTGGATTTTATTCAGCCCCCATCTCAAGAGATGGAAATACATCTGAGTTATGACACTGCTCATGCAGTCAATAGGATAGAAGTATGAACTCTTTGGAGTTAATGGGGTACATGGACAAGTTTCCAGATAGTCAGGTATATGGCTGAGAAACACATGCAAGAGCTTTATTATCTATGGAATCTAACTTCCCTCTCCTGTAGAGTTACTCTTTCCTGCTGGTCAAATTGTTGGTTGAGTTGAGAAATGACCAAGAACAGTTGGCTGCTGCAGCTGGTGTTGCCAGTTACTGTGCGAAACTGCACTGACAGGGATGTAGTAGAGCAAGTCAGGTAGCCAGAAGCAAACCATGTTTTGATGAGATTTTGACGTTCAGTAGCTTTACTATAGCAAGAAAGGTTTATGGCTGAAAAGTTTTCTTTGGTCAAAGTTAGGTCCAGGTTTTCAAAGGGTGCCATTGCTCATCATCTTCCATTGGCACCATGTTCCAAAGGAGAACAAATTGTCTAAGGTTTGTGCTGTGTGCGGGCTTTTCTGCAATGAGTGTGCACCTTCTGTGGTGGCTGTGGTGCTTTCATCCCTGTCTCTCATGTGGTGTGATCCCTGTTCCATAAGTGATCTGTTCCCCTCCTGTCAGTCACTAGCTTGCTGCTTCCCTGTAGAGATTTAAAGCAACTTTAGGACCCCTGAGCTTTGAATTTGTTTTGACTGTTCTGACTGTTTCTTTGCATTACTTTTGCAGGCGAACAACTATCCTGTAGGGAGAACAAACAGTTCATAAACATTTATCTCACTGTAATTCTCCTTAATGTTTCTTCTGTTATTCTATGTATATTATTGCGGAATTCTCTAGCTGTGCAGTTCTGCAGTTGCTATATGTGCTGTACAGGTTCCAATCACAAGCATGGTATGTACTGGCTTTTTTGCCCAAAAGCTAGTATTTTACTTTCTCAAATCAGAGAGGTGTAAGTTTCTTATTCTTCTTTATCAAATTAAGGCTTTTAGTAATAGGTCTAGTTACGAGAAAAAGGAAACTTGCTTTTTCCTTCAGAGTAATTTGTAGGCAAACTCTTGCCTCATTTGAAGACACTGGATTAATTGCAGGAGACTGTATTTGACAAATTTGACTTTTTGTTTCTCCCTCCACTTCTCAGCCTCAAATTTTGAAGGCAATTGGGCAATTTATAGCACATCAGAGGGTTTAGCAACCATGCTCAGAGATAGTAATTATGGTAAATGTGTTCTCCTTGAAAGTGCTTGCATGAGAACTTGGGAAACTTGGTACTATACATGCCTGCTGCTGCAAATCCAGGAAAAATGTGTTTCTTTGGGTAAGAATTGAGAGAATTTTTTTGACCTGCAAAATGTTTGCCAACAAGACTCTGACACCTATTGTTGTAGGAAGCTTTTGTGCATTTTTAAAATCGGATTGTTTTCAGGTCCTTTCCAATAATTCAAGACTTACTTTGTTTACTGTTCCTATAGCATAATCCTAGGAACTGCTGTTACCCAGCTTGCTGTATTTTCCGTTATTGATAAAAGTTACCCTTCTCCAGTAGCAGTTCTGATTAGTACTAAGTGAGAGAGAATATCTTGAATGCATAAGGCTAGTTATTAGTCTATCTTGTGGATGGAGCAGCAAGGACACTTCAGTTTGTCTGAAAACTGTGGTTTTTTTATGAATTGATGCAATAATCTGTTTAATCTCTAGCGGAAGTAAAACCACCTAGCACAGATGTTAAAAAGGTGGTTTCTGTGGCTCTGTGTAAGACAAAATGTATAGGGTGGATAATTTGCACCTTTGCCTTTAATAGTGAGTCCAGAGAAAGGACTGAATACGAGGACTTTGAAAATAGATTTTAAAAAGGCTAAAACCACTTGCAACATAAACCATAAACTGCCATTTTTTTCCCTCTGCATTGGAGCTTGCTCTGCTAGAGGAAGTGTTGCTTCGGTGCTGTGCTACAGCGGAGTCCTTGTGTCAGAAATATGGTAAAATGCCTGCATGGAATTCAGGTTTTGTTTTAGTAATAGATATTGTCAGCTGGCTTCTAGGCAGATACTTAGTTGGGGTGGCAGCACTGTAGTTCTTTATTTGTGTTAGCTTCTGTTCTGCAAAGGGACCTCGTGGGAAATGGCAATTTGAAGAAAACGTTGTAAGGCAGCAAGCGTTTTATCTTGTATACGTGCAGGTCTGATGATTTGCTTATGTTTCTCTAACCCTCTCCCGGATTTTGGTCTGTGAGGGAACGCTTTGTGAGTAGAGTGGCTCATCTCTAGGTCCTTTTGCATGCAAAGACGCCAAGAGCCAAGTTGCCTTTGCGCACTTATGCACCAGGACTGAGAACAAACATACGAAACTCTTGAACAAAGCTACTCTTGTGTAACTGCTTGCTTTCTTTTAAGTTCTAACTTCCCCTACCAGATACACAAATGCACTTTTAGAGTAGTGCTTTAAAATTTTTACCCCTTATTTTAAATGCAAGGCTTTTGATTTAAATGAACTGAATGCTCTAAACTCATTGCAGTAGGGTTCTGAGGGGTCAGTGGCTCTTGGAGTAAAATGAAGATCCTGAGAATTGTTCTGTTGCTGAAAGGTATCTGTCCTTTTATGCCCATGGTTTCACTGTAACACATGAAAGGATTTCTGTGGAACTAAAACTAAGCTATTAAATTTAATGTTTTAGGCATGGGAGCAAAGCTTTACAAAAACTCACACCTTGTTTGATATGTCAGCTATCTCATTGTATGTGTTGAAGTAGATTCACCTTTTTGCATCATAAAACTAGCAGTTTTATCTAAAGTTACATAAACAATAAATATCTAAGTAGGCATATGTAAGGCATAATCTATTTGCAGACTTGGCAGATTTTGAGTTTATTACCTATAAGACAGTGACCTATTTGGGTACTTGATTCTTCTCTTACCAATGATTTTGACCCTTCAGTTTCCTCTGTGTGTTTTTTTTTTTTAATAAATAAGCTGTGTAGAAATTATTGAAAGTTTTTGAGTGCTCTTTTGATCTAGTCATCTGAAGAGGAATTGTTTCCATACCTTGAGCTGAGGACATATGGCAGCATTGGGTATTAAGCTCTAGCGCCACTCTTGAACAACCAAAATGGATGTTTTTTCCATTACAAGTAAATGTCGTCTTGTTTTCCAGCCCCGGTATCTGCTGAAGTTTGAACAAATCTATCTCTCCAAACCTACACATTGGGAAAGAGATGGAGCACCCTCACCTATGATGCCCAATGAAGCCAGACTGAGAAACCTTACGTAAGAACGAACTCTGTAGTGGATAAACACAAGGAAGGACTGGCTCTGCATTACTAATTGATAGTCTTTTTCAATTTAGTAGTGCATTGAAAATTTTATAATTACTGCTTTATTTAAATTTCAATGTCTAGTTGTTAAACACAGATGACGATTGATGATTTGGTAATAATTCTTAATATTACCAGTGAGTCCTTAAATAACTGCATCCATTATCCTTCTGTACAACCTTGAGTAATAACTGACAGATAACACGATGGTGCTTTTATTCTGTAGGTATTCAGCCCCCTTGTATGTGGATATAACTAAAACAGTTATTAAAGAAGGGGAGGATCAGTTACAGACACAGCATCAGAAAACTTTTATAGGAAAAATTCCTATTATGTTACGTTCAACGTACTGTTTGTTGAATGGCTTAACTGACCGTGATCTTTGTGAACTGAACGAATGCCCGCTTGATCCTGGTGGCTACTTTATCATTAATGGATCAGAAAAGGTAAGGGATTATACCTTGCACAGCTATCTCTACAGACACTTAAAGTTCTTTTACTTGTTTCCATGTGTTTTGCCAGGAGTGTAAGCACTTTTATTCCAGTGTTTCACAGTTATTGTGAGCGCTCATGGTCTTGTAGAAAGATGGGCTTTTACTCCTGTGTTAGGACTTTCTCGAGCCACCTTTTCTTCTTCTGAGGCCCATTTCCCTTCTTCAGTTTCACAAACGGTTCTGCATTGAATGCCACTAAGTACTCTAGATAGTTTCCTTTCATTTTTCAACATTGCAGAGCAGCATGTACTCTAAACTGAGGTATTTCTTCACTCGGAGTCTCCTCTAGTTTGTTCACAGCTGTATAGATGCATTTTATTATAAGAGTAGGTTCTTCCTTCCATTGCTGTGGATTCAGCTCTAGCAAATTGTATCCTCTCCGTGCTTGTGCCTCACCAGTGAAACTTCCAAGTTATTGTAACTGACACTGAATAGAATTGTATTTTTCTTCTTGGGGGGGGGAGGGGGGAAAATCTGGCTTTGACCATCAGAGCTGGCGTTTAAACTTAAGTGCCTGTGTAGCATGTTGGCTTTGGAAACGGATAGCGAAACGCTTTCTTTATCAGTGTTGAGCCTAAAGCTAATAGAAATGTCTCAGCACAGCTAGCAAATGTGGTAAGTACATCGTAGAGAACAGTGTTCTTGGAGTCTTTTTAGTTATTCATTCTTACCTAGGTGTATGTTTTGCTTAATACTGTATTTTTAAAATTGACTTCATGCTGTGCAGTGTTCTTAAAGTTAAGGCACCTGAAGGAGTAGTAGAAACACACTGTGCTCATTACTTTCAGCATGCCCTTTTGTCAGTTACTTACAGGTGTTCTTGTTTCTAACACAGGTTCTGATTGCTCAAGAGAAAATGGCTACAAACACAGTGTATGTGTTTGCAAAGAAAGATTCAAAGTATGCCTACACAGGAGAGTGTAGGTCTTGCCTGGAAAATTCCTCTCGACCAACAAGTACTATATGGGTTAGCATGCTGGCCAGAGGTGGGCAGGTACGCTTAGGCACTAATAACCCTTGCCCTGGGGCTTACAACAAAGATTGTTTTAGGAGTTTTGTTACTGTCCTGTCTCTTCATGTCGTTTACTTTTGGGATTTTGAGAAGAAATTTCTTCTCATGCTAAGTTGTAAAGAAGGTAAAATTAAATTAAAATGTATTCTGTTTGTCATAGATTATGCCTGTCTCTGGGACAAATAATTTGAGGATTGAAATGAAGATTCAATTTGTGGCAGGTTTTAGGGTGAGGTGAAAAAAAAAAACTTTAGAATTACTCTAAATGAGTTTTTAGAAAATCCAAACAAGCTATGTCCTGTTTTTTGACAAAGGACAAGAATAGGAGCAGAGACCCTGTCTTTGCTGATGGCTGAGCTAGTGTTTAGATGTGTTCTGCAGACCACATTTTAATTCATATTGAACATCTAATTGTGCCATCTGTGAGGGGAAATAAGCGCTATTCATAACTTAAAAAGCTGAAGGTGTCAGTACTCAGTTACCATTGCACTGATGTTTGGAAATTCCCAAACATGTTCCAAGAGCAACTTCAATAGAAGCTTTACACCACTCTCGCTCCTGATGGCTGGAGCACTCTAGAGCACTCTGCATCCCACAGTGTTTGTTTCTGTCTTGGAACGGGGAATAATCACAAGAAGGGAGTCTTACACAGTGGATTAGAAAAGTTGGACTTAAGCTGACAGAAGGAAAGCTGAAGGTGGATAGGATTGGTCTTTGCAAATACACAAAGGGAGAGAAATTATGCATACAGGTGAATGAGTAGTATTATTTAAATTCCTTTGTATCAGCAAAAACCTTCCAACTTCTTGCAGACTTAACATTTCAAGTTAGAAATGTTTTTAAAACAAAAAAAGTCACTGCTGGACTAAGGTTTCAGAATAGCTGCTTAGTTGGCCCGCTGAGAAGTCATGGTTTCCTGTAGTGATTTAATAAATACACTTATGCTGTATCATCCAAATCCAGAGAGGTACTTTTATTTAAAGACAAGATCATTTAAGACTAATGTATGTTTTTCCCCATCTTTTCAGGGTGCGAAGAAGAGTGCTATTGGTCAGCGCATTGTAGCAACTTTGCCATATATCAAACAAGAAGTCCCCATCATAATTGTCTTTCGTGCACTAGGCTTTGTGTCCGACAGGGACATTTTGGAGCACATCATATATGATTTTGAAGATCCAGAAATGATGGAAATGGTAATATATGTTAAATAAGTTATTTCCTGGCTTGACATCTGGTGATGTGTAGGTGTGACTAATTATCATTCAAAGTATTGTTAATTTTCAAATTGTAATTTATTACTTTATTATTTTTTGTGGGTTGTCTATTAGAAATGTCAAAAGTTCTCTGTCTAAACCTGTTTTAATGAGTATTTTAAGTGAACAGAGTGCAGTGGAAATTTCAAAGAGTTAATATGTATTTGGAGAGCTATAGCTTAGCTTGCTGCTATTGAATTTAATTGTAAAATCCCAATTTATACCTGAAACAGCAACAGGCCTAGAATGTACTTGAATGAGAACTATTTGCTGAAGTCTAAACTATTTTTTTGTGTGCTTCCCACATGCTCCATTGCTGTTTTCTGTTGCTGTTGATAGAGCTAGTATAGTAAAGCCAAAAAGACCTGGATCAGTAATTAGCAGTTCCTGAAAAGAATCATCAGCAAACTACTGTGTAGTTTCCTTCAACCCCAACAGGCACTGGATGCTACAGGATTTTGCTGTATTTTGTGCATTAGGTCAAACCTTCGCTGGATGAAGCATTTGTCATTCAGGAGCAAAATGTTGCTCTAAACTTCATTGGATCAAGAGGTGCAAAGCCAGGTGTCACCAAAGAAAAGAGAATCAAGTACGCTAAAGAAGTCTTGCAGAAGGAAATGCTCCCGCATGTTGGTGTCAGTGACTTCTGTGAAACCAAAAAGGCCTATTTTCTAGGGTATGTCAGGATATTCTGTCACACATCTGCACCCTGAATAAAGTTTTTATTTACATATATGTATGATTGGAAGAATGCACTGAATGGAAGTTTGTTTTTATCCTCAGTCTTCTGGATACGCAGTGATAAACTTTAGGGCACTCGTATATTTTTGTAGCTGAGAAAATGCAAACGTTGATAAAATAGGAAAAATGTTGAAACAAAACAAGCCTCCAGGACATTCTGGATCTTAAGTTGGATGTATTCTGGATCTTAAGTTAGATGTAAGGATAGTGAGAAATTACTCTTTTTTTTGACATCGTGTTGCGTGGACAAGCTATAGAGGTTGATAAGTAATGTGTAGATAACTGATAAGCTGTTTGTAATGTAAACTCACTCTTTAAAATTATTAGCACATCCTCTTGATCACTGCTTATTGGTATGCAGATGAAGGGTAGCATCAGGATATTTACCACTTTACACCTGATTCCACAGCGTAAACATGGCCCATATTACAGTACAGGACAGACATGTGGCAGAAGATGCATTGCCATCATGATGTAAATACTAACTTCTCTCTATAGTTACCTGAACTTTCAGTGGGTCATTCATCCGTACAGATGAAACAGTTCACTGATTTATCTATGAAAGCATGTAATCTTTGTTGTGAATGTCTGCTGTCAGTTTGAAACATAAACTGTCTTATTTGCTTAGGTATATGGTTCATAGATTGTTGCTGGCAGCACTGGGAAGAAGAGAGCTTGATGACAGAGATCATTATGGCAACAAAAGACTGGATCTTGCTGGGCCACTGTTAGCTTTCCTGTTCAGAGGGTAACTATAATATATATGTTTTCTTTGGAGATAATGGTAGAGGCATTGCCAACTCCATGCTTCTAAATCAATCAGACTATGCTGTTGTGTCTGATACCTGGTCTTCGGCAACACAGCCTGTATCTGATCATGACTTTTTTGTGGAGTAAGTTTCCTCTAATAGCAGGCGGCTAGCATTAACTTGTTTTGAAGCATATTTGGTGCATGTTCACAAACGAGTTAATTTGTTTTGTTCCCCCCGCCCCGTCCTCTAGTTACAGATTCCTTGCTTCTTTTCAGGAGGCCAGTGACATTTTTTCTAAATAATGGAGTAGGCTGCATTGCTACAGTACTGTTTAATCATGTTTCTTGGCATCTTCTACAGAATGTTTAAGAATTTGCTAAAGGAAGTAAGAATATATGCGCAAAAGTTTATTGACAGAGGAAAAGATTTCAACTTGGAACTGGCAATTAAAACAAGAATTATTTCAGACGGTTTGAAGTATTCATTGGCAACTGGAAACTGGGGTGACCAGAAGAAAGCTCATCAGGCCAGAGCAGGAGTATCTCAGGTACAATAGCTGAATAAGGCATGGTAGCATTTGTCGGGTTTACATAAGAGTAAAGCTCATGGGAGAGTTTAACAGTGCTTGGTAACCATGCACGTTGCATGTTAAATAGAGCCATTTTTAAAAGGAAACTTCCATAGGTGAAACGGGGGATGATCCAAATAGTTGAGTCTGGTGTGGGGTTTGGGTTTTTTTGTTGTTGTTGTTTGGTTTTGGTTTTCGCCGCTGTGTTCACTGCTAAACAGTTGGGGTAACTCTTGTAAAGACTTTCTATGTTAGGGCATGTGCTTGTGTGTCTGGTCAAGCCCTAGTCCCAGGGAGTCTTTAGGGAGGATGGATTTCTTTAATTACTTCTAGTGTTTCACAGGTGGTTAAAGAAACTTAAGTGACACCATGCCATATAGCAGTTATGTATTCCACACGTAATGATGAGCATTGACTTCATTAGCCCAGAGTAGTGCTTAGTTGAGCCTGTTTCTTATAAAGGTGGAAACAAAAAAGAGGTGACAGTTTTTAAATGCTAGCACATTTTGTTGTCTGGAGCCCTGGTGAGATCACAATTAAGGGAAAGCAAAGTCAGGAAGGGTGTGAAGATGGTAGCTGTCCCCTAGTGGTGTGTTGTTGGTGTATGTGTATGAGGGGCTTGTTTGCTTTTTAAATAAACTTGCACTTCAGGCTGTAAAAATACTTTTTTTAATTTTTGAGAAGCCTTGAGCAGACTCTGAGAAGAATGTAAATGCTAATTTGCTCCTAATAACTAAGTTGTCTTGGTTTTTCAAACTAAGTTTGAAAAGATCTATGTGTCATTGTACTAGCAAACCCTCCTGGTGAAAATGCAGCTTAAAAAGTATTTTTACAAGTATCAGTTGTTCTAGTTACTTGATCAGGGTAAGCTATGCTAGAAGAATCAGAGCTCTGCTTGGATAACTGTGTTTATGCTGGGCCTTGCCATAGTAGAAGCGTGCTCTGAAAACTTCTGCCAAAACACTGGTTAGGAGCTTGAGATTTTAAGGGTAAACTTAGACTAAGATTAGTGGAGGTGAATTAAAAAGTGTAGCTAACAAAAATCAGAGCTATTTTAGTTATTTTCAAGTATGTAATTTCTAGGGGGCATTGCTCCTTCGCTCTAATGTATCATGCCTGTCAACAACACACTTAACAAGCTTTGACTAACTGAATTCCTTACTATATGCAGGTGTTAAACCGCCTGACTTTTGCATCTACGCTTTCCCATCTGAGACGCCTGAATTCTCCAATTGGTAGAGATGGTAAACTAGCAAAGCCCAGACAGCTGCACAATACATTGTGGGGAATGGTTTGCCCTGCTGAGACCCCAGAGGTAATGAAAGTAGTGTTTATGGCAGTACTTACTCATGCCTAACTGCTTTTATCTACTATTTTATAGCCATGGCACTTGTAATGATTACTTGCACTTTTTTTTCAAATTCTGACATGAATATTTAGCTTTATAGCTAAATCTGTAGTTGAATGGTAGAAATTAATAAAGTAATATGTTTTGTGTCCAGTTCCTGAGGACTTAAAGTTTAATTTCTCAGATCTACTTGGGGGAATCTCTTGATTTGGAAAGGCAAGTTAACTTTGTGTTTCTACTAGGGTCATGCGGTAGGACTTGTGAAGAACTTGGCCCTGATGGCTTACATTTCTGTGGGGTCTCAGCCATCCCCAATTTTGGAATTCTTGGAAGAGTGGAGTATGGAAAACCTGGAAGAAATCTCTCCAGCAGCAATAGCCGAGTATGTGCAAATGCAACTGTTCAAAGAAACTTAAGCTTTTTATCGTGCACAGCACTTCAAGGGTTTGGGTTTTAGGGTTGTTTGCTTATTTAATTTGTTTCATTTTTCCCTCTGTCCAGTGCTACCAAGATCTTTGTTAATGGCTGCTGGGTAGGAATACACAAAGATCCAGAGCAGCTCATGAATACCCTAAGGAAGCTCCGTCGTCAGATGGACATCATTGTGTCAGAGGTATAAATTTTTACATCTAGACTTTGGGTGTCTTTTTAGATGAGAGGATAATGCCTTGATACTACTTTGCAAGCTCCAAATAGCATTACTTGCAAGTCTCTTCTGAACATACTTCACATTGCTTGTTTTTTTCTCTTTTGGGAGTTTTGGGGCATTTGGTGCTTTTTGGGTTTTGTTTTTGTTTGTTTGATCTTGTGTGTCGTTTGTTGTTTGGTTTTGTGTTGTGTTTTGGTGTTTTTTGGGTTTTGTTTTTTGTTTTTAAAAGAGGATCTAGTTGAAAAACCAGTTGAAAATAGTCTCTTGAAATGCTTCTCTTTGTAGGAGTGTTAATGTTTGTTCTGTGCTGCTGATAGCACCTGTAAGGTTTTTGCTTTAGGCAACTTTGTTACCCTGTTTTGTGTTCTGTAGTCCTGATTCTGGGATGAGACTTTGTACTCGCGGGGTGCTGCTTTCTTGTACAGGTCTCAATGATTAGAGATATTCGTGAGCGAGAAATCCGCATCTATACTGATGCAGGCAGAATTTGTAGACCCCTTTTAATTGTGGAAAAACAGAAGTTGCTGTTGAAGAAAAGGCATATTGACCAACTGAAGGAACGAGAGTATAACAATTACAGGTGAGATATGTTTCTGAAATTCAGCTGAACGTCTAATTTTCCATCTTGGAAACTGCAAGTTCCCTCAGATTGGAGAGAGAAATGTTTAAAGCTTTGTGCGGCACAAAGATGCTTTCTCTGTCCGGTAGCTTGATTTGTACTTTTTATCACACTGAGGTAGTGGTAATAATAATAAGCCACAGAAGTCCTCGCTCTTGTTACTGCTGAAGAGACCCATTTTATGTATTAGCTGAATGTTTCAGACATTGGTTATTCAGTTGGCAGGATCTCGTGGCCAGTGGTGTAGTAGAGTACATTGATACACTGGAAGAAGAGACTGTGATGCTGGCAATGACTCCAGATGACTTGCAAGAGAAAGGTGTGGCATATTGTTCAACATACACACACTGTGAGATTCACCCATCTATGATCCTGGGAGTATGTGCATCTATTATCCCTTTCCCTGATCACAACCAGGTCAGTGCATCACTTCTGACATCCTGCTTTTAAAGTTCATAAAAAAACCTACAGGTGTATGTGTAAAGAGCTTTATGTGTGTGTATACATATATTTACTGGTCTTTCCCTGTCTGTCTAGTCTCCCAGGAACACATACCAGTCTGCTATGGGTAAACAGGCTATGGGAGTTTACATTACAAACTTTCACGTTCGTATGGATACACTGGCACATGTGTTGTATTATCCTCAGAAGCCCCTTGTAACAACACGCTCCATGGAGTACTTGCGATTTAGAGAATTACCAGCAGGTATGTTGTCAGTTAATGTTTAATAAACAAAAATACCACTGTTTTGTTTAAGCTATGTCACAAATGTTGTGTGTAGACTGCCTGAATATTTAGCAAATGTATATAATTTAAAAATTAATTATAGGTTATATGTTAACTTCTAGCTGGATACATAGATTGCAAAAAATACACTTGATAGTGTTGCAGCTGAAACTACCCATAGTCTGCTGAAATCTGACTGGAAAAGTGCATTTTCTGTATTGGTATTTGCTAGGTTCTTCACAAGGGGTCACTCTTGACTCTCTTTTCTACCCAAAGTTGCCTTTGATGATGCTACATGGGTTTTCTGTGTGGGACCTGGAGATTTTATCTCAGAAAGGCTAGAACCGCTTCACTGTAGAGAATACAGCTTCTTTTGAGTTACAAGTAAAGCCTGTATGGTATGTGTGCATCCTTTCAACGTATTTTCTTTGCGTTTTATAGGTATCAACTCAATTGTAGCCATTGCATCATACACAGGCTATAACCAGGAAGACTCTGTCATCATGAACCGTTCTGCTGTTGACAGAGGCTTTTTCAGGTAAGACTTCGTAAATTTTTTTAACTGCTTGGGGTGGGGGGAAGTATACAGAGTTGTCCAGAAGCTCAAGAAAAGTTAATCTTACACTGGAAGACACCGTTCTCCAAATTTTTTCCAAATCTTTCCAACGTCAGAAACTTTTTAATGGGGTTGGAGGCAGAAGCACAATGAAAATCGTAAATGTGTATCTTGGCAAAACACAGTAAGGAATGGCTCATCCTGTGTTTAACCTGACTTCCCACTGTCTTCCCAGCTGTTCCATTTTGGTCTTTATTATGTTTACTCTTCTTTGTACAAATGGTTAAATGAAAAAATATTTGGACTCTCTGCTGTTATATTTTCATATAACTTTTGCCAGTTCTATGGACTTCTTAATGGCAATATTGCAGCTTTGTAATACAGTCTTGTCTTTAGTAGCGTGACAATTGCTACCAGTAAGGATTGGCATGTTCCTCTCCCTAGTAGGAACTGCTGTTGGGACAACTGGCAACTGATGTGACTTTGTGCATTATAGTTTTTAGGATGGCTGTGGTTAGCTCTATAGCTGGTCAATGGGTTTCTGCTTTTGTTCATTTTCTTTTGTCCAAGCTGAGGCCAAGAAGTGTGTGCTTGGTATCTTGGATCTACTGCCTTCCAATGTAGAAAAAGTATGAGACTAGTAGATTTTTATGGTTCACATGAAGCTTTTGTAGAATCCCTGGTGTTCATGGGAGCAGTTAAATGTGGATAATAATTATCTGGAAGGCTGTGGCTTTGGTGTGCTGGCAACTGAGGCAGCAAACAAAAAAGACCCATAAAGCCCCAGAAAGAAGCCTATATAAATTGAAAGTTTTCCACTGCAGCTCAGTACAACTGAGTGTGGCACTGCAAGGTAGTGGTAGAAGCCTAAAAATGTTTGCAAAACGGTAGGTATAAGGAGAAAAGTAATATGAGAATGATATGATGAAGATGTGAATAATAACTACTTTTGAGATGTCAAGCACATCCAAAAGTCTCTGCAGTTCATCAAAAATTAGCATGTTATCTATAGGTACTTTGGTAATATCTGAAAAGTGACCATCAAAATGCCATCTGAAGCTTTTTTGGGTTTTGGCTTTGTTTTTGTTTTCCCGTCCTCAGTGGTGGTCAGATTAATGAGACTTTAGAGGAAAGGTTGTGTGGTGTATGAACATTATTTGTTTTGGTTGTCACTAGTAACAGTGGCCATAATATGTGATAAAAGGGTGACTATAGTGAATGAGGAAAAGTGATGCTGGTTTCACTGGAGAAGGCTTTATAACTTTTTTCAGATCTGTGTTCTATCGCTCATACAAAGAGCAAGAGTCTAAAAAAGGGTATGACCAAGAGGAAGTTTTTGAAAAGCCTACACGTGAAACTTGCCAAGGTAAGATACAGGAGTGTATGAAGAATGACTTTTTAAATTAAACTTCTGTAGGCTAGGTGGTTAATGTTGTTGAACCGATTCAGTCTTTATTTTGGGACATATAAAATAGAAATGTATATAGCAAAATATATCAGTTGAGATACTTGCATAAAATTATCTTTAGACATTTTAGCAGTAGTCTGAAGTTGCAAGCAGACCTGTTGAATTTCTATAGAACATTAAAGTCAATATGTTGAAAAATTTGGGTGTCTACTTTTTTCTTCTTTTTTTTTTCCCCAAAGGTATGAGACATGCAATCTATGACAAACTTGATGATGATGGTTTGATAGCACCTGGGGTACGTGTGTCTGGGGATGATGTTATCATTGGCAAAACAGTAACGCTGCCAGAAAATGAAGACGAACTGGAAAGCACTAACAGACGTTTCACAAAGAGAGACTGTAGCACTTTTCTGCGAACTAGCGAGACTGGTATTGTAGATCAGGTCATGGTAACCCTTAACCAGGAGGGATACAAGTTCTGCAAGATTAGGGTGAGCACTGACATGTGTGCTTTCTACTTCTAATAATTTTTGTTCTTTATTTAAGTTACCAATTGAATGTTTTCCTATGGCTTACAGGTACGGTCTGTAAGAATCCCACAAATTGGAGATAAATTTGCCAGCAGACATGGTCAGAAAGGAACCTGTGGTATCCAGTACAGGCAAGAGGTAGTGATTTTTTTCTTTTCCTTCTTAACATTTTCTCTCAGATCTTCTTAGCACTGGAACTGTCTTAAGTAAGTTGTCTGTGGAATATCTACTCAGGTGCAATGTATTGACTTAAATTTAGCTAAAGTATGTTTAGAAAGGCACACAGCTGCTTCTTATGTGGTACTTCAGTGTTGTTGAAATGCTTTAAAAGATGTAACTTGAATCCATGGAACTGCTTTTCTTAAAGCTGATATTCTGGCAAGTACTGACTGTCTGTTTCCCTGCTCTAGGATATGCCCTTCACCTGTGAAGGCATCACACCTGATATAATTATCAACCCCCATGCCATCCCCTCCCGCATGACCATTGGTCACTTGATTGAGTGTCTTCAGGGGAAGGTAAGAGGAATGTTTTATGCTGCGTGTCTGAGCAATATGAATTAAAATGCCTTTTTTTTGTCTTTTTGTTTTTGGTAAAGGTATTACTCCCTGGTAGGTGTTAACCCACTAAAAATTAAGGATTGTTCTCCAGTTACTTGATAGCAAAAGCATGTTTCTTGGGGAAAACCTAGAGTCCTGCAAATTTTGTCCAGCAAGTCAGACTACAGCATATTCTCTCATCTGTTGCTTTTATTCCGAACACTTCCTGTGACCTAGAAAAAGGAGTTGAGCAAAATTGTTGATACTGTATTTTTTTTTTTTTTTAAATCTCACTATAAATTGTGTAGCTGGTAAACAAAACAAGATAGGGTACTGTCATGGGCATGGAATCTTAAGTTCTGGCATTAAGAGTTAAAACTGTGTGAAACTGCTTAATGTTGTCTGACTAGTCCTTCAGAAATCTGACAAGCTTTTGCAAATCCCTTCTCTGTAGGTGTCTGCAAACAAGGGAGAAATTGGTGATGCTACACCTTTTAATGATGCTGTTAATGTGCAGAAGATTTCCAATCTTTTATCAGATTATGGCTATCATCTAAGAGGAAATGAGGTATAATCAAAATAGCAATTCACTAATTTTTTTTTAATATACATTTGATGGATAGTAAGGATTATGGTTCAGTGATTGCATTGACTACTTCAGGTCCTCTACAATGGCTTCACTGGTCGAAAAATCACATCGCAAATCTTCATTGGTCCTACATATTATCAGCGGTTGAAGCACATGGTAGATGACAAAATCCATTCTCGTGCAAGAGGGCCAATCCAGATACTTAATAGACAGCCCATGGAAGGCAGATCTCGGTAAGGATGATTATTAGTTTTTCTACAGTGTTTTCTTATTCTTTGAAGTTTTGTAGCCGTAAAAATTAGCTGCCTCAACTTTGCAGCTAGAAGTTAAGTAGCTCACCCCAATTAGCTACCCATTTTCATGTGTTTGGCTTAAGATGATTTATTGGGTGTAGGTGTCAAGGTTCTGGTAGTAGGAGGTGCTGCTGGAGATGGTCTCTCTGAGACAGGACCAAGGGTTGCCCTGTGCTGGACACAGACACTTAAGCTGGCTCCAACAGATCCACCACTGGCCAAAGCTGAGCCCATCAGTGACACCGGTGGCACCTCTGTGGTAACATACTTAACAAAGGGTAAAAAGGACTGCACAGCAGCTGTGAGAGAAGAGTGAGAAAATGCGAAAGGAACAGCCCTGCAGACACCCAGGTCAGAGAAGGAGGAGGTGCTCCAGGTGCTGGAACAGAGATTCCTCTGCAGCCTGTGGAGAGACCATGGTGGAGCAGGTTGTCCACCTGCATGCAGCCCATGCAGGACTGTGGTGGAGCAGATATCCACGCTGCAGCCTGTGGAAAGCCCACGCTGGAGCAGGCTCCTACCAGGAGCTGTGATCTGTGGGGAACACATGCTGCAGCAATCTGTTCCTGAAGGATTGTATCCCGTGGGAAGGGCCCATGCTGGAGTGGTTTGTAAAGGGCTATCCCACGGGAGGGACCCCATGCTGGAGCAGGGAAAAAGTGTGAGGAGGAAGGAGCTGCAGAGAGGAACTGTTATGCACTGACTGCAACCCCATTCCCCCTGTGACCACAGGGAGGGGAGGAAAGAGCTGGGAATGAAGGAGTGAAGTTGAGCCTGGGAAGAAGGTGGGGAGAAGATGTTTTTAGTTTTGTCTTTGTTTCTCGCTATCCTACTCCATTTTTTTAATAGGCGGTAAATTAAACTGGTTTTCCCCATGCTGAGTCTGTTTTGCCCAAGATATGGTAATTGGTAAGCGATCTCCCTGTTTTTATCTCAACGCACAAGTTTTTCCATCTTAGTTTCTCCCCCTGTCCTGTCGACATCGGGGAGCAAGAGAGCTGCTGGATAGGCATCTGGCAGCCAGCCAAGGTTAAACCACCACAGATAAGCAGAGGATGATTTGTTTACTTCATTTTGCTATACAGTTGTGCTGTGGCCATTAGTTGTCTGACATCTGCTTTAGAAATGCTCAGCAGCAGTTACAAATTACTGTGTTCACATTCTCCCTAACAGTTTTATTCTGAGGTGTTAAGAGGAACATTAATGCAGTTTTACTCTTGCTTTACAATACTGCTGTTGTGTTTCTGATAAGTTACGTGTTCCACCAAGAACTGATGTATTTTGCCAATGAACTCAAAAGTTGTGGGGTGGTTTTTTTTCTTTTCTTCTTTTCAGTGATGGTGGCCTTCGTTTTGGAGAAATGGAACGAGACTGTCAGATTGCTCATGGAGCAGCCCAGTTCTTGAGAGAAAGATTGTTTGAAGCTTCAGACCCATATCAAGTCCATGTTTGTAACCTCTGTGGAATCATGGCGATTGCAAACACAAGGACTCACACCTACGAATGCCGGGGATGCCGTAATAAAACTCAGGTATGTGTGGTTTTCATCAGCCAGCATTTCTCTTTGTGGGTAAGAGGAAATGCCACTTGGGTCAACAGGAGGATAGGGAAGTAAATATTTAAAGAAGCATCAGAACAATTACTATTCTAGTTTCATAACTGTTTGAAGTTTTTATAGTGTCCTAGTTAATTTGGATGTTCCCTTACTAATTTTACAGTGTTGGCTTGTCACTTGGCAGGAAATGCTATTCAAGTATTTCACAGTGCAGAGTTTTCAGAAACTTTAAAAGTAAACACTTGAGAGCTTATTTTTAGAAGTAAAACTCAGAATCACAGGAATTTAGAGCCATGGCCTTTGACTGTCCTCATGAAGATATTTATGCTTGCAGAGCTAGGTGCCCATGGGAGGTCTCGTGTTGCACTTTAATTTAAAAAAAAAAACCAAACCTCTGTGGTGTGTGTTTGGTTACAGAACTTTGTGAAGAGTTAGTGAGAGCAGAGATAAAAATAGTTGCTTTAAACAGGCTTGTTCTTGTGCTAGCAACTGACCGCTACAACTCTAACAATGGTGTTCGGGTTACTGAGGAGATGTGTGCTGGAAATCTTAAGTGCATTTATGGTACATCAAGCACACTTTGCTATGCATGTGTTCCCTGGTTAAATGGCTCTTGTTTACGATCAGATCCCTTGGTTGCAGGTTTTACCATTAAAAATGTGTTCTGGATAGCTGCTGTGTAGCCTCCCCAAGTGGCTTCCCTCTTGCTTTGCTACTGTCTGTGAGAAATTCTTGTTAAAAGCTTTCATGCATAACTTCAGATTCACTTTTGAGCTAAAGACTTGACATATTTGTGTAGAGGGTGGTGGAAGTTGATGCTTTAGGAGTGCCTATCACAAGCCTTTTGAAATCTCTTTCCAGATATCTTTGGTTCGAATGCCCTATGCCTGCAAACTCCTCTTCCAAGAACTGATGTCTATGAGTATTGCACCTCGTATGATGAGTGTTTAGCCTTTAAAAGGGGTTTGTTTTTTTTTTTATTATGAGACTGAAGTGCTCAGGTCTTGTTTCATTTTGTGTAGGTTGCATTTAAAATACAGTTTCACTCATCTGCTATGTGCTGTTCAAAAGATTGTTTATTTCCTGTAAATAGAATTAAAATTTGTAATCAAACTTGTGAATCTCTTTATTTGTGTATCTGTGAAGTGTGCAAGCAAATTGGTAATCAAAGAACAAGGGAGTTAAGAGGGAATGATTAGTGAGCTAGAAAAAGCCAGAGGTTGCAGCTTTCCAAAATACTGATTTAAAACTGCATAAGTGAAAGTCCTCACATCACATCACAGCTCTGCACCGTCATCTGTGGAAAAAGAAAAACTTATTACGCTCTGTGCTGTTCCAAGGGGTAACATCACAACTTGGGGAGCAGCAGAGTGCCTGAGTTTTTCTCATGTCTTAGCTGAGGGCAAGACCTGACAACTGGGTGCTGACCCCCTCCTTCCTTCCTTCCCTATAGTAGGACTACAGCAGCAGGGGGTGGTAATAGCAAGCATTTTTCTGTGCTGAGATCACCTGGACATGGGACACAGACTCCCTAACCATGTAGTGTGTAGCTATGATGTCTGAGGGTTTGTTCCATCAGCGTTATCAGTTTCCTTTAAGTAATTGTGGACTGCTAGCTTATTGCTTAGTTTGCAGCATGCTACTTGAGAGCTTTCTTACAGCTGTAACATGGTGTGCGTATAAGAAAGAAACCATGAGGCGGTATGTGTGGTACTACACCGTCGCAGAGTTCCTGTGAGAGAGGGAGTGAACATCTTCTATTCTGGGGTATAAGTGTGCTGCTCATGGCACAACTCAGTAAAACTCAATTTCATTCACATCCATAAATAGGGTGTGGGATTAGAGATGAGCTAAAAACCTTTAGTAAAGTTCCTATGTGTAGGTGATACTGGCATTCATTTTATGCTTTTATTTTAATGCCAGGTGCTGTTAATATGCAGGAAGTCTTTTGGCTATTCCAAGGATATAAGGATACAGAAGTCAAGACACTATCTAAAGCTGCTGGGTTTAAAACTAAGGATTATGTCCAAAAATGGATTTGGGCAGGACAGTGTTCTCTACCTGGATGCTATATTCCCAGTGCCTCTGCCTCTAGCATGGTTACAGTTACTTGTTCCAGCTCTCCAGAGCTATTCTGAAGCACGTGTGGCTGTGGTGCTAAGCCATCCTCTTACCAGCTGGAACGAGGGTGGTTGGTTTGCCATCAGCTTTGCACACAGCCCAGCAAAGAGGACCTGGGTTCGAAAACTGGCTGAGGGCTGGAGGGGAAAGGCTTCAGTTCTTGCCTAAAGGCCTGCTGTGGCACACCTGTCCCCTCCCCGGTTGGACACTCCCACATGCAGAGAGACTGGTAGGTACTGGGATGTTTCCAGGATGGGAAAGAATAAGGAGGTCCAAGGACTTGGCAGGAATTTAGGTGCTTGAAGTTCCCCCTCTGCCTTGGGGCTAGTTGTGCCAGTACTGCTCCTAGGACAGATGGGCAGGTTTGGAAGCATCCAGAGAATGCTGAAAGGATGATACAAATTTAGGGATGGAAAACCACTGAAAGTGGCTTTGTAAAAGCCCCAAAAGATGTTTTTAATTTGGTATCTTAATCACCAGTACTTTACAGCACTTGGGGGGTTATTTACTTGAGAACTCTAGCAGCTGAGATTTACTGGGAATGTTTTGCCCAACCAATAAGCAGGTAAAAGCTGCAAGTTAAACTGGTATTTCTAGTGTGTTTGGTTTTGTTTGTGGGTTGTTTTTTTTTCCCCAGAAAGCATTAAATGGAGGTAGTCCTTCTGTATCAAATAACTGAGTCATCTGTTAGGGGAAAAGGGCTGCTGAATGTTCAACAACACTACCTACCTTTGATCAGGGCTATTTCATGCAGAGTTTCCACAACGTGGATTTTTGCAGAAGCTGTTGCCTCTCCTTTGGCATTTGATGCATGACACTCGTATTCTCCAGCATCCTCTTTGCTCAGAGGAGAGATCTAGGGAAAGAAACAGCCCCCACAGCTGCCAGTAAGTATCCTGTGCATAGGTAGAGGTGATTCTGTTTTAAGGTATCTCATATAAATTGTTAATTGCTTGAGACATAATGAGATGAACAGAGTGCATGAAGTAGTGGTTAACTCTTAGGAACCGCACTGACTGCACGATTTCTTCTGTTTGCTCTAAACAGTCTGATTCGGATTGTGGTGGCTCTCTCCAGTGAGGCTGGGGACAAGCACCCACTCCTGGGGCTCAGCCTAGCCGCCTTCTCTGCTAGGCCAGATTAAGTGTGTTGTAATGCTCCCTCCTTGTCTTTTATTGTTTACTTAGTTTGGAGATGTGTGAGAGCACTGTGTGCTTGGTAAGGGGAGGGAGGCAGGGAGAGGAAATCTTCCTACAATATGCTGTATCCAGTCAGTCAGTTCAGCACAATCCTGGGCTCAAACCTTTCCCTCTCCTTGTTTCCACCTCTGCTTTTGCAAGTGATGTGGGAACCAACACTCTGAGCTGTGCTACCCTGCTGCCAGCTTCTCTGCAGCTGGGAGCCGTCCTACTTGCAGTTCCTTTACTGGGAGGCACAGCAGCTCCCTCTGGCCACCTTGCTTCCCTCTTGATGCGTGGCAGTCACTGATTAGCTTGCAGGTCCTCCTGTAGTTTAGGAGGTCTGCTGAGTGAGAACTGATGGCTTCTGTGCTGTGCTATTCCCAGGCAGGTGATGTGCTTCCCTGAGGCACAGCGAAGTTGTGCTAGATCAACAAGGGCTCCTCAGCTCAACTGTGGCTGTGTCTTAGGGATGCCCTGCCTGTACTCATTCCTTCCTAGGCAGGGAGAGGGACTCCTTCCCACTAACGGCAGCAGAAAAGTAATGACATACAGAAAGGAGATCTTTTGAGTCTAGCCTTCTCTGATGATAGACTGCATGCTTCTGCTACATGCTAGACAGAGGTGAAAAACTGCAACGGGTGAGACTGGAGCCAGCAGCCACCCTCACCCCTCATGCCTACTTCACACAGGTGGTTTTCCTCTAACCGCCCTGCCTTATTGCCATGTGTCTTCTGTACTGTTCTTTGTTCACGAGTTGTTTGCAAACTGCACGGGGCTGTTCGCGCAGCTCTGTGCATGCGTAAAGTACTTACAAGCACCCAGCCAGTCACTTCGTGTTTCTCGGGGCCCCCTCGGGTCTGGATAGCCAAGTTTTCCCGGTCCCCAGGCAGAAGCTCCATCCTCTGGACACCATACTGTCCCCGAATTATCTAAACAGAAGGGCAGAAAGGTGTGAGAACTTTGGGGCTTATTTATGCTAGAACTGTTAGGACCATACCTGCATGCGGACAAAATCAACAGTAATTTTACATGAATGTGTTTTGTGCAGGAGCAGTGTGTTTCCTAGTGCCAGCATTTCCCCTTATCCTCTGTGTACTGCAGCCCTAATGCCTCAACGTCTGCGCTGGCACTGCGTTTTCATTGCCTCAGCAGAAATGGATAGAGCAGCACAGCTTTCTGGTGTGGATGGGTGCTGGGCAGTGGGGTGTGCAAACATGCCCTGCACCCATGGTCTCAGAGAACTCATGTGCATGTTCCTAAATGTGTGTTTAGCCCATCAAATGATGCCTGCACTGAACAAGGAGGATTTGTCTGTCTTGCAGCTGCTGGTAGCCATACATCAATCCAGTTCAGCAGGAGCTGACTGTTGTCCTTGTTTGAAGAGACTCCCCCACAACCTCCCTGACGGCTTTTTAGCATGGCAGTAGCAGAGAACCGAGTGTCTGCATGTTGCTCCTGTAATGAGCTCCCTGCATGACCTATCCTCTTCCAAACAGGCCAGGGACAGCCCTGTAGGTTTCTGCTGCAGCAAACCAGGCGGTCCCTCCAGGTGGGCACAGTATTGACGAGAGAGCAGCACTGCAGGCAGGCCCCGGTGCTGTGTATCTGAGCCCAGAGCATAGTGTGGGGTAAGTGGTGCTCAGCCCCTGTCATCACCAGGTCAAGCAGTCTCTCGGCCTTGAGAAAGAGACACGAAAAGCAGAGCAGCGCTGACACTCAGTGTAAACATGGCCTCTGCTTGTAAATGAGCAGAAAATGCTGCCAGGGTCAAGGTGCCCACATTGTATGCTCCCCCAACACTCTGCTCTGGGACCCTTATGAATAGGGTTTGCTGTCTCAAAGCAATCTCTGGGCCAATCTAGGTTTGGGTTTTTTTTTCTCTGTAGTATTCTTCATCTAGTATTTATTTCAGTTACTTTAAGACCCCCTCCCAAGTGTCCACAAACCTGCGGCATTTGAAGAGGCTACAGGGGCTAGGCAGTGGCTCTCAGCCCTATGGCCAAGCTCCTCTCTGCTCCAGACTGGCTCCTGCCCTAAGCCAGATGTTACCAGCACACTGCCGGTTACCGGAGGTAACTGCCCCGTGCGGTTCCTGTGCCTGACGTGGGCCAACCGTGTCCAGCCACCTCGGAGTCACTGCCGCCCGCAGGGTGACAGCAGGTCAAGGGACATTCCCCGCGTGCTCTGAATACCAGGCGCTACCAAGAGAAACACAAGCCCTGTTCTGCCTCAGGATCAACAAGAGTTTAGACAAAGATTAAGCAAAGCCAGATGTTTGGGGGCGGACGGAACTGCACAGATGGGAGAACTCATTAAAGATATGTGTTTCTAAGGAGGGTTCTGCTCTGGCCTTCAAGCTTACCAGGCAGTTTCAGCTGCCTCAGGCTTGCTATGCTCCAAGAGCTCCTAGCAGGGCCCTTACCTTGTTCCAGATGAGGACAGGGGTTGGGATGCCTATGACTTCACAGCTCAGGTAGATCTGTGCTCCTGTCACATTCCAGATGTCCTTAGGAGGGGTCACGATGGAGGGTCCTGCAAAAAGGGAGAAATGCTTTTAAGTACCAGGTGACTGCAAGCCTGGTTCCTTGCTAGCCTTTTAAGTGGGGCTGGTCACTTCTGACAGGTTTTGAGGGTACGGTGGAGGGGGGCCCTGCTTGGAGCAAAGCTTGCTGGACTGATCCTGTTGTCCCGAAAGTGGGATAACATACCCAGTGTGCAACACTCCAATATGCACACAGAGTAGAGGTATTTTATTTATACCATATTGTGCAGATATGGGTGCTAGGTGGTATTCCACAAAGCCAGCGCACCACACAAAGGAATCACCACATATTTATCCTGTTACACAATTAGCGAAAAAATAGAGAACCTCCCAAATTTACATTCATTGGCTAGTAATTACCACATTGATTATTATTGGTTACACATACTTAAATTATAGCGTGTGCTCCTAGAAAAGGGGGGGGGGTAATTTGCATAGTCCCTCAGTTGAGTCGGTGGTCGCGATCTCCCCCCACCGCTGCCTTTACCCCAGTTACAGTGGATTCTGCTGATCTCGTAACAGTTACATTTTTCAAGAGTAAAAGAACAACTTAGTCTTCATGGTTTACTGCTTAGGTACAACGACTTCATCTTCTTGACCACTAAATCTGGGTTCATTAATATATTTTTTAATTGTGTTGTCTCCTGCTGACCTGCCCCCCCTAGAATCTTTAATTTATCTCCAACATCAATCCCACATCACAGCACTTCCCTCTCCAAAACTACACATGTATCCAACCTTAAACTGTTCAGGCTGATGGGCACTTGCCCCCGATGGAAACTCAAGTGTTGAGAAGTTCAGGTGATCAGCCCATCTACTTGCACGGCTGAGGTCAGACCGTGTTTTTATCCTCTCTTAGGGACTGAGCAGGACTTTACGAACTGGTGCCTCTGCTCACCAAGTGCATCGCTGTCACTGAGCTGGCATGGAGGAGAGGACCCCCTACCAGACAGGGGGGGTCCCACTCTCCCATGCCACAGAGAGCTTGGCCAGCTTTGCAGCATCCTTTCTCCAAGAATGATTTTAATTTGCAGCAAAGCCCATGGCAGCTGGCTAGCAGAATTCAGTGTTACGCTGCTCCTGTCTTACCTATGTGAAATATTCGGCCAAAGGAGGCTGGCTAGAGGGTGGCAGAGCTTTCCTTGGGGGGGGACCCTGGAAGGGACCAGGTGAATGCAGAGCTTCATTTCCCCAAAGAGCTCTGGTCCCTGGTTAAACAGGGAGTTGTTTCTAAAGCTAGATGAACAGAGCTGTTTTGCAGATCTGGCTGCAGATGTTTACCCCTCAGGCTGGGAAATGTTGGAGATGTAACCCATATCCCAGGAAGGGAAGAATGGCTTTTTCTGTTCAGTCCCTCTTTAGTGTGGCTGTTGTGCAAAATGCAGCTATTAATTCCCCACAATAGGAAGTGCAGACGAAAGGAGCACATAGTGTTTATTTCCACTTATTGATAGCTTGAAGGACACAGCAGATTTTCCCCTTCTGTGCTGAAGATGCGGGCAGTAAATGTAAACTGAAGCTCCCATTAGGCTCCACCAGGAGAAGGCATTTCCTATGCGAACAAGTACTCCAGAGCCAGCCTGACTGAAGCCTCTGGGTATGCTGGCTCACAGACCATGGCTCATTCCCAGCCCCATAAAAGAGGGGCAGATTTGGGTCCTGGTGCTCCTGCTGGGATCCTGAATATGCACTGACATCAACCCTGCACGTGCACTCTGCCCTGCAGCCCTCTTGCGGGCAGTGGGGAGCAGGTTCCAGCAGAAAGCTGGCATCTTTTTTCCTCCTTGGGATCTAGGGGCAGATCCACACTGGTATCGCCAGCCAGAGGACATCAGCCAGCACTCTGTCTTAGCTCCCCACTCCTGAGCAGCTGGTGTGATCCAGAGAAGTGTCTCCTCTTCTCTTCTGAGACTTCTCTGTCCAGGAATGACTGTATGTGGCCTGCTGGTGGGAAGCTGCTAAGAGACCATGGGTGTCCAAATTCTCCATTACAGAGGTATCCCAGTCCTGGTTTTACCAGGAGGTAGATGCTTAGAAGCAGGGAAGTCTTATGTGTAGCCCCAGGCGATGGTTAAAACCACACCTAATGATCAGTACGGGCTGGTTTCCTGGCAAACATCACAACCCAGGTGCTCCTCACCTGCACAGAACTATTTCTGACGGCTGAGAAAAGGATTTGAGCAGGGTTTCATTAAATCGCTTACCCTGTTGTTGGTTGTGCTGCTGCATGGGCCGATCCCTGTGCGCTGGCCGGGAGAGGGGTGTGTCAGTCACAGCACCCTTTCCCGTATGGAAAGGTGCTGGAGTTGCCCTCGCTCCAGGTGGCCCAGAGCAGATCTGTATCCCCAGGCAGAGCCCAGCTCTGCACTCTCAGCAACACCCTACTGGAGGCTGTTCCACGAGCACAACCGTAGTGTAGTAGAGGGGGGCGATCCGTGGGGCTAGCGGCCCCAGGGCGCTCCTGCCCGAAGCCCTGCCTGGCCCCCGCGCAGCAGCAGGGCTGTGGCCAGCCCTGGGTATTGCCGTCCCCACGATGGGGCCACCTCAGGTCACGCACTCTGCTCCCCTTCCCCAGCGTGGCCGTTTCCTGTGCAGCCCTGCTGTTCTTTTTCTGGTGTCCCTTGAACAATAGGGACAATAGGGCGCTCGGCAGCTGCAGTGGGACCCGGACGTCCCCAGGCGGCTTTAGCTCACCCTGTGTTCTGCAAGGACCTCCAGCAGACCTGCACCCAGCACAGCCTGCTGCTGCCTTCTGCTCCAGCCACGCAAACCTCTCCACGTGCAAGGTGCCCTTCCTAGGGCAGCGCTCCGGGCCCGTCCCCGAAAGGCAGGGCTACATTTGCTCCTCTACGACACCATCCTCTTCATCACCGGTTGCTGGGGTTCTCCATGAGGCAAGGAGAAACACAGCTGCTCCCAAATGACCACCATCTCCTGCCACCAAAAAGGAGAGATCCTGATTCTTAGAAGCCAGGTGGATTTTAAAGCACCGTTACGCTCTTCCAGGAGCTGGCTCAGCTCCTCCCTGGTTGGGAACCGGCAGCAGTCAACACACCACTGGACCCCCTGCCCGAGGTGTCTCAGTCTCGGCTGCCACTGAGTTTCCCCCTGTGTCAAGGGCCCGGCACCCTCTGCCCGTGGATGTTTGCTCACCCTGCCAGGAGCAGCTCACACCAGGATTTTTCTGGGGAAAAGAGAGAGGGAATTTCTACCAACCTCCTGGGCAAGAAGAAATTGTTTCTCATCTTCCCTGGAAAGGGGAATTGCCTGCACAGCTTCACAGCGAAGCTCCGGCTGGCTCGGCACAGCGGCCACGGCACAGCCAGAGCCTGGCTGTTACGAGGCAGCCCCGAGCTCGAGCTGGGGCTCTATGTCCTGAGCTAACCAGGAGGAACGTGAGACGCTGCCTTCAGCTGCAAAATGAACTGGGAGCACTCACAGACCTCCGCCTCCATCCGGCACAGCCCTGAGGCCGGGAGGGAATACACATCCCGAGAGATCCAACAGTGTCATGGGAAGAGTCAGTTTGGTCTCTCAGGATATTTCACTTAAATCCAGGCAGCCAAAACTCTAGAGCTGGGCTTCTTCCTCCGCTAAAAATAAATGAGAAAGGCCAAGAAGTCAGCAGACTTAAAGTCAAATCACGACAGGCCACAGCCGTAGCTAGACTCCAACCACAGCCCGCTGATGCCCAGATGCACGGCAGCCATCCTGCTTACTTGCCTGTGTTGGTCCCACTCATGCTGCCTCCCACAGCCCCCTGAAGCAGCTAGGTGGGCAGGGGACATGGCAACCTGCCACAACAGGACAGGCAGGGGATGCCTGAGCCTCGTGGAGACTTCAGAGGATGTGAGGACCTTCTCTCCTGCAAGTCACCCCTCTTGCTTCAGGGCTCCTTGTGAAGGGAGCGAGGCCACCATGTGCGCAGCAGGACTGGAAACAAGCCCACCTGGCACAGAGCAGATGACTTGATTCCTGCCAGCAAGGAGGCCCCTGGCCCTCATCCTACAGCTTGCGTCTTGGACGCCTTGCTGCTCTTTTAGACTAGATATTAGGGAAAATTTCTTTACTGAGAGAGTAGTCAAGCATTGGAACGGGCTGCCCAAGGAGGTGGTGGAGTCACCATCACTGCAAGTGTTCAAAAACCGTGTAGATGTGGCACTTCAGGATATGGTTTAGTGGGCTTGGTGGTGCTGGGTTGATGGTTGGACTTGATGATCTTAAAGGTCTTTTCCAACCTTAATGATTCCGTGATTCTGTGATTCTACTCACAGCACAGCCCACAAAGGGGAACGTTTCTCCATCCACCTCCTTCAGGCTGGGGACTTGTGGGTTGCATGTGCTCATGAAAATGGTCACCATTATCAATGTGGCTGAGTGGTCTCTGCTCCCCCAGGGACTGAGCCAGGGCCTGTGTGGATGTACAGGATGCTCCCTGCCGGTCCTTGTCCTGGCAGCGCAGGAGCTCCTTGGCCAAGAGGGAGCGCGGGCTGTTGATGGAGATCAGCTGCTCTCTGCAGGCACTTCAGGCATTTCCTCCCTGCTCTGCCCATTGTTCATAAGACAAATAGCTCTCCCTGGCCCGGGAAGGGGCTTATTTACAGAGCCAGCGAGCTCATTCAACCTGGGAGAGAAGCCTGAAAGCGCAGGGATTGTTTTTTCTGCAGATCACAGGGAGATGACAGCCTGCGTTATGTCAAAAGCAGCAGCCAGAGAGGCGTTCCCATTGCTGTTTTGTAGTTGCTTTTCTGCCATGGCAGCACGCGGCAGAGCCTGTGACTTCCTCGATGAGGCTATCATTTGGCACCTGTCCCTGACATGGCACCTCTTCTCTGCCCGGCCAGAGCAGGCAGAGGTCTGGCATCTCCCACCACCCACCTGCCCCTCGCTGCTACCTGGATGGTCCATCACAGCTCGGGGCTAGCTGGTCCTCGCTGACCTTCCATTGGTGTCCACACACGCACAAATAAATCACACCCCAACAAGCAGAGCGGTAACTTTTTTGCTGACGTCAAGGGGGCTACAGGTACATCACCAAAAGCAGAAACAGGCTCGACATTAAGCCCTGTGGGGCATGCCCTGGCGCTTGGGTGTGCGTGGGAAGTCCCAACCATGAACGCAGGAAGCTGCGTACCGCACGCGGAAGCTCGCGTGGGCGCCAGCCGGGTTCCCCGCCAGCCCTCCCGAGCGCTGCATCGCCGCGCCACAGCCCCGGCTGGGACACAGACCGGGAGCGCTCCCTGTGAGACAGCCCATCAGAGCAAAAGCTAGACGTTGTTCACCCTCACAAGCTCTTGCAAGCCTGAAAATAGACCCACTCCAGTCTCCTAAGTTGCTGGGAAAGTATTTTCCCTTCAAGATGACTTTATATGGAGAAGGGGAAACTTTCTGTAAGCAGCATCTACTCATTCTAGCTGGCACGGCCTCAGCTGCTCCCTCCCCGGCCGGTGCTCTGCGAGAGGCACCAGCAGATGGGACCTGCAGGCAGCTTCTGGCCTTCCCCATTCCCAAAGCTTCCTGCTGCTTTCTGGCAGATTTACAAGCCTGCTTCTTTACCTCCTTCTTGAAGGCATTTCTCCACCTCCTTTAACCTGGCCTTGAAGAGACTCTAAGGAGTTACAGAAGGAAGCTCCGAGACCAAAGGAGATGCTGGATACTAAGCCTATTTGGATACTCTCCTTCAGACTTCAGCAGCTCAGTGACCCTGGAGAGGCTGCAAACGCGAAGGCAGCTTTGCCCCAAGCCCTGGAGACTGAGTCAGCGTGAGGCAGGGCCCTGGGCCACCATCTATCTGCCATGGATCTCCTCCTGCTTCCCATCCCGCTGGGCTCAGCGTGGAGCAGACCGATACAGCTGGGAATCCCACCCCTGCTGCTTTACCACAGTTCAGGAACGCTGCCTTCGGAGACTTTGTGCATGACCTTCATATGGCTACGTATTGGTCCTCCGTGGGGTTTACGTACAGGTGGAAGGGAGAATGGGGCGGCCCTGCAAAGAACAAAACCCCAAGCCTTTTCTCCCCCACCTAGCACGCAGGATGGGTCTGTGCTGGCACCCAGAGAAAAGGCTGCCTCTCTGCATGGGAACAGCCAAATGGGGAAAGGGCAACCCCTCTCAGCAGAGATGACGCTGCCCTTGCTAGCAAACTGCCACAAGCCAACCTCTCTCCTGCCTTTTCCCTCTGTCCTGCCTTATTTTTCCCACCTCCCCTTCCTTTTGCTGGTCTCTGAAGTACGCTGTGCCTGGGGTCAAGCAGGCAGTAGCTTTCTGCAAACGCTCTTGCTGCTTCACAGCCATATCTGCAGGTCTATTTGAGTTTTCTTGCCCTGGACCTCTTGGACAAGCCCTATCAAGAAACTTGATAAAGACTGCCACCTCCTCTCTTCTCTTCATGTGACCTTGGCTCCGTTTTACTAAGAAAACTGTCATTATGGCACAAGGAGGACCATGAGCTAAAGCCTGGAAAGAATGTGAAAAGCTTGCGGTGGGAGACACGGAAACAAGGCATGGTAGCGTTTATGCATGGAAAAGCAAGTAGGGCTTTCAAAAGTCCAACCCGATTAGGCTTGTTACATGGTAATCTCCTATTTAGTACGAACCTCAATCAACCTCAGCCCAACAAAGGATTAAACGCATTTTTTTTGAACACAGCATGCCTTTCCAGCAACAGAAAAAACAACATGGGGAGGAATTTGCTGATTTGCAAACATTCCTTCCTAGTGATTTTTAATACGCTATGATGATTGAGAATGAAGACACAGGTGAAAGATGGGATCCGCTTGGGTAGTGGAGGTGTTTGCATAGTCCCAGGCATATTGGTGCTCTCCAAGACTCTAAGCTACCGAGTAACACATTAAACAGCTTCCCTAATAAGATTTTAGCACAGTAACCATAAAAACTCAAGCTCCAATGAACCAAAACCTTTTCATATAACTAAATGCCTTTTAAGGAGGAATTTATGTCCTATCTTATGACAGTGGAAAAACCCAAAGTTACAGATTAATTTTAAAAGTACCAGCATAAAGCTTCAGCCCCAGATACTCTGTCCCAAAATCCCAAGGCACTGTGTGCTGGAAAAGCAAACACCTCGCTGAATCACATCCCCAAACCATGGTCTGTCTGAAAGGACTTTGTGGTACAAAACAAAAGGTGTAAGCCCACCTGCAAGACCCCCACTCCCAGCTGATGCAGAAACCCAAACCAGCTTCCCAGGAGAATCAGGGAATTCAGTTCACTTCCAACCATGGATGACTTAACAAAAACTTGCCTAAAACTCTCTTTCAACAGCAAAGAAGGAAGCACTCATAAAATGTGCATATTCTTTTACGTCTCTTAAAATCCAGGAAAGGAATCACGGGAGGAAAGAACTAAAGCGATCTAAAGCCACTTCTTAATTAAAAAGCACAAATTCAGCACAGTTTCTTGTAAAATGCGATCTGACATGAGCTATGCTCTCTAGTGTCTAGAAGAGTTGGAAGCCTTTGAATTTAAGGCAGCTGTATGAGGAAAACATGAACCAACATTAGTTATAACAGCAGTCTGCCATCTCCCAGAAGGTTTTCCCCAAAACCCCCTGTTTCTGCTCTACTCTGGCAGTGGATTGAAAAAAAAACCAACCAAAAAACCTCACCCTCAAAACTAAAATATTTCTGGCAAAGTCTCAACAGCTGAGTTTGGATAGAATGAGACAACAGATGTGATTTATGTTTCTTGTTTTAAAATTGACCTGTGGGAACTCAGCACCTCTTCGTTTGCAGCACAGATATAGCTTCATGGGATACTGAGGCACCAGCAAAGCAAAACCTCTGCTGGGAGAAAGTGGCAGGAATGGGGGGGGTGTACTTGCCCCTGGGGCTGTCAGTCTCCACGAGAGCCTGGCAGCCATGATCCTACATCCATCAGCCCATTTTTTAAGCCCTGTGGATGGCCAAGAAACCTTGCACCCACCTTTCCCCGAGCCCCAGAGCGGGCGGGTGGCACTGTAGCAAAAAAAACCCTTCTAGGAGGGATGCTGTCTGAGCTTCTGGCAAGCCAAAAAGATACCCCTCTGGGGAACAGCTCAGCTCCGGTGACTGGGATCTCTTTGCTGGTGAAAGAGAGATTTAGGCAAGTTTAGTGCTGGTTACAGTCAAGTTTTAAAAGAACCTCTCTCCTGGACCTGCTGTTCATAAGCTCTGCAGCCTGTGGGATGGATCCTGCAAGGTGCTGAGCCCTCATCACCATAGGGCAAACCCCTGCACGTTCCCAACGCAGGGAAAAGACTTTCATGGAGCCATGGAGATTCAAGCCATGTTCAGATCAATGGAAATAAAGCAGGCTGCTTGGCGAGCCGGCAAATCCACCCTTCACCCAGAGAGGCCCCGAGTTTCTACCTCCGGGAGGTCTCCGTGGGTAGGTGCGAAGCAGCACCAGTTCCCTGGAGAGGGAAACACTCTCCTCCGATACTTGCTGACAGCCGCTTTGCGGTGCTCTGCGCTGGAGCAAGAACAGGCGCTCGGCTTCCACCGAGAGAGAAGTGAGCATAAAAGAAAGGCAAAGCTTTGACTGGCAACAGCAAAACTACCTGGAGACCCCAACCCAGCTGGAACAAGTATCAGGGACTTCAAACCATAAGGCCTTTGGGCAGTAATGAGGCAACCTCAGCAGTATTTCCAGCAGTCACAACATGTCCCTCGAAGCAGGTATTTGCTGGTAGCTAGATAAGAGAGATTCGGGGGTATGTGTCCCTTCTTGTGCTGGTTAGGCAACAAGTCCGTGCCTGGTATTTTTCAGCTCAGAGTGACTGTAATGCCAAAAAGTCCTCCTAGCTTTTTGATGGGTGTTGGTGCTTTGAGGTTGTTTTTCTGCCTGGGTTGAGCTGAGCCACGCAACCCCAATTCTTTACGCCAGCTGGCTTTCCGTGGCAGTGGGTACCATGGTCCTCCTGCCCCAGGTCCCAGCTGGCCGTAAACAGCCTCAATGCATGCACTTCAAAATGAATTTTGGCCTAAATTGCTGAAGACGCCAGCTCCGTAAGAGGCTCTTGCCAACATCCATGCACCGCCGGCTGACGGCAGCGGCAGAGGGCAGCTCCCCGGCTGTCACGGCAGCCCCGCCTCGGGCTGAGGGGACCACTGGAGGTGGTCCCCACCAGCAGGCTTCTGCTTTGTGTCAGGGCCTGCCCTGCCTGCCAGAGCCGGCAGCAGCCCTGAGCCTACGTGTATTCATAGGCAGAGAGCAAAGGGCCAATCCATTTAAAGGCAATGCTGGAAAGCAGCTGGAAAACTTCACAGCATCCATCTCCTGCACGGCCTCGGCACTGGGAATAGCTACAAAGAGGCTGCCGGGGTGCGAGGGTAGAGATGGGATGTGGGTAGTGGCTCCCTGGCAGGGAGCCGGGCAAACCCAGAGCCAGCAGGGAGTGCCAGGCCGAGGGCACAGCACGAGCCCAGCCGGGAGGAGCACCACGGCATCGCTCCCTGTGCCCCCAGAGCACAGGCAGGCAGCTTCGCTGTGTCCTGCTGACACGGCACCGACAGCAGCCAGGCAGCCTCGAGGAGTTGGGAGTCAAGCAGGGTGCCTTTCTCCAGCCATTCCTGCCGACGGTCCTGCCCATGTGCAACCCACTCCAGGAAGGACTGGCTGGATCCCTGCACCTGCCAAGTGCAGGTATAGCACGGGTTATTTCCCTCCCCCAAGCTCTTCTCAACTGTGTCTTCCTTTGCCCTCCAGCAGGAAGTTTTGGCTGCAACGGAAATACCTCTTTCTGCATGGCTTCACTATTTCTGTATCGGCACCAGATCCAAGAGGTCTGGGAAACAAGCAGCAGAAAGAGAATCCCAAGGACAAGGTCAAGGCGAATTATGTAGGGCGATGAATTGGCTCCTTCCTTTTGCTATTTAACAACAAAGAAACATCTAAGTTTTTCCCAGTCAGTGGGCAGTATCTCTTAGCAAGCAAGAACTGCCGAGCCTTGCACAGCAAACCCTGCGAGAGGCACTGTGATGAATGCGGAAAGCTCAACTGGACATTCATTTGGTCAGCTTTGTCAAAGATAGTTTTAATGAACTTTTATCCCCTTGGAAATACACCTATGGTGTAAAAAGATGCGTATCTCAAGGAGTATTTTGCCTGTGAAGCCTTATGTAGCTGAGCGCTTTGTTTCCAGGCGGCTTTACTCCTGCCCGCATGGTGTTGCCTAGGTCGAATCAGTAGGACTGCCCCTGCCAGCAGCTATACCTCCTTCAGACCCTTTGAATACCCAGCACATATGGGACAGAGAGGGAGACAAGGCAAGAGAGAGGGTATGAAATGCAACCCCAGTGAACCAAGGAATAGGAGCCCAAGTCTTTTCATTGCTTCTGGCCGATCCCTGTCTCAAGCATGTATTTCAAGGCAGGAGAAGAGGAGGTGGCAGCAGTAAGCCTCATTCCCACCTTGCCTGGGAGGTGAGGTTTGAGCAAACAGTGGCAGGAATCAAGAAAGGGAAAAACTGGCAGCATTTGCCCCATTCGCATCTAGACGTGTCCTGTCTCCCTGCCCTGCCACCCCCAGCATGCCGTAGTGCCAGGGTGGGTGAAGGGGAGCATCTGCCAGTAAGCCATTCCCAGACGCGTTCCCTTCTTCCGCTGGATGCCCCATCTCCAGCTGCCGCCCTTCCTGCCAACGACGGCAAAGGCCAGCGGCAGCCACAGCTCTGCATTTCCTCCTCCCGAGCACCAGCTTCCAAATAGGATGTGCAAAACGAGCCCTCCCTCTCCAGCTCCACTTGGAAAAAAAAAAAGGCAATCAAGCACAGTTAGGACCCACTGCTGGAAACGTTTTTCTGGATCTCTTCTCAGGCTGGAAAGGCTGCTCACTCTTGGACCCAAAAGACGCAATCCTGATAGTCCAGCAAGTGCATGCAGACACCTCAGAGCCCATCTGCCACGAGCAGGAAGCCCAAGTCCTCCATCCCCCAAGGACTGCTTTCTGTAGAAAAGCTGTCCCACAAATGACTGATGCAGGCAGGATCCTGCGGGTTTGTAGTCTCCCTGTGCAGGATCCCACCCGAGACAGTGCCCTAAGGAGATCACGTCTGTTTGTGGTAGGAAACGGCAAAGGCCAGAACTTCCACTCGACTCCCACAGCACCTAGGTTCTTTTAGAAATGCAGAAAAGTGCTGTCTTCTATCTGGAAAGATACTGAAAGAGGCTCTACCCTGCGGGGCTGATGGGATGGGTGTCCTCTCCTGCTATTGTTTCAAAATCCGCATAGAGATTACAACTCCCCTCCCCACCCAACAGTCCTAGCTTCCAGGAGGCCCTGGGGGCTACAGAAATACTTCCAGATGTCTACCACCCGTGTGGGCTGGGTCCCTGCCTCAGCTGCAAGCCACAGAGCGATGCGTATCACCAGAAGAAGGTCCACAGCACAAGGAAGGTTCACACAGCCGAGGGAAGTCTCAGAAGAGACAGTTGCGACACCACTGCCAAACAGCTCATGTCCCTCCTGCTTTCTTCCCTGAGATGCCAGGTCAGAGCTCTCCCAGCAGCAGGAGCTCCTCAAAGCAGCAGCAGCTTTTTTGAAGAGCGGCTCCCCAGAGCGACAAAAGGAGGGGACGTTTTGTGAGTGGGTTGGCACCACATGCTCCAGCGAAGTTCTTAAACTTGAGGTAACAGCCTATAAAGGTGTCTTACTGCACATCTGCACACCCGAAGGGACCTTCTCTGAGGAAGGGATGCAGTTTGTGCATGCAGTGGCTGTCCCACACTGTGACCCTCTTCAGAGAAGCTGCCGCTGTGATGACGAGAGGATGGAGAAAGTCTCGTGGGAGCTGTTTGAGGCTGGTGGGTCAGTGGCCTCCCACCATCCTGCCTAGCGGCTTGCGTTTGCATTGACCTCATTAAACTCCGTCTCCATAGTCTGGGTCAAAGCTCCACCAGGCCAAGACAGCATCCGGTCTGGGGCAGACACCGGGAAGTGCAGACAAGGGTTGGGGGAGTAGCTTACAATATGAGTATCAATACCTCTTTTGCCAGAACTCCCGGGTGACTTTGGACAAGTGAGAATGCAGCCCTCTTCTCAAGAAGCCCTCTTCACCTGAAGTATGACCTCAGACATCTTTCAAACACGTCTGCTTACTTGGTCTGGGCTGGCAGGGCCAAGAAGCAGCACGCATTTTTAGGAGAGCTGTAACCATCTCCCGAATCCGCTGGGCAGCAAAGGCTCCTTCCAAATACTAGATGGAGGCCCAGACAGAGGCCGTTCTTGTCTCACCCCACAGTAGCCTGAGGGCTGCAGCTCCTTCGCTCGGGGAGTTAACACTGTACCACAGTGTTTCTGGCTAATATATAAGCCTGGTATTTTGCACAAGGTTTGTGAAAAGCCACGCAGGGCCTTTAATGGGCAACATCAAAGTGCATAACCCAATCCTTACCCAGCCTTTCATGCTCTCCTTGGGAGTTTCAGAAAAAATTTTTTTGCAAGACATACTTGGCCTCAGTTATGGGAAGAAAGAGAAGGAGGAGGTGGAGGTTGTGACCCAACACGTACTGTGTTTACGAAAACACTCCTCCACCAAAATGGCACTGGCGCTGCAACGTTGTCCTTGAGACGTTCGGTAAATGGCTTGCATGCTGTGTCCCATTCCTTCTCCCTCCCTCCCAGCAAAACCCGCTCTCAGAAGCCAGGATTTCTAGTAGAGGCTCCACAGCAGAACAATTTCTTCCTCGAGCACTATCCCTAAGCAAAATCTTGGGAAGAATCGAGCTCCTGGTTGGAAATGCTGCAAGTGCAAACCACTATGTGCAGCTCAGAGGGAAGTCAATGCTTGTTTTAACTTTGAACCAAAGCAAGCCAGTGAATGTCGGCTCTGGATTTCTGTGGCTTTCACATCCATTTAACAATTTCCTTTTCTCACTGTTTGCAGTCTTCCTCTGCCAAACCCTCCCCTGGATGGCTCAACCCTTTTGTCCCATGTCGCAGCACCCCAAATTGCAAGTTGTAGGCAAAGTATGAAAAGCCAGGCAGTGTAGATCCAGCACAGCTGGAAGTCAAGAGAGAGCAGCCAAGAGAGAGCAGCTAAGTTTCCCCGCGTTTCTGGGGCCGCTCTGAAGTCTTACACCAAGCTTAGGCAGGACCATGCGACTGGGACTCTCAAGTCCATTTAAGGTGGTTTTGAAATAATCTTGACTTTACGAATAAGCGTCCCGACGGGTTAAAACAGTACGAGGCGAACTTGGGAACCGCTTTCTCACCGTCAAGTCAAGCGGCACAGCCGGACATCCACCCTCCGGCCCCGCCGCCCGCCCCGCACCGCCCCGCGCCGTCCCCGAGCGCTTCGCCGCCGGCCGCCGCACCCGCCCGCGCCCCGCGCAGCCCGGGCCGCCGCCCCGCACCTTGCTCGCAGGCTCCCTTGCTGCGCTGACTGATGGCGGGCTCGCCGCGGCTCTGGGCGCGCAGGCTGGCGGCGCGGAGCTGGCAGCCGCTGCCGTAGGTGAGCCCATCGCTGCCGCACACCGGGTAGCGGCTCTTGCAGAGGCACACGCCGGGCGGGGCGGCGGCGGCGGCGACGAGAGGGTGTCCCGGGGCCGGGCCGCCCTTGGCCTTGCGGCGCTGGCGGCTCTTCACGCACTCGAGGCCGGGGGCGCAGCGGCCTCCCGCAGCGCCGCCGCAGGCCTCGCCCTCACCGCGGCCGCACTGCCAGCAGCAGCCGCAGGCGTCCCGCACCCGGCCCAGCGGGCAGCCCCGCGGCGGCAGCGCCGGACACCGCTCCGCCTCGCAGGGCTCGCAGCCCCCCGCCGCCGCCGCCGGGGCGGGCGCCGCCAGCGCCGCCAGCAGCAGCAGCAGCAGCTGCAGCAGCGCGGAGGGCGGCATGGCGGCACGGCGCCGCCCGCCCCCGGCAGGCGCTTAAGCCGCGGCGGGGGAAACCCCTCCCCGGCGGCGCCGGCCCGGCCCCGGCCCCGGCCACGGCCCCCGCCACGGCAGCGGTGCGCCGCCGCCCTCCCGCGGCCGCCGGCCCTTCTGCGGCGCCGGCCTCGGCCCCTTCCTATGGCGTCCCGGCTGCCCCTCAGCTCTGGCATCACGCTGGTCCCCTCTCGCCTCCCGCCCGCGCTCGGCTCGCAGCGCGGGGCCGGAGGGGCCCCGCTGAGCCCGGGAGGCGGGCCGGTTTCCTGCGGGAGCGGGGACGAGAGAGGGAGAGCTGTCAGCTTTGCTTTGCACGTACTCGGGACGAGCTTCTTTCCCGCTGCTTGTGGTACCTGCCCCGGGGTGGCTCCTGAGAGGTCCCCGAGGAGCTGAGGGCGGGGGCGGCTGCTGCCACCAGCAGAAACTGGGAATGTTCTTCGGGCAGCGCTGGGCGGTGCTGCTCGAGTCTACTGGGAGAGTGCCCGGAAAGTGCGGGGCCCCAGAGCATCGTGGTGCTGTTAACCCCCTCGGTGGGGCGGCACAGGGTGCTCTGTTCGGCCCTTGCGCTCGTTCCCTTCTCTCGGGCCTGGCTGCGGCTGCGGGGCCTTCGCCTTGTGCACGGCAGCCCAGGCCGAAGCGACGCTCAGCCCCGGTACTGCCAGGCGTGCGCGGCGGGCGCTGCTGCCGCTCTCTGGAGCGGAAAAGGACGCAGGTAGTGGGTGTCCCTCGCTGTGAAATTCAGGGGGTGCGGCACTGCCCAGTGTGGGTTGGCAGTGGCTGAGCCCCGCCAGGTGGCCCTGGTCACCGTGTCCCTGCCCATGTAGAGCAGTTGGGGGCCGTCAGTCAGACAGGCCGGCTGAGAGGCGCTGCTACTTCCCCATGCTCCCAAATCTGCTCCGGAGGGATTGACCTGCTCATGCCCATTCAGCTGTCGGCATCGTGGAAATGGCCTTCTGCCGCACGCTTCCTCGGCTCCCTGGGACATCATGGCATCTACATACATTTCCCTGGATTTCTCCAATCCCCTCATCCTGGAAGTGCTCCATGCTGTTCTCCTGGGAGAAGGGCTGCCCTCATAAGCAAGCGCTATGTCAAATTCGAGGTGTTAGACACATGGGGAGGGTTGTGGGGGTTTTTTTTTTTGTTTTGTATGGGTAAGCCACTATAGAAGTGATAAAAAGGGGTGAAATGGCCAAAGTACAGACAGACACATCTGTCAAACCCAGTTCTAACTATGAAAACCATTTTGCACAGTTCCCTTCTTTCCTCTGTCTCCTGCCAGTTGCCAGGCATCTCACCCTTGGCCCCTGGATCCCTTTTGGTCAGACTATCGCCAGCCCTGATACCTCCTGGGCACAACCACAGGGTGCTTAAGGAACCTGCAGCAGCTTACCAGAGCAAGCCTTTCTGACACGAAGTCACTGTCAGCAGTCCACTTGGCAGGAGGAAAAATGTTGCTCCAAATGGAAGAAGGACGCCAATGTGCTTCCTTTCTTTGCCTCGAATCTCATTTCTGTGCCAAAGAGCCAGTGAGGGCCCTGGCCTCTGCTTGGAGCACAGTTTTTCCCTCCCAAGGAGGAGTTGTTAGCTCATACTTTGGGGCAGAAGGACCTCTAGTGTCCCTCCACAGCTCGTGCTTCAGCCTCACAGTTCTAGCTCACTATTTCTTGATCTCAAGACGTTCTTATGTACTGTGGAAGGAGGTAAGGTCCCCACAGTGTGTGTAGAGAAGTGTCTGGGAAAGACAGGCTGGGTTGCCTCTCCCTGAGAATTTGTCAATTACTTCACTTCAGGTGAACTTCAGGTGGACTTCAGGTTCACCTTGCTTTGCCTCGTTGGCTCCTCCATATCCTTTTTTCTTCACCCCAGGGGCCTCTGTGTGCCTTTTTGTGTGCCACAGGCCGCCCCATTCAAATATATGACATTAATTGCTTCTGGTGTCTCAGTAATGAATTTTCCACTGTGTTTCAGTATAAATCTGTAGATTCAGTGTTGTGCTTCTTGGGATTTCTGTAGAATGTCCCACCAGAATCTGTGCTTAGTATTCAGCAGCATAACACTGACTTAAGCAGATTGAATTTAATTCATCAGTGGAAGCTATTAGGAATACAACAAAAATCCTCTTACGTGTTTTGATCCATTTCATCATTCACATGGGCATCCCTTATTTCATCATCAAGATGGTGAAACACTGGCACAGGTTGCCCAGAGAGGTGGTAGATGCCCCATCCCTGGAAACATTCCAGGTCAGGTTGGGCAGGGCTCTGAGCAACCCGATCTAGTTGAAGATGTTCCTGCTCATTGCAGGGGGGGTGGACTAGATGACCTTTAAAGGTCCCTTCCCATCCAAACTATTCTGTGGTTCTATGGCCCTGCATGTGTCACTCCAGTGAGAAAGTGTGCGAGGTGGGGCAGGCTGGGTGGTCTTTCTAGGGTGGAAGCTTCCAGGGTCTTTGAAGGCCAGGGGAGATTTAGCAGGCGATAGGAGAGACCATGTGAGAATGGAAGCAGATGGCTTTTAGATGTTGATATATTTTTAACCCGGGTATTTCCCTTGCTGCTTGACTTCACCCAGCCAGGTAGCCGCTCTGAAATTGCGCTGGCCCTTACTCAGGATGCAGGGAGCAGCAGAGTAGGTCTCTGAGCTTACAGAAACCTACAGAGGATGGACTATGCCCCGAGGTGAATAAGTTAAGTCAAACGGCTGCCATGGAAAACCCCAGCATCGTTCTACCCGCCTCCTGGTTTCCCCTCTCCTCCTGCCCCGAGCAGCAGCCTGCAGAAAGCCGGGAGCCCCCAGGCCCAGCACCTCACACCTGCGCAGCGCAGGGCTCAGACTTTGCCAGCTCCGGACGATCAGACGCCGGAGATCCCGGGAACCGGCCGCCCCCGCTCCTCCTCCCGCTGCCGCGGCACCCGCCGAGTTTCGGTTCCCGTTTCCCCGACGGGGCGGGGCGTTCCCGGCGCTGCGGGGATGGCGGCGGGACGGCGGCAGCAGCGGCGGCGGCGGGGCAGGGGCGGCCGGCGAGGCGGCCCCCCGCAGCAGCGGCGAGATACGGGAGGTACCGACCGACTGGCGCGGGGCGGCGGGGGCGGCTGGCGCCCTGCCGGGGCTGGGAGCCTCGGAGAGGGACCGTGCCGGGGGATAGACATTAATTTCCTCTGCGGTTACACCTCGTGATTAAGCCGGGGAGGTGTGAGAAGGGTGGGCGGTGAGTCTGCCACCTCCAGAGGCGGTGGGTACCCAGGGGAGGCTTTGCTGATGATGCCCTTTCATGCTTGGGCATCCTGGCTCTCAGACACTGGCGCTGCAACAGGACCACACGCGAGTAACTGCGTAGATCTGGTACCTCAGGGTCAGGAAAGCACCTGCAGCCCATCAGCTGCAGGCAAGAAGGGACCGCCTTCTGCTGTAAACAGGCAACGTGTGAATTTTCCGTCATTGCTTCTCCAGTGTCCTGTAAAACATCTGACTTCAAGGCATTCCATCCCCAAGGCTGTGACAAATGTGGGGCGGTCAGGTATCTCAAGAGGCGCTTTGTCTCACTGGGACACTTTGCACAGCTGTGCAAAAGTAAGAGAGTGTGCTTCTGCTGATGTTTTGCTGATCGTCTTGGGTGCTGGTGGCACAGCAGCCTGAGAGACGGAGAAATGTCTTCTAGTGGTAGCCAAGAGAGTCATCTGACATGACACCAAGCAGTGGGTAGGACACTGAAACCCCAAGGGGCCTGAGAAAATAAGTCACTTCTTCCTGAGGAGCAAAAGCTCTTGGTGAAAGCAGTAGCCCACAGAGATCTTGGGGAGGGGCCCGAGATGATTCAAGACATCCCCTGCCTTAGCATGACCATTGTGCCTGTCTCTATTTGTTCTGCAGAGCACGCACAGTTGCAGAGGAATGAGAAGGTGCGATGTTCAAACCACGATGCAACACACACGCTTGTTCTCTCCCTTGATGGGAAGCTTTCTGAACACTGGGCTACAGCTTCAGCTGGCTGCTCTAAGACAAGGTAAGAAGGTTTCATGGGGTGCAGGTACGGTAACGGTCAGAGAAGATGGCCCACTTTTCCTAAAGGTAGCATCCAAGAGACTGAGGGATGTCGAGACTGTAGACTGTTGTAAAGAGGGAACTGGAACACATTCATTCCTAGTACACAAAACTTTAACTTCTTTTGTTATCCAGCAAGAAGTGCACTGATTTTAAGGATAATACCAAGATCTGAGCTGCTTCAGATGCATGTGAGACGGGCTTCTCTCAAATTTAGCAAGGATTGGTAGTGTATACTGGAATAATGCAGATGACTTGCAAAGCACATGTGGCTCGGGAAAGCTGCGGGTGAAAGACCCAAGCACACCTGAATCTTGCCACCTTCCGATTAAGCTGTGAGGGTAACTGTCACCTAAAAATGTCACAGCAGTTTGCTGTGGGATTTTCTGTTAACTTGCCCAGGGCTGAGCCTGATTCTCTTCCAGCTTCCCATGGTACGAACCACAACCAACTCCGTTAGCGCAGCTGCAGTAGGCTAGCATAAGAGCGGGGTGAATCAGCTAAGGTGACCTATATTTTTCCACATAATTCCCGCTAACCGTGCTAGCACTTGGTGAGCAGAGGATCTTCTTCCTCTACTTTGTCTCATGGTACAGCATCTATCTATTTTGATTTGTTTGCTGTTGGTTTTTTTTTTCTCCTTATTTTTGTAGGCTGGTGAAAGAACTAGGAAACCAAGATATTGTTCAAATAGCATGTGGGGACCAGCACGCCATGGCACTCTCCAGAGGTAGCCTGTTTCAAGCACAGTTTTCCTCCAAATGGTAGTCACATTCTGGCAGGCTTGCTCTCAGAAGGGAGTGTTTGAACTACTTCCAGGAGTTGGTGACACCATTGGAGAGTAACGAGCGGTGGGTAGGGGACACAAAGCGCGCTGGCTGTCAGCGCTGCCCTTTCCTCCCAGCACCCAGGGGCCTGCAGCTCTGTCTCTTTGCAGTTCCTGCGCGCTACCCCTCCACAAAGCTGTGTAGTGGAGAGCAGATGTGGCCACCCTACTCTACAGTCACCAGACCTGCTCATTCTTAAGTTGGAGCACTTCTCTGGTTGGGAACTTCTTGCAAGTATGGCTTTAGAGGTGGAAACACCCTGCCTTTATTCTTGCTGTGCTGAGTCACACGGGCAGCATGGGAGACCCCCAAAGGAGTCAGAAGCAAACAGGGAGATTTGGCTACAGATGGTGGCCTCACCTTGGAGCTAGGTCCCTGAAAACAGCACTGATTTTCGCTCCCACTCCCAAAGTGCAAAGACTCAAAACAAGCAGTGAGGCTGAGCTGTTTTCTTTTGTTCTGTGTGTGAAGGAGGTAAGCTTTTCACCTGGGGCCAGAACGCCCACGGACAGCTTGGAGTGGGGAGGCAAACCACGCTCATCCCCCAACCACAGTTGGTGCAAAGACTGAAGGGCATCTCACTTGCTCAAATTGCTGCTGGAGGAGCTCACAGTGCCGCCGTGTCGCTCTCGGGAGCTGTGTACTCTTGGGGAAAGAATGATTTTGGACAGCTGGGTCTCGGAGACACAGAAGGTAAGGAAGGACAGCAGTTTGAGAGGAAAGCGGTAGGAAGATATTTTCTTGGTCAGTGAACTTACTGCAGACACCTGACTGGCTCAGGATTGTCAAGCCCCTTTGGAGCAGCAGTGGAGAGAAAAGTCTTTTGAAGAATGCATATCTGGATAAGTTCTTTCTTTCCGAGCTGTTGTCTCCTGACCATAGGAAAGGCATGCAGGGACAAGGCATTTAGGGGTTGTATTTCTAAGAGAACTTCTAATCATTTTATGTGGCCAACTGGATAGTGTTGGCTCATCAAACCATATGTCTCAGAGGTCTCTTTCCACTCCCGTTCTCCCTCCAGGCAGTCTTGCATGAAAGAAATTAATTTTATATCACTTTGCCTTCTTTAATTTCCTGTAAACACAAGGTGAGAGAAGAATTAAAATCACCCATTGTCTTCAAACCCAGAAGGCTAGATCATAGTTGCCCTAGCCAGACAGAACCTGAAGTCAGCGGGATCTGAATGCGTCCACACCCTTGAGAGTCAAATATTTTGAAGCCAAGTACCTTTTTTCAACCAGATGTGAAAGTGCTGTGGTTTTTTTCACATCTAATATAAATGAAAAGAAAATACTATGAAAAAGACAGAACATTATGAGAAAGAGTATGTTATAATGGAGGGTAGAAAACAACTCAAACCCAAGTTGTAAATACATGAATTGCTGTCAGAGAGGACTGAAAAGTGCTAAAAACCTGTTTTCTAAACCTTTATTTCTGTGAGACCCCTTGGTACTCTTTCACTTCAGCAGTGCTGTCTTCTTTCCAGACAGGGACTGCCCATTGTACATTGGAGCATTAGAGCACTGGAAGGCTGTATTTATCTCATGTGGGGCAGATCATACCGCAGTGCTCTCCAAGGTGAGTCTGAAATGGAAAGTCAGCATCTGAGACCTCACTCTGCGAGAAAAGATACACTGCTAAAAGCCGACATGGAGAAATTGAGATGGCAATGCCTGCTTCTGTCCCAGTCTAAGGATGATCCCCAAGGATGCTAACTAAGCTAGTGGGAAAAGTGGCCTTTGCTCAGATTCCTGTTACCTGCACGCAAACTTTCGCAGGGAGATGGTGAATGGGAATCCTGGGGCAAAGAGGTGCAGTTCAACTCTCAGTACCTTTTGAAAATATTTTCTTTTTTGTAGCATATTGGGAACTTCAGAAAATTCACTAGGGTTTACTCATACAAGTAAAATTCTTAAGCAACAGGGAGTTACTCTCAGGAGTGAAATTGCTTTTCTCAGGAGTTAAATGATTTGGGCACCGGACAATGTAAGATTAGGCTTGATGCAAAGTGAACTCTACCTGTGTTTGAATCAGGGATGTTTTGAATCGTCCCGTATAACATATTGTGTCTTGCCGGCTCTCACTCTCGGTAGTGACCATTTGTTGGTAATGAAGTGATCCTGTTGTTTGTTTCTTCATCATCAAGGAGGGGTTGGTGTGCACCTTTGGAGCAGGAGGGGCTGGCCAGCTTGGTCACAACTCCACCCGGAACGAACTCACACCTCGTCTGGTGGCCGAGCTGTGGGGAGCAAGAGTTTCGCAGGTTGCCTGCGGCAGGTGGGAAAGTACCAATGCCTTCTGAAGTCAAAGTCTTAGGGGAATCACTGAGGAGCAGTAGGGAGGGGAGTCACCAAGGTGTTCAAATCCCTGTATCCCAGTAGGTTAGCACTGTCAGAATATTGTCCACTCTTCAAGGGTAAGCCACCCTCCTGCCACAGCCCCAGTGAAAGCAGAAGCCTCAGGCCAGGCCGAGCAGAGGGAGAGGGCTACAAAATCCACCAGAAGCCCTTGTTTTTTTCCTCTTTTAAGAAATGAAGGGCGTACTGGGTTCCAAAGGACAAAAGACTGTCAAAAGCCTGCACTGGGAAAGACACCAAATTCCCATCCGCTTTGACAAACCGCTGAGTCCTTAGAAAGAACTGAAGAGTGGTGATAATTATCCAATTTCATTCTGCCTTTCTGGAACTGGGACAGAAAAAGTCTCCTGTCAACTTTCCTGGGCTTTGTATCAGGCTCAGCAGCACAGAAGTCGCGCTTTTAGAAATGGAAGGGTGTGAAGCTAGCAAGGCACAGCGCTTGATTTTTGTATGTGGAACCAGGGTGAATCACAAACATTAGGGGACATTTGAGCCCATATGTTTCCTTATTGCTGAATGTTTATGCAAGGAAGGGTCCTAAGGCTTTGTTAGAGGGACTGTCAGGACTTTTAAAGATGAGCCTCAGCTCTGAAAATGTATCTGTAAATTTTATTCTGACTAGCCTAGTGATATTAGTTTATTATGACCATTTTTCTTTTTCTGAACAGACAGCACACCCTGGTCTATGTCCCCTCCTTGGACAAAGTCTATTTGTTTGGTTGTGGTGAAGAAGGACAGCTGGGAGACAAGAGAAAGCCTAATCAGTTAATACCACTTCCCATTGATTTGCCAGGGAATACTGGAAAATCCTGTCGGGGTAATGACCATTGCAGATGTGTACAATCTGTACTTGTTTCTTCCAGAGAGATCTTTCCTTTCTTGATCTCACGTTTCCGCTGAGAGGCTAACATTATGTCTCATGCTTGCTTGGTCATCCCAACAGATTCTACAATGGATAATTCCATTTGCTGCTTGATTTAGCATCATGGGTAATGGCCACATAGAATCAACTTTTAGACAGACAGCTATTATCTGAGGGTTTTTTTACTGTTAAACATCTGTGTACTGAACTCTCTGAAGATAATGACTGTCTCTTCAAATGGTCCTTTGAAAATCTTTTTATTCTTTCACAGAAAACAACACGTCACAAAAGGTGATTGAAATTATTGCAGGAGGAAACCAAAATATTGTCCTTTGCAAGAAGAACAAGGTATGTGCATATTTGATCAGGGCTTCTAATTTTACCATTGTTCACATTACTGCCAGAAACATTTGGATTTTCCATCCTGCTTTTAGCGCTCCAAGTTCATATGTCTCTCTCAGCTCTTTCCATGCTTACCCAGAAACTAACTTGTATTGCAGTTATATATATACGTTCTGTGTTTAATGCATCTGGATCATGCTGAATGACCATTAACTTGTTCATACTTAGGCTGAAATCTTCTTGTAGTGATTGGCTTGAAAAAAAGAATCCCGTCTGCTCAACCTGTAATCTTGTCAATATTTTCATGCATTTCACACAGAATTCCTGTTTGAATGGAATTGCTACTCTGAAGGATGAAGATGTGGATGCATGGATTTCTAATTCCAGTTTGAAACACTGGAAGAGTGTAAAAAAGTAAGTCAGAAACCTGCTGGTTTTTTTTTTTTCCTCTGATACATGATTTTCTCTAAAAATTGTTACTCTTTGGACACTATTGTAGGAACTGATGTTCAGGAATTCAGCTAAGACAGAATCTCATACCAGCACTTCTTACTTAGGTTTTTCCAAGGAAAAAGATATATTGATAAGCAACAGCCCTTCGCTAACCCTTTTGCAGGAGCAGAGCAGACGTACTGCCTGGCTTTGGCAGCCTGTCCTCCTTTTCTTGCGCAGAATGGTTAAGTTGATGAAGAGCTGACAGGTTAAATCAGTGAAAGCTTCGGTCTGCAGACTGAGGCCTTGTGCAAAAATCGTAAGCCAGAGCACCCAAACTGGAATGTTTTGTGTGTGCCAGCATTTAACAATTAGGGATCCCTTCTTCAGTTACCCATTTTCAAAAGCAGTAAGTACATACTACTGTGGGAAGCCTTACACTTATGGCTGAGAATTATGATTACACAGTCTTTTTTCGGATTTTACGTGGGAGGTTATTATCTTTGGGAAAGTCTGACTTCAGCTGCTGATTTTTAGCATTTAAAAATCTTTGCTGATTTGGATCTAAGTGTTTCCCTGACCACTTTTGATGTGCTTTGGATCATATGGAAAGTGGTTGTTGAGAGGATGAGAGAGAAAGGGTTCTTTCCAGATCTCAACAGGAAGAGCCTGACAGCAAATCGCGTGATAAAATAGCTGCTTTAGTAAGTAGAGAGCCGGGAATACAGGTAGTGAGTAAGTCTAACGTCCTTGCAGATGCCAGGAACACAGCAGCAAATGGATCCCCGGATGGACTTTCCCTCAGCACGGAGGGGTTCCTCCTCCCTCCCATGCTGCAGGGCCTTGTATTTTGCATAACAAACGAAACCGGGTAACCTCCCTGGTTAATAAAGTAATAAAGTACTGCTAAGGAAAGTTTTATGTGCTCAGGTGCAGCCACGCTTGGACACACGGTTTTTGTTCTTTCAGAATTAAAACCCTGAAGTTGCTACTCATGTTGAAAGGATTGACTTTGGTTTGTTTTTTACTATATCAGGAATATTGAACTGATCTTTTCATCTGAGGCTTGCATCAATGGAAGCTTCCTGGAGAAAAGGTAGTGTGCGCTGACTTAGACGTAACAGAATACTTGGGCTGCATGTAAACTGACCAGAAAGTGTTATTTAGTGTGTAGAGAAGATTAGTCATATCCGAATTTGCAAGAAGCAAGTCTGTATTTTTCACACCCAAAGCTATAATTAATTTTTTTATCCCGCCCCAGTCCTACTGAAATTTGCTATAGAAGCTCACATTCTAGCAGATTGTCCCATAGTGACATTGGACAGATGATGGTAATCCCTTTAGGCATTATTACAGATCCCAAAGGATTCATAATGGCTCCTCCCAGCACTGAAGTGCAAGTTGTTTTAGGGTGAAATACAGGAAGCTTACCATTAGCAGTGCGCAGCTACACAAGACAGGAAGGACAGGATATTATTCTCACACCACAGTGAGAATATCTTCTTAGAACAGATGAAATTATACCCACTGGAGTCAGGGCTGAACTTTCCAAGTATTTTCTGACGTTAGGATGCTTCCCTACTCAGTCAGTAACAAAAACCAGCTTCTCACATCATTTGGTGTCCTTTTTTTTCCTTTGTGATAGGGACAAACATTTCAAAACTTCCAAAGAAGTCTCAGGTGTAGACATGTCAGAAGTGCAACATTTTTATGAGAAGATCAGAAAGAAGCCAAAAGTCTTTCAGGAGGTAAGGATTCGATGTAAGCATTCTCACTACACAGACACTGAGGAGCTCTGGATTTGTGCATGAAACTTAGGAATTTCGTGCCAACCTCATGATTTTGGCAAAACCTCATTGCATTTTTAACCCTTGTCTCTTATTTTTCCTTCTGAAGGTGCAAAAGGAGATTGAGAAGTTACTGCCCTCATTGTCTTCCTCTCCCATCTCACCTGAAAATTTCAGAGTCTACTTGATCTTGCCTTTCCTTCTGCAGGAAGAGGATGACAGCTCTTACCGTTCTCTCAGGCTGCTAGCACATGCCGTCATGAAGCTCCAGCCAAAGGATCTGCAAACTCTTGGTAGGGTTCTATGACGGTAGAACTGAATGATTTAAATGCTTGGTCATTTTCAGCTATGGTGCAAGAGTTAGTATTGCCGATGTAATTTATTCCAGAGCTCAGTCTGGAAAAAATGCTTTCAGTAGAAGTAGAAACACGGGGACTACACAGCAAGACACAAGAAAAAAAAATTCTCAGTCTGAGGTTTAATAATTTTTGTAGTGTGAAATTAAGCATTTATTTGGTTTAGTTCATTTGATAAAAAGAGAAAATGCATCCTCATGCAGAAATTGCAGTTATTTGCACGTTACCTGTGATGGATATTTCACTAGCTGTTTTCTTTACAGAATGCCTGTGGTCAAATCTAGAAACATCCTTTTTCAAGAAGCTGGTCATTCTGTATCAGAGGGTTTCCCAGAAAAACCTATCTCAATTTATCACGAAAGTTAGAGGTTGTCAAAGAAACCTCTACAACCTGCATCCACATGAAACAGAGACTCTGGAAATACTGCAGATTCTTTACCAGGTAAGAAAGTGTTTGATCCTGATTAGGTAGGACGTATCGGTACAAGTTACTAAGTGTTTTAACCCTTTTTATTTGTTAAATTATCTGAGTTTCCTTCTTACAAGGGAACATGGGGCCTCATCATTTGACAGTGCTTCAGGAACCTCTTTGGCGTAGAGCCAGCGGAGCTTTGAAGGAATCCTGCTCTTGAGGTGTGCCTGGCTGACCCTCTACAGAAGTGAAGAGCTGAAGCATGTTATCACCCCCGGCGAGGGGCAAGGGGAGGGATGCTTTCAGTGGTGTGTGGAGTGCATGCATTGATGAGCACAGAGCTGTGGATGTGCTGTCCTTTAGGTAGTGTGCCCATTCCCCTTTCTGCTAGTGAGGTCTCTCAGCCCAGTAACTGCTTGCAGCATTTAAAAAACAACCCCCCTGCCTGGCACATCGTGGCTGCTACAGCAACACTGTGTGATGCTTTAAGAGCCTGTTGTCTGAGAAATTGTCTCGGACAATGGGATTAGAATGTCTTCAGCTGCATATGAACAAGGGGAAGAAAGGGGGCAATAACTCTCCTCTTCTTGACAACCATCCCTTCTCCTCATGAGGTGTTCAAAGTTCAGGAAAGTCAAGAGCTCAAGCATATGCTTAGTATCAATCACAGTCATCAAATTTTGTTCAGAATTGAATATCCTTTTTGGCTGAGAATGCAGATTTGGGCCTTGAAGTTTAGACTCTTGAATCTGTATTTATCTGCTGGGTAAAACTCAAAAGTGTGGCAGGCCTCCTCCTCCATAAGCGGTTACATCATTTGGAGCTTTACATGCTCACGGTCGCCCCCCAAATCGTATCTTTGCCAGGCAAGAAGTATGAACGTGAATAGGGAACTTCAGATTCTCCTGCAACATGAAAGACACTCAAAGCGAAATGTACCTCTCCTGACGGAGTCCTGTTAAGGGGTCTTCATTGTAAATGAAAATGGCTTTCCTGCTAGTTTATATATGGCTTTCTGAGACTTCTCACTGTTGAGTGCTGTGCTACTTGTAGCCTTTCTATCCTTCCACTTCTGTGCAGGCTCTCAGAGCTCTTTCTGCAGAGAGCCCTGTTATTCCTCAGTCCTGTCCTGTCACACAGACGCATAGTTCACTAGATCTGCTGACATCCCTTTTTGTATTTTGTGTATCAACGCAGGTGAACTCCAGAACTGGTTTCAGAGTACAAGAAAACAACTTCTATGTGCCTCAAGTGAAAGCGTTTACCAACTTGTGTTGGCTCTTTAATGTAGAATTAGTAAGTATAAAATCTTACCAGCAGTGCAAAACACCTTTTTTTTTCTGTTTTATTTAAATGAGTCAATACATACGAAAGTCAACTCTAGACACTAGCCCAGTACATCTCAAAGAGAATGCATTTTCCCTAGTCCTCCAACTGTTCTAAATTATGCAAGCCACTTACAATCCCAGTCAGCTACAATAGTGCCTTTCCTGAGATGACCCCTGGTTCGGAGAGTTGGAGCTGTCCTCCAGCATCTTCAGCAGCTCTATTTGCTTTGAACTGGTGATCAGTGTGAAATAGCACCATGAGGGATGCTTGCTATACTTCTTGTTGCTCTGGATTTTATGATGTTTAATTAACAGAAATATTGTGAGGTCTCTTTAAACTTTCACACAGAAACTCTATTGAGCGTTTCAATTTACTTACATCTAAAAACAAAGCCATGGGAATAAAAAATACTATGTGAAATGGTTCATTTCTTGATGACACAAAGGAGTGAAAATTAGCTACCAAATGCAACCGGTGTCACAGGAAGCAGCATGAAACAGAAATGTGGGTAGTAGGGGCTTCCTTAGGCCAAAAATGCAGTTTTCTGGCAACTTGGCTGGAATTCGCAGGGCAACTGCCTAATTCTTTCATAAGCTTTTGTTTCCTAATGGACCAATTTTGTACCAATTAACCAGAATGGAGGAGGAGGTTTGAGAAACAGTATAGAATCAAAAACCAAACAGGATACTACCTGAAGTTGCTGCCTTATCATACTCGAGGTGTAACAGTTTGAATTAGATTACTTTGTGTACCAGCATCTATTTCTGGTATTACAGATAATAAACCCAACAGTTTTTAACAACAGTGTACCATAACGGGGTATCTAGGACGTTTTTGCTATGTGTTTTGGTTTAGCTGAATTATGGAAGAGGCTATTAAAATCACTATGCCTCTGTTTTATTCTTGGGGCACTGTAACACGGTGTCTGCCTGCACAGACAGTTCAGATGCCTCTCTGTCAGGGTTTCCCACTCACAGAAGTGTTTAGGAGCTGCTTTTAGAAAGTGTGCCTCTGTTGGCGTAGTGTTCATGTACACAACAAGGGCATGTTTCAGAGATACAAGAGTTTGCCAGGGTACAGACTGGCAGTTCAGTCTGCACCTGTATCCCCGAGTTCTGATTTTGCAAGAGAAAATCAACACGTCTTTTTCCTTCTTCCTTTTTATTTCAGATAGCCCTATGGAAGCTGACCGAGTATCCATGCATCTTTGACATGCAAGACAAGATTGTCATTCATTATACAGAATGCAACGCTCTGTCCAGCCTCTTTATTGATGTAAGTGTGGCCAATTTTTTTTTACAATTTGGAAGAGATAAACACACTGCTGACACAATTACTTCAATCTTCAGGTAGGCTTAACGCCAATGGGCCAGGAACGCTGGATTTTTCCAGGACAGGAATTCTGGGTTTTTCCAGTCAGAAGACAGTGCCTTCTGCAAGACATATGGACCCATTTAAATGATGCACCAACCCAGCAGTTTAGGAAGATCTTAAAGGTAAGATACCAAATTGTATTATGTTAGCTCTGAATATATTGCTGCAGTGTTCTTTGATTTTCAGTGTTACTGAAACATTGGTAGAAGGGTGTCAGTATTCACTGAGCATACAACAAAACAACTACTCGTCAAATTAGCATTAAAACGTGTTCCAAGGGGGATGTAGAGTAAATCTGGAGGGCAGTGTCTTATAGTCTGATTCCAGGTAGCTGTCGAGCTTTGCTGGCATAAGTTAAATGCGGTGTTATTTACTGTGAGGTTGCTTTGGGGTAATGTAATAGGGTTGCTCAGGAAACCAGTAATTGGCAAAGTCCGTTACTATTACTGCTAGACAGGCTTCAAAGATCCTAGGCTAGTTTGCTGTACATGAAAAACCTGGTGGCTGGGGAGCCAGCACTAGAGGCCGGCAAGTGACACAGCCACAAAGGCATTTCTCTCATGGAGATGCTGCCTAAAGGGAAAGGAAGGAGAGCAAGAGAGATGAAAAGCTGATTATAATGCTGCTGCCTCCGTGTGGCTTTAGTCTGTGGTTTCCACACAACCCAAAGTTTCTGCCAGCCGTATTTTCTTCAGGTGTCACAATGGTAGCCCTGCCCTGCAAAAGCCATTAGATGGCTGATGTGGGAACAGGGCACCTGCCCAGAGCGGAGTTCAGCTCAGGGACCACGTGCAGCATCAGTCACCAACGCAAGAGCCATCAGAGCCTGTCACCATGCCCGCGCAGCAGGAACTACTGACCTCAGCACCCTGTTACCTGGTTCTGGTTCTTTCCAGGCGAGCCTTCTTGCCAGCCAGAGCTGTCAAAGCTTTTCTTTCCTATACACTTAGGAGAACATTTACAAATGTTCCTCCTAGAGCTACCTTTCCTTCTCTTACCTTCCTCACTACATCAGCTGAAAGAAGCATTTATTTACGGCGGCAATAAGGCTTGTACTAGATCATGAGTCTCTCTCCACTCATTGCAGAAGGAGCCCCAACAAACAGCTGCACTGAGCTAGAGCCAGCCTTCCTATGCACCTCTTGTGGGCGCTGCCTTTCCTACTGCGCATCACAGCGTTATTTGCCCAGCAGCAGCCTGATCAATTTGACTACATTATTAGTGTCCCACCAAGGTCTGCAGTATTTACAACTTGGTGCTGCATTTCTGATTTTTTCAGCAGGTAAAGGACATTCATGTGGCTGTGTTGCAGATATGAACCACCCAATAACAAAACATTAAAAAAGGAAACGCTTGTAGTAGATTATGTAGCATCAACCTGTTCCCCTTCATAGCTGTGTCCTGTTAAGGTGTTTTGTCAGACAGTACCAAGAACTTTGCATGTGACAGTCTCATAGTGGTCTGTCACTGCATCCTCTAGCGTTGCTGTAAACGAAAACAGGGAAGGTTGAAGTATTTAGCAGAAGTATCTTCTGTTCCCTCTGTACTGAGGGGGGGACAGTGCTAAGGGGAAAGATACTCTGTGTACTTAAACAGCTTTTGTAGCTGGCTTGGCTCCTATACTAACTCAGTTGGAGTTACTGTTCCTCTAACCTGTCAGGAGATGCCTCCTGAACGAAGATGACCCAGCCTGGCTATCAAACTTGGGCACTCAGACACATTTAACAAATAGTACAGGGACATACATCTCCTAAGCAGACACTGGAATATGTTGGAGGCCACTCTAACAAAACCCCGAAACACACAAGTACATCTTTTCTGCAGCGCTGTGATTTCCCCATCTTTTTCTTAAAAAAAAAAAAAAAAAAAAGGCAAGCAAGTAGCTACTGGACAGAGAAGGGTATCATCCAAGTAAATTTCTTCATTTAACTTGTTTTGTTATTAAACATCAGCTTGATTTATTTTATGTTCTTCTGACAGTGAGACAAATACATTTCAACACACACATCAGTTCAAAACAAAACCAAAGCTCGTAATTCAAAGAGAGATTCATATTGCTGCATATTGTCATTGCTTATTGTTTAACATCAGTTATTTCAGCCAAGGTGCAGTTCTTCCTCGTAAAAACGATCACCACCTAGAAGATTTTCATTAGTGCCACTACAAATGCACAACACTCTTGAAGGGATACACTAGAAGGAATTAGTGCTTCTTGTTATTTCTCCTCTTTACCTGCCTTACCAGTAGTTAGGCTACTGCAGAGGACTTCATACAGTTCCAGGTACCACTAAGAAAATTACATCAGTCACTAGTGCCAGAAGGGAACTCTCTGAAATCAACTGCAATACCTGATGAGACTAAATAAACTGCATTGCTTTAGAGAAGCCCAGGGGTTAGCAAAGGCATCACACTAGTTGTGCCTAAAAAGCTTAATCCCCATCCAGGTCCACAGGTGGAAGAACACATAAACCGGTATTGTCACAGGAAGGAGGAGACTGTAGAAACACAAGCTGTTTGTGCTGGTGCAGCCCTGTGGGAAGGTTTCATCTACGCTGGCTGAGTAAAACAAGCCTGCTAGGGACAGGAGGGGAACAAGCACAGTCAGTGTGGGCAGGGAGGGGAGCATGCCTCCTCCAGCCATCGGCCCCAGTTTACTGCTCTGGTGGATGGGTCCTCAGGACTGCTTCGCGCCCTCCGCTGGGGGCTTCTTCTGAGTCGTCCTGGCAGCCTCTGGGATCATGTTCGGGATGCCATCGATGATGGGGTATGCAATGCCCAGCTCTTCGTTAATGAGCTCGTTGGTAGTTTCTTCATACCTGCCCAGGCAAGACAGGGAAAGAAAAAAAACCCAACAAACCAAACAGAAGGAGTGAATGACCTGGGTTTGCCCTTTGGCAGCCCCTCTCGCTCAACCCGGGGCAGCAGCAGGCCAAGGGCGGACTGCGAGAGCTGCTCTCCCGCCGTGGAGGCCCCGACCCCTCACCTCAGCGGCCGCTTGGAGAGCGGGCACACCAGGAAGCGCAGCAGCGACGGCTCCAGCGGCTGCGGCCGCGCTGGGCCTGGGCCTGGGCCCGGGCCCTGGCCCTGGCTCTGGCCGCCACCACTCGCCGCCCGCTGCAGCACGGCCACCACACCGTGCCCGCCGCGGCGCAGCATGGCCGCTCCCCGCGCACCGCCTACGGTGCACCCGCCAACCCGCCCCGGGCTGCGCTGCGGTGCTCGCACAGTCGTTCCGCCGTCGGTGGGTGCCGGTCTCCGCGTGTGCCGGTCTCCCCGGCGTTATGGGTGTCTCGGGGCTTGCAGGTGTCGTTCGTGGGCGAGGCAGGACTGGACGAAGGCGGGCTGTCCCGGGAGTTCTTCCGCGTGGCCGCCAGGACCCTTTGCCAGCCCAGCACCGGGGCCTTCCGCTGTGTCGCCTCCGGCCTGGCGTGGTTCCCCAGCCAGGTAAGGGGTTGGGCCGCCGCGGCAGCCTCGCGGCTCGGGGAGGCAGGGAGCCTGCTCCGGGGAAAAGCAGGCACAATTTTTATTAATGTGTTTGTTTTTAACCAGGCGTCGAGCTGTGAGGACACCTTTTTCCGGATTGGGACACTGTGTGGAATGGCCCTGTATAACAGGCACCTGGCACCCTTCCCTTTCCCCAGGGCTCTCTACAAAAAGCTGCTGGGCCTGGCGCCCACCCTGGAGGACCTCGAGGAGCTGTTTCCAGTTGCAGGCCGGTACGAGCCAGGCACAGCCCCAGATTGTGCTGGGAAGCTATGGCTGAGGCTGGCCTCCTCGCTTGACGATGTGCACAGAGATCCCCAAGGCCGTATTTGGGGTACTTGTGGCAGCTATGGTTGTCGTGGAGGTGCTAAAAGCCACAGGTTTCCAAGGTGGTCCCTGTCCAGGGCACAGATGTTGCCTTCAAACAGAGACTGGCATCGCCAAAATAAAAAGACGAGCCCCGTGCTTGGAAGGGGCCACATTTCTGCTCCACATGAGCTTAAGTCCACACTGTGAATATATAGTTCAAAACCACTTTGAGCTGCAGTTTGGACTTGGAAGAACTAAGCACCCAATTACTAATGTTGGCTTTTTAATCTGATTTACTAATTATCAGTTTCCACAATGATGTTGTGCACAAGCACAGTATTACCCTATGGTGCAGTTGTGCCAAATCTGAGGAAGCTGCATGTGGGGTTTCCATGTTCTGGGAAAGGAGATTTCAGGCCAATATAGCAAGAAGAGGTGCTGCTGCCCCCAGCGTAAAGCTTCTAGGACCTTGAAGCCCAGCTTTCCACACAGGTGCTATAAATAGCTGAGAAAGATGAGAATCCCTCCCCATGAGCCAGTGACTGTTGTTGAGGTAGACTGAAACATCAGGTTGCCTGCAATACTTTGAGAGATGCTGCACCCCAAAACAGTTCTCCTAGAGCTTCCCCCTGGTCCATACTTAATGCCTCATTAGATGATATTTGGAAGAACAAGGCTGTGGTCCAAGCCCACTTGCCACTGAACTTTGTGTAAAGTTATCCCCACAGAGCATGGGGATGGGCTTACCTGGAATCCTTTGCAGTGAAGGCATTTGCCCTCAGCTCATGGCAGCAGCAGGTCATAAGTGTACAGATCAGTTTAAGGCCATATATGAAGGTCCTGTGTGAGTAGAGGTGTTCTGTGTGTATATGCATTTAAATGCTTCTTGTCAAAGGATCGTTTTCAGTAGAATTTGAAAGTGCATTGAATGGTCATGTTTCTTCTCTCTTTTTTCCCCTTTGTTTTTTGGAAGGAGTCTTCAGGGAATTTTGGATGAAGAATGTGATCATATCCTTGAGAGCCTGGACATGAACTTCACAGTAAGACATTGCTGTGCCATTCAGACATGCCATACATGTACTTGGGCGAGACAATGTCCCACTGCAAATCACACAACTTGTCTGTCGACTCGAACTAGTAGAAGTGCTATGTCAGGCCCTGCAGAAAGAAAGAATGGTAGATGTAGCACATAGATACCTGTCATATATAGATATAGCATCCAATACTTTAATTTATTTGTGTAGATAATGGAAGAAGGAGGTTCCATGGCTCCTGTTGAACTTAAAAAAAATGGTGCCAACATTCCTGTCACTAAGGATAACAGGTCAGTTTTATTTTTCTTTTCCTTATCTTGTTGTCTTGTTATGAGTGTATGAAATACCATGTCTGTACCCATCCCCATATACTCGTAGAAAATATTTAACATCGGCATTGTGCTGTTGGTCTTGGTTCAATAGAATGTATGCTTTCGGTTCTTGCTGTACATGCTGCATATGTGCCAGACAGTGGCAGTTTGGGCGAGCAGTGGATAAGAAGGGGATCCCCAGACATCCTGGCACCTGCATGTACAGACATGCCTGGCCTTATCAGGGAAATTCCTAACAAATGTATAAAATACCCCCAAACAATATTTTCAGGGAAATACAGACAACTTGTCTGGGAAATACAGCTATAGGTACACCTCTGTAATGGTTTTTCTGTGAGCAACTTAGTTACGTGTATGGAATGTATCTTGTCTATAACAGAGGAGGAGCAATCTATCAATAAAGTATTGTGTCAATATTAACCTCAGCACAGGAGACGGAGAGAAATTCTATGGCCTGAGTTGTGCAGATGACCTGAGGACCCACAGGAGTGCATGAAAGGGCTGTTTACAACATCACTAAACAAATCCCCATCACAAATATAGAGGAGTGACATAATACTCATTAGCAGCTGTGCAAATATTTATTTTGATTTCAGGGTAATTGCTGGGCATTCAGTGGTAGTTTTGCTGAATTTACACCATTTAGGTCTGCTAGGCTCCATCTTAATAGCGAAGTGTCTGATAGGATTTAATTGGAGAGTTCACATGAAGTGCAAGGAGTATTATCAAAATGAAGCCCTGTTGGCCAGCATTCTCTTTTTATTTGTGATGATCCTCCCAGCTTATTCAGTGAATAAATAACTGCCTGTGATGACTGCTCTCAGTAAAGACTGAGTCTTTACAGGAGAGCAGGTCATATGGAATAAAGGAACGAGGATTAAAATTCTCTATAATTCTCCTTTTAAAAAAGCACCTATTGCATTTCTTGTTTGATTCAAAATATCTTTGCAGGAAGGAATTTGTTGACTTGTACATCAATTATGTGTTCAATGAATCGATAAGGAAGCCATTTGAGGACTTCATGCAAGGATTTTTAAGAGGCTGCCCAGCTAGAAAGTGGAAGATGTTTCTCCCTGTAGAGCTCCAGACTGTTCTCCAGGGACACACAAAATTTGACTGGCATCTGCTGGAAAAGGTATTGGATACAAGCACAGTGTACTTCTGTTATATCTGCTGATATAACTCTCCCTGACCTGTTCTTTCATTGAGTGCATAGGTCATGAACAGAAAAACAGAATCTCAAAGGACTTTCTCTTTTCTTGGTTTGTCTTGTTGTTTCGAGTCTGTTTCTAATCTACATCAGGTACAAGAATAAAGGGGACTAAAAATCAAGCCGTAGCTCAATGATTGTCATATGAATCTTTGAAAAACAAACGAACAAGCAGATTCCAGAGGTTAAGAGGATTTTAATACCTATGAACAGGATTATAAAATTTATCGGATAAACTCTTGTTACTTTAAATAAAAATGGAAATAGTGGGGATTAACTGGACAGTTTTATTTTTATCTCTTCGACAGAATGTGACGTACAGGCAGTATAAAAAGGTAGATCAAACCATCAGGAATTTTTGGACTGTGTTTCACAAACTCCCAGAAGAAAAAAAGAAAATGTTTCTTGGTAATGTATCAGGCATTTTAAACTTTTCATAGCCCTTTTCACTCCTCCACAACACACATTTTAGATGCTTGCACATGGAAAATACTGTAGTTCCAAACTGCTTTTCCACGTTTCCCCCCTGCCACATTTTCTAGCGAAAGCCACAAAGAAGTGACACGAAGGATTGCACAGAGTTCTGAGCCTTCTTACCTCCCCTGAGGCTTGCCCGAGTGCATCTGACCGCCTTGAGCCTTGCAATTACTTTATCCTTTACTTCTGTGGTTATCAGTTGCTGGTCAGAGGCCTCAACATGTGTGACCAGGCTATGCTGATGTAAGCAGTTTAGCTTTCTCAAAGGACTGAAGAAGCTAGCTCATCCTTTTTAAATGTAGAGGGTCAAGCCTAGCCTGGCCTTTCTCATCCACAAAGCCTATATAAGTAAAAGTAAAAGAGTGCTTATAATTATGAATCAGCAAGAGACGTTATTATATCCAGGTACAAATTCAACAACGCAAAATAATTATGTTACGGAAATAGCCATATTTTTACACTAATTTTCCCTTATGATTTTCATTCTCTGATAACTTTATCTTGTTTCTTTTTTTAAAAATTTGTTTTTGTTTTTCTTTTTCCCCTTCCTTCAGCTTTTTTGTCAGGATCCGATCGCATCCCTGGCTATGGACTGGAATATTTTAAATTTTCTATTGCAGAACTTCAAGCAGAAAATCCAGATGAGCTCTATCCTTCTGCCAATACTTGCACCCTCATTTTGTTCCTCCCCAGATACAGCAGTGAAAGAATACTCAAGAAAAAGTTGCTCTATGCCATAGAGCATAATGAAAGTTTTGGCTTGCCCTAACTCTTGGTCAGGAGCACTTTAAAGCAAAAATAAGAAAATGAGTCTTTGTTTCACTTGTCATATTTTTCTCTTAAGAACTCCAGTTTACTGCTTTCTACCCTGCCTTATTTTTACTGCACTTTACAAACACTTGAGTGTGTGTATTCACTGGGGTTTTGTATTGATTATAAAAATGAGCTTAGACCAGATACCTGATTGTTAGATTATAAAGTTAGGAAAGAAGAATCCTGTTTAAGATGCTTTCAAGAAGCAAGCTGATAACCAAGTACATTGACGTATATGTGCATCCTGTCTGCACCATGCTGGTCTTGTTTGGCTGGTCAATTTTCAGCAGCAGTGATTCTGTGATTTGTATGTCACCAACATACAGCTAGTATATGCTAAGCAGTCATCATTGCAAGAGGAAGCTAGGGCAAAGTTTTCATCTGGATTAGTCAAGGATTCTCCTGCAGAGCAGCTAACATTAAGGAGACATGTTCCTGCAAACTGTGGATTGAAGGAACAGTCTGTGTTCACCTGGATATGGCCTTCGACTTATCCGAGAGAAGTTCTCAGGATGAGGATTTGATCATTCCTAAACTTTGTCAAAAGCTGTATTTGTAAAGCATTAATGGACTTTCTATTATTTAGTGTGATAACACTGTGATATTTGTTGCGTTTCTTTATATCTTATAAGGTGATGTTTGGCAATTAAATAAACCAAAATTTTAGCCTTGCAGAACAGCTCTGTCTATAGAACCCTGTGGACACAAGGCTTGCAGGGCTGCTGGAAGCTCACTGCCAAAACAGTGTGTAGCACTGGCAGGACATTGACTATGTCAGGCGGGATGTAAAGGCAGGATGTGGATTTTTCTGTATGTTTTGCTTTGTGTAAAGAGAGAGAGAGAGAGAGAACAATCATGATTTTTCATCAGTACTCTCCTCTTTCTTTTGGTGTCTTAAATGTGTCAGTGGACATACCTATGTAAAGAAGACTTTTACTGTGTTGAATTAAATGATGATTGGTTAAATTTCCACACTTGCAGTTGTGTTCTTCCTTTGTTATGCAGCTGCATATGCATGACAGTGTATGTGTGTTTTCTGTCCTCATTGATGCTGATGTGGGAAAGCCATTCTCGAGAGGAGTCAAAGGCTTATGTGTGTGTGTTTCAAATAGATGCATTGCATAGACTGAACAAGTCAAGGTCTTTCACATTTGGTGCAGATTACGCTTCAGATAAATGTAAAATTGAGAGCAAGAAGAAGGCAGCAGTTTTTACCTCCTGTTCAATCTTAACTTTGTGTTGGGTATCTTATGCACACCTTTTTGGACCTCTTTGGAATGCCAGTAAATGATACAAATCTTTTTTTGGAAGTGACTGTTAGGCTGGTTCTCTTTTTGTTCCTTAGGAAAGTAAATGTTTCCTAAAAAGGCAGACACATTATGTGTGAATTTCCAGCTCAGTAAAAACAACGTTGCATGTTAAGAAAAAGAGTTTCCTTTTAAGTTACAGTAAAGAAAAACTTCAAGCACTCGCCTGAAGCGCCGGGGTGCTCAGAGGTACAGGAGAGCAGGTGGCATGGCAGTGGCGAGGGGAAAAGGGGAACCAACATCTCGGAGGATGCCATCTGCCAGCCAAGGGGACAGAGGGGACATGGCCCGCGCAGAGCTAACCCCCGGCCCCCTTGCCCGCCTGGGGCAGGCAGGACACCACAGGGATGCTTGAATCCTCTGGGAAAGGCACCACCCTGCTGCAGGTGTGTTTTTGTGGAAAGAGGGAAGTGGAGAAGCCCAAGCTGTTGTCCCCATTGAGCCGGGGTGTCCCCTTCCCATGCCTGGCTGGTGCTGCCACACCATCACAGCTGCCTGTCATGGCACCTTAGCCTGCTGCTCTTCGCCAGCCTGCTCCTGGCTGCTCGTTTCCTTTTTTATGTTTTTCTAAGCCTCTGTTAGGGCTTGGAAATCCAGAGTGATCTTCTGTGCTGTGCAAGTGCACAAAAAATGTATTTTGTTTGGATTTCAAAATAACCTGTTAGAGATTAAATGATAATAGGTTTATTCAGAGCCTGAAGGAATTTCCTTCTCGTCATGTATGATGCAACATCACATGGGAGATTAAAGCCCAGAGTAACTTTCAAGGCTATTTTTAACTTGTCCTCAAATAAGCCCTGCTTTTATAAAAAAAACCAAACAAACCCACCCAACCTTCAGAGGGAGCAGAGTAGAGCACTCCTCTGGCATTTTCTGAAATGAATTTGAGCACCAAGCTGTGTCTACATTTTCTCAAGCCATGCTCATTATAAAACATGCAGAGGAATACAACGTGAGCGAGCCTCATGCTCAGCTATCAGTTTAAAAGGCTTTACCCAAGCAGCAAAAGTATATTGAACCTGCAGCAAGTATTTTTTTTAGACCACTCGTCTGATCTGAATGTCACCTGTAGAGGAGTGCAAGAGCTTGGCTGAGCAGCTGACATAACCAGGGGTGACCAGGACACCCTGGCAGCTTGTAAGCCGTGAGGAACAAAGGAGGGAGCCTGGTGAAGTGTGTAAGGGGTGAGCTTCGTGCTGTATTTGCTGCAGAAGACACCATGCAGAAATACCACTTCCATGGGAGGTAACGGGACCTGACCTTGGCTGGCTAATCCCCAGCTAAGTCCGTCTGAGAAGCTCTTCCCTAACATGGGAAGGGCCAAAAAAGAAAAAATATGGAAGAGTTCATTGCTTCCAGAGCAACACAGAGACATCAATGGCCACAAAGAAGGTTTTCCCTACTCACAGCAGCTTTCTGGCCCAGATGCCCGGGGCATAGACTTGTGGCCCATGCGGGCGGTTTCCCTGCGGTGGCATGCAGCTAGCTTTCCTCCCCTCCCCAGGTTGCCATATTGGTGAAAAGCTCTGACAACAGGCAGGTCTGACTAGGAATGAAGCATCGCTATCTCTGCACAGCCCCAGTAAAAGGTCTGTGCCATGGCCCACTGAAGCAGAAGGCTACAAATGGCACCTAGTGAAGGACTCACAGGGAAAACACCTACTGGGAGGGTTCATAGGGTGGGTGAAGACAGCCACCCTGCCTTCCTTCATGGAGATAACTCTAATCAGTAACAACTTGTATTACCACAACATTCAGGAGACCTCACTGCATGCTTGGCCATGTGGTTCTTGACACTGGACTGTTGTTAAGATGTTTTGGGAGAAGAGAGTAGCTTTGGAAATCAGGATGAGCTGCGGATTTTGGCATCTCTGGATATCTTCAGACCTGATCTCTGGGTGACCTAACCCATCAAGGAAATGGTGAGCTACACATTGGGACCAGTACTGTTTAGTATCTTCATCAATGACATAGACAGTAGGGTTGAGTGTGCCCTCAGCAAGTTTGCAGATGACACCAAGCTGAGTGGTGCGGTTGAGACACCTGGATGGCCAGGTCAAGCTGAACATCCAATGGACAAGCTCGAGGAATGGGCCCATGTGAACCTCATGAGGTTCAACAAGGCCAAGTGCAGGGTCCTGCACCTGGGTCAGGGCAACTCCCAGTATCAGTATAGGCTGGGGGATGAAGGGACAGAGAGTAGCCCTGCCGAGAAGGACTTGGGGGGACTGGTGTGTGAAAAGCTGGACATGAGCTGGCAATGTGTGCTCGCAGCCCAGAAGGCCAACCATATCCTGGGCTGCATCAAAAGCAGCATGGACAGCAGGTCGAGGGAGGTGATTCTTCCCCTCTACTCCGCTCTGGTGAGACCCCACCAGGAGACCTGTGTCCAGCCCTGGAGCCCTCAGCACAGGAAAGATATGGACCTGTTGAAGAGGGTCCAGAGGAGGGCCAGAAAAATGACTGGAGGGATGGAACACCTCTCCTGTGAGGACAGGCTGAGAGAGCTGGGGTTGTTCAGTCTGGAGGAGAGAAGGCTCTGGGGAGACCTTACTGCAGCCTTCCAGTACTTAAAGGGGGCTTATAAGAAAGATGGGGACAGACTTTTTAGCAGGGCCTGTTGAGATAGGACATGGGGTAATGGTTTTAAACTAAAAGAGGGCAGATTTTGACTAGATATGCTGAAGACATTTTTCACAATGAGGGTGGTGAAACACTGGCACAGGTTGCCCAGAGAGGTGGTAGATGCCTCATGCCTGGAAACATTCCAGGTCAGGTCGGACAGGGCTCTGAGCAACCTGGTCTACTTGAAGACGTCCCTGCTCATTGCAAGGGCGTTGGACTAGATGGCCTTAAAAGGTCCCTTTCAACACAAAGATTCTGTGATTCTGTGTTCTTCGGGTGAGGATCCAACCTCGCCATGTGCCCGCCTAGGGCAGCCCTTAGCTATCAAGGAGATGTGGACTCCAGCCTCACCACCAGCAGATGAGGAAGACCAATGGTGCAATGAAACCTGGGCCACTATGAAGAAATCAGCAGAGGTAGCGGCCTCCAGAGGGAGCTGTGCACAGTGGCGTGCAGGGACACAAACCGGGTTTATTTTGGTGTCTTTATTGAGAATTTTATCCGTTTATGAAGGAGCAGCCTTGAAAGGTCTCCACGAAGCTGAAATGTAGCCAGGTAGAAATTGGTTTAAGCAAGAGGCTCCTGGGTCCTTCAGACAAATTGCAGGCTCCCTCATCTACTTTTTTCCACTTTTTTGTGTGTACCTTCTCTTCCTTGATTACTCAACCAGAAACAAACAGAGGAAACCAAGTGTAAAGGGAAAGGCTGACTATTTTGCAAAGGTCTCCAGATGATGAAATAAATAAAACAAAAGCAAACACAAACAAAGGAAATATTTTTTCCTCTACGCTTTCAGTTATTCTAGAAGCTGCTTGTAACATGGGTGAAGTAAAAGCTATTACGTCACAGGTGTGATTTTACACTAGGTAGAGTAGTTCTTTTTATGCCAAACATGCATGATCCATGCAAGTACAGGTGAATCTTTTTCTGATGCATGACACTGCATCCTAAGTATGTAACACTGCAAACTGCCAGAGATGTAGCGTAAGGGAGATGAGTACTGTGGGCACTGGATTTGGTTTAGGGACCTCTTCCCCCCACCCCAAGCCCTTGCAAACATCTCTATGTGGTTTGCTCAAATATTGACTGTCATTTTGATGGTCTGAGTGGGATCCAGCTTGTGCATTACTTTTGTGCAGAGTGCAGAGTCTTTTTCCAATGGGTAGCATTAAAATCAGGAAATGAGTACCTGGGAGTTACATAATTGCTTGCTGATTGGCCTTTTATAAATCTGTTTTGTCCAACAGAGATTTATACAATGACCACGAATATTTTCCTAAGGTTGAAACTTTGTATAAAATGTATGAGTTCCTAAACAAACAAGCCTCTCAGGTGCCTAGAGGCCATGTAAAATGCAAGGCGAAAAAAGAGGAGAGGGGAAAGGAACTGTATTAGTAAGTGATATCTCATGCTTAACAAAACTGACAGAGTCATTTTAAATAGTGGAAAGCTGGCTTTCCCTTGAGACCTTCATTTAGAACAGCTTCAATTCTAGAATATTTGCATATGCTTAACTTTGCCTACCGATTTCTGTTGTCTTTAGTGCAGCTACTGCTCTGCTTAGCCCGTAAGACTTCCTAAACCTCTGCAGTCACAACCCTTGGCCGCGGTTTGCGGCCTGAGCGGGTTATCCATAGCGCGCGGTCTCTGGCAGCAGCCTCAGCTGCTGTGGCATTTCACCATCCGCGGGGACGCGGGCAGAGCGAGGAGCCCTGACCCCAGGCAGCGCCCTGGCTTCGGGGAAAGGCGATTCCCTGAACAGACCTTCCTGCGGGAGGAGGCAGAAACGGCAACGCAACGTCCCCGAGGCAGTGTCGTCGTCCCCCGCCCCAAGAAGCAGGCTACAGCCGCTGCCAGAGGCCCGCAGGCCGGGGAACCCCGGAGGGCCGGCTGGCTCCCTCCTGGCCAGGCAACCCCTCAGCACCGGGAGCCGGGCCTGGCCCGGCCCGGGCGAGCCACCGCAGCCTCCCGCGCAGGCCACGCCAGCCTGAGGCAACCCGCCACGCTGCCTCGGGCCCGTCCCGTCGTCCTGGGCTGTTCGGGCGGGGCGTGCGCCGCGCGGGGCCCTTCCTGCACCCGCCCCACGGCCCCGGGGAGGGGCTGGAGGGGACAGCTCGAACCGCCGCCACCGACCGCCGGCGGGGACCCACCGACTGACAGAGAGCGCCGCGCGGGGCGGGGCGAGACGCAGCGCCCGCCGCCGATTTGTGCTCCGGGGCCGTCCCCGCGCTTACCATTGGCCGTGCTGCGCCGTCACTCCCGCGGGCGGTGGCGGTATCAGGGGGGCTGGACTTCCTCGTCGCTGTGGCGGCAGCGGCGGGGTTGGCGGCAGGTGAGTGGGGCCGTGGCGGCCGGGGGAGGGGCGCGGGGCTAGCAGCAGCTGCTTACCCCGGACGCCTTGCTCGGCGTGGTCAGAGCCCCGCCGGGGTGAGCCCGGGACCCGTTGCGCTGGGGTTGGGTCTGGAGCGGCCCGGCGCGGCTAGGGAGGGAGAGCCCAGCTCCCTGGCGGGGCTGCTGCCTGGTACCGAAACGCTGTGTGGGGGTAGACGGGGCAAAAGGCATCAGCGGCAGCATGGCGGAGCCCCGCGGTCCCCCGTGCTCGCCGCTCTCCGTGGCGCAGGACGCGCGTCCTCGGGCGGGGCCTCCCCGGGCCGGTGTGGGGGCCGGTGTGGGGAGCCGGGGGCGGCAGCGGGGCTGCGGCTGCACGCGGGGTAGGGGGTTGCTGCCGTCGGGTGCCGGCGCTGGGGGGCCGGTGTGCCCGCCGGGCCCCCCAGAGCTCGCGGGAAGCGCCGGCTTTGGGGTGGGAAGCGGCAGCTGTAAGCGCGGCAGGCGAGCAGGCTGTGTCCGGGGTGGAGGAAGGGAGGTGTGCTTTGTGGGGTTGCAAAAGGGAGATGATGTGGGTCTTGCCTGACTTTTGTTAATCTATTTTTAAGTGTTTTCTATAGGGACGCTTCTAGCTGAGGGCGTGTGGTTATACAATGGAAATGCTCCGTTTCTGCTTGCACTCGCTCACTGTTACGCCTTGCATTCTCTTGCTCTATAGCCTGGTCTACATTGGACATGAGTTGGAGTAAAATGAAGGCAAAAGGAAGCAGAAAGTGTGCTTGGCGGCTTAGTGGCAGAAAGAAGCAGTAAATTCCTTCGTTCTTGGGCAATGCTGATAAAAGGAGCACGTTTGCTAGCTAAAATCTCACAAACAGGGAAGGAAAAAACTTGTTTATTCATGTCCTGCCAGTTGGCAGATCTCTTTGTTTAGAGAGCATTCAGCCGTGAGTGTTGCTTGTGGCAAGCACAATATTTACTTAACTAACTTTCCCAGAAAGGGTGCAGTCGTGGTAGCAGCTATGGCTTTAGAATATGCTTGTACGACCATGTGAAGACACAGTGTATGTCATGATGGCTATTAAAAAGAAAGAAAAGGAGAAAAAAAGAGGGCAACATAAAACACATCCTATCACGATCTTACATGTAGCATTATTATTTTACCAAGCCACTAGGTGGTTTTCTCACCAGAGGGTATATACTTAGTATGTCAGCTGAGCCTTATTATAGCAGAGGGTGGATTTTTCACCATAAAAGATTTCCTCAAAATATTCTCCACAGTGTGAGGTTTTCCTGTCTCTACCTGTGCTCTGTACATCCTTCACTGTTTTGATGTTAAATTATTCATGAAATGTCAGCGTTTGAGTATGTTGGGTTATACCTCTACCCTTGCTTTTTTTTTTTGTTATCTATGGGGAGTCTCTGCAAATGACCAGCTTTTCTGCATTGCATCTGTTCTTATCTCTAAAACATGAATACCCAGCTGTCTGTGGTGTGATCTTTGAAGAAAAGGAATAGGTGATGTGGCTGGGTACTGAAGCTCTTGCACTTTTTGCAATCCAGTTTTTAAAAAGGACTGGGAATTTTAATGCCCTTGGTGATGTGTTTAAAAAAAAAAACACAACAAAAAAAACCCCAAAAACGACAAAACCAACCAACACCTTTCCTAAGGGTTTGTCATCTGAAGATTAAAAATTCAATTTTTTTAAGTTGTATCGAACTGAGCACTAGGAATAATTAGTCACTTCTAGAATTTCAGATAAGTGTATCTAAACCTTATCTATATTTTTTATATATATATTAAAAAAATGTGTGTGTGCAGACACACATCTGGTATTAGTACCTACCCACACTAGAAACTTTTAATAGAATTGTTTTAGCATAAGGAAGCTTGTAGAGGTAGTTTGCAGTGTAACATGCATTTTCCTTCCTCTTCTGATAATGTCAAAGAAGAGTAACTGCCTTAACGACATTGGAAACGGAGCATGAAATTGTCATTTGAAGCCTTGTGTTTCAGGACACAGCTCCTACTTGAACACATGATGTATTAAGACTTGCAGCAGCTTTTCTGAGGGGAGAAAAAAAAATTAAAACAGTTGTGGTTTTAAAAATGTGTTATCTTCAAAATAAGTAAATTAAAGATGTCTCTTACCAGGCTGTTGGAAAATATTTGGCTGTGCCTGCACACTCAAATAGCAAGTGGCTATGTTGGTTTTCACTCTTGAGTGGAAAGTGCTGCCTTGGAATAGAGCTGCAGAGATTTATCAGCAAAATGTTTGGAGGGTGGGGAGTGGGGTTTGAGGGAGATACTTTAAAAAAACAAACAAACAAAAAAACCCCCCAAAACCCAACCAAATAAACCTCCCCAAACTAATAAAAAAATCTAGTTAAGACCAGATTTTCTAAGTAGTCTGGCATGCATCATCGCTTGCCAGAGGGATTGTTAAGCTTCAGGGTGCTCAGAAAATCTGACTGCTAGCATGAATGAGGGTTGAACTCCTCTGAACCACCCTAGTGTGCATATGAATTACTGGGAGTTTGAACTCTTCCTGTTTTGAATAGTGTCTTACCTGGAGGGAAAACCATGTCTTGCCAATCGTGTCCCACCCCTCTGCCCATTACAGCGATTTCTTGTGTGGAGTGTGAACACAAGGAAAATAATTAAAGTGTTTTTAGCATTTTAAATGAAATTAGCACTAGGAAAGATGACTGTAGTCTATGGGGAGCAGACTGATAAGGAACCCTTTTAGAAAGATATCTCAAGTTAATGTTTAGCTCATGTTGTACAATGTCATTGTAGTTAAACATATAGTGACGAAATCTTTTCAGCTCAGAGGCAACATCCACTTAAACCAGGGAATGTGATGTTTGGATCTTCAGGTTTGCTGCTATTATGCTGCTTATATCTTTGTAACAAGGTAATTTCCCAGGCTGAGAGAAATGGCAGTCCTAGATTTCTGCTGTTTCAGTGTCACTTTTGAAATGATTCCCTGCCTTAGTGTTGCCACTGTCAGGGTGTTGCTTATGCTGTTTTGTTGTTTTTGAGACAGAACATGAAGTTCCCTATAAATATAGCAGTTGTGTCATTTAAAGCACATGCATGCACTTCAATTTTATGTGTCCCATGGCATTCCTATTCTTAGCATAGGAAATAGTGTAGCCAGCATAGAGGGTATCTTCCCTGAGGCTTTTGTGCTGAGGGCAACCAAGTACAGAGTGTATGCAACGACTGATTTAACTAGACAGAGACTTGTAACCTCCTGCTTCTTCCTCTGGGTGCTTTGGAGCTGGCCAGTGATAAGCACCTGTGTGGTTGTGAATGAATTATGTTATAAAGGAGCAAGGGCTGTTAGTGATAAATGGGCTTTACAGCATGCTTTAAAGCACCTAGTAAGAGATCCTAGTAAATGGTTCGTGGTAGGAAATTGTACCACTGGTGAAATACAACTGGAAAATCCAATCTTCTCCCTCCCCCATCCAGCTCAGTGGAAGGGACTGCACCTGACTGCGTGGCCACAGCTGACAGGCAAGGATAGTGGGGTAAGACATGAACACCCGTTGCTTAGGGCTTAGATTAGGAAAAGCTTTATTGCTAATACCTTGAGCTTGAATTAGCACCCAGCTTTGGAAACAAACTAAATGCATGCGTTTCCTATCTGCTGAGAGTGGGAGAAAGAATCGCATTTCCTTGAGGAATCTTTGGTGCTTCAAGGGTTACCTTTTTCTTTTTGGTTTTGTGCTATTATAGTAAATGCTGCTGCTGTAAACTGCCTTAGTTTAAAATTTGGCAATGGTGAGTCATAAGACTTGATGTCTTCGATCTTTCATTTTCTTCTCTTCTTCCCTTTACAAAATCAGCTTTAATCGGTTTCTGGCTCAAGCAGAGGAGTTTTCAATGTCTTATTAGTATAGCATGTTTAACAAATAACCCAAACCTATTGAGGTTAGGCGTGACAAGGGAGTGCTACTAAAATCTTTCACATGCTGCATCTGGAATGAGAGCTGTTTCCCTCCTTCCAGCTCTTACAAATTAGCATACTGTTGTCATTATCAAGTTCAGGCTGAGTAATTTCTTGGGCCTCTTATATCGGTGTTGGCTTTTTTTTTTCCTTCCCATGTTACTCCACTCTCCGAAATCCCTGACTGTTGCTGAGTGCAGCTCCAAAGATAACACCTGACTGCTGGCAAGTTGCATCAACATTATCTGTCCATTGCTGTTAGGACTAAGCTGTTGGTGTGCTGCTCCATGTGCACTGCAGCTTCTTGGGAAATTCTTGCTGCAGTTTAGGGATGTGTGTGTGTGTACATGCACATATTTGGGTTGCAAGCATGTGTTCAGTTGAGCAAAATACTACTTAATCTGGATTTATCAGAAATTATAATGTACTGCATTGGCTAGTCACCAGTACACCACAAATACCAGTGTCTGTTCAGGACTAGTTTGATCACCTTTGAGATAACTTTTAAAGATTTCTTTAAGCAGTGGTCCCAAATATGACTGTAACTTCAAAAGTTCAGGTTTGGACCTTTTAGTCTAAAAAGCATTACAGTTGTTTTGGGGGAGTTGGTTGATTTTTGTTTTTCAAAGCAAAATCACTCTGCTAAAATAAAAGCTCAGGTCTGCTGGCTTTCACATCACTTCTGCTTCCTTAGAGATGGAGATGGCCAGGGCATGAAGGTGCTGACTCAGTACTTGACCTGGGCTGTCTTGATTCCTCTTTGTCTGTGTCATCGTGGCAATCCCTTTTTACTGGGAGTCCACAAGCCTGACAGTCATGCAGGAAATGCCTTTTTTGGTTGTTTCCACCCCCTGCTCTGAGCAGCTTATCTCTGTATGATCACTTGTTGAGTACTTGCTTCATTCACACCTCTTCCTCTGTTTCTCTTGCCCAGGAAGGATACATGACTTGCTGAAAAGAGAGAAAATGCTATGCTGGGGATACTCGTCTTTTGGACGACCTGGGATAGGTAGCAACCTCCAGGTCATCATTCCTGAACCACAGGTATATGGATTCATTCATGACAGAAATGTCAAGGAGGTGGCATGCGGAGGAAACCACTCTGTGTTCCTGTTGGAAGATGGGGAAGTGTATGCCTGTGGCTTGAACACCAAAGGCCAATTGGGGCATGACTCTGAAGGAAGCAAGCCAGGTAAGTCTGCTTTTTATATGCACCTTAACTTGTATTGAGGCTAGTGGGCTGAGAAGATTATGGAAACTGCTTTGTGTTGATAGCTCTTGAGCTGGAGGGGCTAAGAGAGCTGAAGATCATGTGTGATAACACAGTAATGATGCTGAATAATATTTGCTGGCTCTGGAAAGATAAAGCTGAGCAGCATGGGTGGGGAGACGGATCTGCTCAGTTTGTCTGGGCAATGCATCAAAATAGAGGCGAACACAGATGGTCTTGGGGGTAGATTTTATTATTTGGCATTATGTTGCCTTTTTATAAAAGGAAAGAGAGGGCCATGAGTCACAAGTATCTTCTGCTTTGTCTTTCCAATTGCGCTGCATCCTTATGCCTACTCTTGTTCAGTTATTGTTGGGAATTTTGTCACTTACATCAAAGAGAAGAGATCTGTGTTGAGTATAGTTGTGGAGAACAAACTTGGTTTTGGTTGAGAGGGTTTAAAAATTTTGTTTTCCCCTCTTGGAAATCTCTTGTTGACTTGTGCCTTCACCCCTTCATGCTTTCTTAATCTAAGAAGGTCATTGTAGCCTTGTGTTTCCCAGACTCAGATTGCATTTTTACTCACTGTGTTCCAATGGACAGAACCTGTGCGTGCAGAATCACAGGCAGCTAATGCCTCTCCTTCCCAGGGTGAAGGAGTGGTTTAACCGTGTATTGTTATTCTGAGAAACCCTGAAGCCTTTCTTAAGGACTTTCTTTTGAATGTAGGCCTTCTAGTTTACCTTCCATTAACTCCTTGGTTTTGGCATGTGGTAAAGATACAGGTGTTTCTGTTGCCATAATATAGTCAAAATGCCTCTGTGGGTAATCAGAGCAATAAGACATCGTCATGCCGCAAACTGCAGGCTACCCTCTGTAGGGCTTGGGGATTCTGTAGCATACCCTGTTATTGTGTGATAGAGATATGAGACATGTACAAAATAGCCAGTTCTCCATGTAGTAAGTGCAAATCTGACCTGATTCCATTGCTCTGTTCCTTTTGTTAGTGTGTCTTTTGTAAAATGGAGTGGTAGATGTTGCATGCTGGATGTCTGTGGTGCTGGATTAGAGGAGTTGACCTTGAATCTGGTCTCTCTTGCTTTTCCTACAAGTGGTTTCCAGGCAATTACTGCTTGTCGGGATTATCAGGAGTGCTTAAGTCCTCTCTGTGCACAACTACTGTTGATATTCTGAGGACTTCTAAATTCAGACCCTGGAGTAAATGAGATGCTTAGTAAAAGGAAGCCAAGCCTAGGGAATATTCCACCCAACCGGATGAGGATACTTCATCATGCAAATCACCCAACTAGCTGCATGACTGTAGTGCATAGGCTCCAGAAATTCAATACTGCTGAGTGCTGTAAAGATGTGTACTCTGAAAAACATCTTTGGGCTAGCCTGCTGTTTACCCACAAAATAAAGCAAGCATAAGATCATAATGAAAGTGGAGGCTTCACAGCAAGTAGAGGATCAGAGTTGGAAGCCGATCTCATGAATCCTGAAGTGTAGACCTCTCGCAACTAGGTAACCCTGCCTTCAGCCAGGGCTGCAGAAAAAGGGTAGTCTGAGATTTGGAAATATACATAAAAAGCTCTTTGGGTTTCATTCCAAGTGCCCTTCTATACCATAAATTAGGGGACTGTCACTAAAATATGGCACCAACTGCCAGTTATCCTGCAGGTTTCACTTATTCAGAAAAAGGTTCTGCAGTGCTGCTCTCTGAGGAGCCTGTGACAATCCTTGAGAAACCATGTTTTCCTACTGACACAGCACTGGCTGTGCCTGCTATGGGGTTTGTGCTGGCTGGGGCAGGTTGGAGTGATGTGCTGTAAAGCAAGGAACAGCTTCCCTTTTTAGCACATGGTGAACAGTCACAGCAGTCTTTATGATAACCGCAGTAAACTGAGGGAGAGTCCTGTCCCACACACTGCTTTGTGAGGGTCTGCTTTGCCTTGTGGCAATGGGAACTGAATTTCTTAGTTGTCCTTTGCAAATAGGAACAAGAAGATTCAAGCCCTCCTCTTTCACCCCCACCCCCCCTGCATGGAATGAAGATGACCTTACACCTGCTGTATAGAAAGATATTTCAAAGATCATCTTTCTTATTCTGTATTAGTTGTAGAACTATGAATGAAGCCATGTCTCATAGGAAGTGAAGATGTGTATGTGGGGCATAGGGTCCTGAGCTGTTGAAGATGATGGTAGAGAAGACTGTTAGGAGGTCTCTGAGGTAGAGAATGAGAGAAGTGCCTGGAACTGGCAGTCTTGCAGCTGCAGCTCTCCAGCCTCTGCTGGACAGGGCAGTGTGGGCTGAGGCCTCTTAGTTTTACTGCCTTACAGCTTGATTCTGCCTAGCCTGTGAGAGCAGCTAGAAGTGGCTGACCTCTGCCCAGCTCTGGCAGTGAGCCACATCTCCTGCTGCGGGAGGCTGTGAGGCAATACTGATTGTCCCCTCCAGGCAGTCCCTGGAGACCCCCCTCTGGACTTCAGAAACGCTTACTGTGGGCTGTAGAGTGGCTAGGTTGTGTTTGAGAGTAGCAGCAAGACATGAAAATGTGCAGGGGTCTTGAACTTTTTGAAGGCTGGATGACTTCAGAGGGATGGAGTGATCTCCTTCCTGCTGCCCAGGTCTGTGCTCGTAAAAGGAAATTCACAGAATCATTAAGGTTGGAAAAGATCATCAAGTCCAACCAGCAATGCAACACCACTATGCTCACTAAACCATGTCCTGAAGTGCTTTTTGAGTACTTCAGTGATGGTGCCTCCACCTCCCTGGGCAGCCTGTTTCAATGTTTGACCGCTCTCTCAGTAAAGAAATTTTTCCTAATATCTAGTCTAAGCTTCCCCTGGTGCAACTTGAGGCTATTTCCTCTCATTCTATCACTAGTTAGTTGGGAGAAGAGACCATCATCCACCTCACCACAACCCCCTTTTAGGGTAGTTGTAGAGAGTGATGATGTCTTCCCTCGGCCTCTTCTTCTCCAGACTAAACAACCCCAGTTCCCTCAGCCGCTCCTCATAAGACTTGTGCTCCAGACCCCTCACCGACTTCGTTGCCTTTCTCTGGATGCGCTCCAGCACCTCAATGTCCTTCTTGTAGTGAGGGGCCCAAAACTGAACACAGTATTCAAGCTGCGGCCTCACCAGTGCCAAGTACAGGGGCACAATCACTTCCCTGCTCCTGCTGGCCACACTATTTCTGATACAGGCCAGGATGCTGTTGGCCTTCTTGGCCGCCTGGGCACACAGCCGGCTCATGTTCAGCTGGCTGTCAACCAGCACCCCCAGGTGCTTTTCCGCTGGGCATCTCTCCAGCCACTCCTCCCCAAGCCTGTAGCGTTGCATGGGGTTGTTGTGACCGAGGGCAGGACCTGGCACTTGGCCTTATTAAACCTTGTACAGTTGGCCTCAGCTCATCGATCCAGCCTCTCCAGATCCCTCTGCAGAGCCCTCCTACCCTCCAGCAGATCAAAAGTCCCACCCAACTTGGGGTTGCCTGCAAACTTACTGAGGGAGCACTCGATCCCCTCATCCAGGTCATCGGTAAAGATATAAAACAAGACTGGCCCCAAAACTGAGCCCTGGGGAACACCGCTTGCGACTGGCTGCCAACAGGATTTAACTCCATTCACCACAAGTCTCTGGGCTTGGCTGTCTAGCTAGTTTTTTTACCCAGCAAAGAGTAAACCTGTCTAAGCCACGAGCCACCAGCTTCTCCAGGAGAATGCTGTGGGAGATGGTGTCAAAGGCTTTCCTAAAGTCCAGGTAGGCAACATCCACAGTCTTTCCCTCATCCACTAGGCGGATCACCTGGTCATAGAAGGAGGTCAGGTTGGTCAAGCAGGACCTGCCTTTCATGAACCCATGCTGGCTGGGCCTGATCCCCTGGTTATCCTGCACACGCCCTGTGAGCGCCCTGAAGATGAACCGCTCCATGATCTTCCCTGGTACTGAGGTCAGGCTGACAGGCCTGTAGTTCCCTAGATCCTCCTTCTGGCCCTTCTTGTAGATGGAGTGTCACACTGGCAAGCCTCCAGTCATCTGGGACCTCCCTTGTCAACCATATCTGCTGATAAACGATGGAGAGTGGCTTGGCAAGCTCTTCCAGCTCCCTCAGTACTCTTGGGTGGATCCTATCAGGCCCCATAGACCTGTTGGGTGTCCAGGTGCCATAGCAGGTCCTTAACTGCTTCCTCCTGCATTATGGGGGGTTTATTCTGCTCTCCATCCCTGTCTTCCAGCTCAGGGAGCTGAATACCCTGAGGATACCTGGTCTGACTATTAAAGACAGAGGCAAAGAAGGCATTAAGTACCTCAGCCTTTTCCTCATCCTTGGTGACAATGTTCCTCCCCATCCAATAAGGGATGGAGATTTTCCTTGGCTCTCTTTTTGTTGTTAATATACTTGTAAAAACATTTTTTGTTGTCCCTTATGACCGTGGCCAGATTGAGTTCTAGCTGGGCTTCTGCCTTTCTAATTTTGTCTCTGCATGACCTAATGAGATCCTTGTACTCTTCTTGAGTTGCCTGCCCCTTCCTCCAAAGGTGATAAACTCTCCTTTTTTTTTCCCCTGACTCCCAGCAAAAGCTCCTGTTTAGCCAGCCTGGTCTTCCCTGCTAGGTTGTCTTATGGCGCATGGGGACTGCCTGCTCCTGTGCCTTTAAGATTTCCTTCTTGAAGAATGTCCAGCCTTCCTGGACCCTTTTGCCCTTCAGGATTGTCTCCCAAGGGACTCTCTCAATCAGTGACTTGAACAGGCAAACTTACTGAGGAGCACTCGATCCCCTCATCAAGTCTGCCCTCCAGAAATCTATGTTAGTGGTTTTGCTGACCCCCTCTTCTTAGTGAAGTAAGAATTGAGAATTCTATCATATCATGGTCACTAAGCCCAAGATAGCCTCTGACCACTACATCTCCCACCAGTCTTTCTTTGTTCGTAAACAGCAGGTCAAGCAGGGCACCTCCCCTGGTGGGCTCATTTAGCAGCTGTGTCAGGAAGTTATCCTCCACACACTCCAGGAGCTTCCTAGACTGTTTCCTCTCTGCTGTGTTACGCTTCCAGCAGATGTCTTGTAAGTTGAAGTCCCCTACAAGAACAAGGGCTAGTGACTGTGAGATTTCTGCCAGCTGCTTGTAGAATGCTTCATCTGCCTCTTCATCCTGGTTAGGTGGTCTGTAACGGACTCCAGCAGGATATCTGCCTCGTTTGCCTTCCCCCTCATCCTTACCCATAAGCACTTGACTTGGTCATCACAATTGTTGATTTCTATACAGTCAAAACACTCCCTAACATACAGAGCCACCCCACCGCCTCTCCTTCCTTGCGTATCCCTTCTAAAGAGCTTATAGCCGTCCATTGCAGCACTCCAGTCATGAGAGTCATCCCACCATGTTTCTGTGATGGCGACTAAGTCATAGCTGTCCCGCTGCACAATGGCTTCCAGCTCCTCCTGTTTGCTGCCCACGCTGCGTGCATTGGTGTAGATGCACTTGAGCTGGGCTATCAATTTCACCCTCAAGACTGGCATGCCATCCCTAGGCTCATCTCTAGTGAGCCTGGTTTTATCCCCTTCCCCCTTCAAATCTAGTTTAAACCCCCCTTGATGAGGCCTGCCAGCTCGTAAGCAAGAATCCTTTTCCCCCTTGGAGACAGTTGCACTCCATCTGCTGCCAGGAGGCCCAGTGCCGTGTAAACTGCCTCATGGTCAAAAACCCCAAAATTCCGCTGGTGCCACCAGCCTCTGAGCCACGTGTTAACCAGGTGAGTCTTCCTGTTCCTTTCAGTGTTACCCCTGCCACTGAAGGGCGTGGTGAAAACACTGCCTGTGCTCCCACTCCATCAACCTGTCGCCCCAGCGCTCTGCAGTCCCTTTTAATCGCTTTTAGACTTCTTTGCGCAATGTCATCACTGCCAACCTGCATGACCAACAGCAGGTGGTAATCGGTGGGCCGCCCCAGACCAGGGAGTTTCCTGGTGACATCTCTCACCCAGTCCCCAGGAAGGCAGCAGACCTCTCTGTGGGTTGGGTCTGGTCAGCTTATTGGGCCCTCTGTACCCCTCAGAAGGGAGTCGCCTGCAACAATTACCCTCCTTTTTTTCTTAACAGGGGAAGACCTGATGCCTGGGGGCTGGCTGACTCGCCCTAGGCACCAACCCCCTGGATGGACTTCCATCAAGGTCCTCATGTTCCTGGCCCTCAAGTTCCAGAGCCCCATAGCTGTTGTGTAAGGGCAGCTGGGATGGTGAGGGAGGCCAGGAGGGGATTCGCCTGCCGCCCCGAGCAGGGACCTGTTCCCATTCCCCCTCGTCTCTTAGGTCCCCTTCTGCCCATCGGGAAGAGGGCTGAGGATCCCGGGCTGCTTGTGGAGCCTCCACTGGCTGCCTCCGGAACGGCCGGGTGTGGCTGCACCGATCTGCCTCCCTCTCGCACTCCCTGATGCTCCTCAGCCTCTCCACGGCCTCTGCCAGCTCTGCCCCAGGCTGAGCAGATCGCTCCCCTGGCCGCACTGCACACGGGTGGTGTCTCTGCCGCCCTTCGGTACGAGTGACGGGTTCAGGCACTGCCCGCAGCCGGACACCTGCACAGCCGCGTGCTTGAGTGGGATTCCCACTGCCTTTTGTCTCTCACTTTTTGTGCATGTGTGTGTACATGAGGTTTAATGCTGTCAGCATGCTAAAAGCTTAAATTAGTGTTTTCAGAATATATGGTCATGTTGTATAGTCAGAGATGGTTATTTCCCAGAATATCTGCTTGTGAATAAAACTCTGGGACCTTGCAATGCAACGAACATGGATCTAACCCTGTTCTCCTTGAAAAGTTTGCAGGTTTTACTAATGACTGCCAGTGAGAGAAGAGTTCTTATATTTGCAGTGAGTGCCTTTGAAGACTTTGCCTCCCTTTCTTCCCTTACTATGTTCTCCAAATAATTATTTTTTTACCTCTTGTTCTGCTGCCCATTTATACATATTTGTAGTAGGATGATTCAATTTTGTTTCTCATGCTACAAACAAAAATTTCAAACAGTGGTACAGAATTGTTTCAGCAATTCCTCTTAGAGGAGTCCTTTAGAGGGCACCTTTTGAAATGAAAGAAACGTTTTCAATTAAAAAGCTGTGTTTACTGTCACAGCCGTTGAGCTTGTGGATGCAATGCAGAGACAGGATAGCAGCTGGCAAAGTGATTTTGTGCCCCTTCACTACAGGGAACAGAAATTGCCGGGGGAGTGTGTGCCACTGAAAGAATACAAGTCAATAGAGGTTTTATTTTCTGGAAGTACGCTTTACTTGGATATTACACTGTGGTGGTAAAATTAATAGTAAAGATGTCTAAGTTTATCCTAATTAAAAGAACGTTCCTTTTGACTAAAAGCGAACAGCCTGTGATCGTTTCCAACTTCCCGCTTCTGAGCAAGGGTAATACAGGGTGTGCCACTCCTGTGGGCTCCACCAAGAGCCATCTCCCAGCATTGTCATGCTATTTACTGTTTTATTTCTTTGAATTGCTGTGGTTAGCAAGCTATTTGAGGACTCCATCCCTCTGAGATGGGTACCTGGCTTTGTCAGTATTGAAATTATTGGTTTTCCTTACCTCTATTTTTTTTCTTCCCCCACCCCGCCCCGGCAACAGTCTGTAGTTTGTGTCTCTGCAGTCACTTGGCAGGGATGCAGAGGGGGAGACGCTGTCCCAGTGTTCTCTCACCATGACCAAAGTTAATAAAGCTTCTGTGTGACCTGTCCTAATTTTTACTTGCCTTGTTACGCACTTGGAGTCCCCAGAGTCTCTGACAATGCCTTAGGAGAAGGAACTTGGTGATCTTAGTTGTGAAGTGTTGAGCCCACTGTTCTGCAAAATCAGTCTGACTTTGCAATAATTTTCTGAGTATTATCAGGTGTTAACATACTTCTGTCTCTAATGGGAAGTGATAAATTTGTACTGCAATAGTTTTAGGAAACAAGAATTTATTATCTAACTATATCTAAATTTCTACCTCTTCAGCCCTGTAATTTCACTTGGATTGATTTTCTTCAGGTCTGACATGATGTCTTGACTCCTGTGATGATTCTTAGATAAGTCTGTTTTATCTGAATGTGCATGCATATGCTGGGGAACAGAAGACAGGCCCAGGTACCTAAGGTAAAGGCTCTTTTGGGATTTGGGCTGGGTTACAGGAGTGTGAAATAACTAGCTGGTTGTTAGCCATTTGTAAAGCTTTAAAACCATAATGTGAAACTTGTTTTCTGGTCAAGAGATGTTCTCTGCAAGTCATTTGGACTTCATTTGATGTCTGCTAGTGTGAAAACCTGGGCTTTGGTCTCAAGGGAGTTACAGGAAAATGTCTGGTGCCAAATTTGCCTCAAACCTTTCCTCTGGTAACATACAGCAGACAAAACCATGCTTTTTTTTAAACCAAATTTCCTGTCTGGATGCAAATGTGCAGGGTAGTGTTGCTTCTGTGTGCACTGTGGAATCTATCTGCTCATAGCTGCAGGGCTAGAAATACTGTCATTATGTTCAATCTCTTTCAAAGGAAAAAAAAAACAACCCACCAAAACAAAGCAAGCTACATGATCCAGATCCCCTGGATTTCTCTGAACTCGGTGATCTTTCTTTTCAAACATAGATCTCCTTGTCCTGAACTTCAGCACAGGGTTACAGTGACCAGAGACCTTGCTGCAGCATGCCTGTTAATCATAAACCCTGTAACAGCTGAGAATTCAGATGTGTGACCTGCTTGGAAGGACAGTCTGTATGGATTTTCCTCTTTTAGCCTCTTCCTGGTGGGTGAGAAGTCAGCCAGGAGGCCCTGGTTGCTCAGGAGGGAGGAGGAAAGGTGGCAGGACTTGTGTTTGGTGGAAGCAGCTGTGGAAGTGAGCAGGTTGCAGATGAGGAGGTATGGCTGCTGCTTTGAATAGGTAAGGTTGAGAGCTGCTCACAGGTGGGATGACAGTGGCAGGAGAATGGTTAGTTCCCCCTGTCTTCCTCTTCTTTGCATGAGGAATGAAACGAGAAAAAGAGCTTAAACACTAGTGACTAGGTGGTTCCACTAAGCAGGCTTTTCACAGAGGATCTGGGGCAGCTTTGTCCCCCTGTTTGGGCATGGAGCTGAGGCTCAGCATGCAGCTCTTTGCAACACTTCCTAAGTGCTGTGGTCTGGGAGAGTCCTGCTTTGCATTCATCACATCTTCTCTACACTCCCAAAGCAGAGGCATGGCAGCCCTGTGCGTAGGCATCGGTCCTGCCAAAGCCTAGGAGGGCATGCCTGGAACCGAGTGTGCTTGAGGGATCTGCAGGGAGGGATGGGATGGAGACATCTAGGGGACAGAGCCCCTTGTGGAGTCAGGCCTTTGGTGCAGGCCTGCAGCAGCTGACTTTAAACCAGAAAAATAATAAAGGAATGATTAGGACACAATTTTTGTTTTGGCACCTCTTGTAAACATTATTTTTAAAGAGTCAGGTTATTAAATTGGCCACCCCTTGCAGAGTTGGGTATGTTAGTTTGTACTCATCCCTTCCCTTCCATTGATTGCTCACAGGATCTGACCAAGCTATTTGAGGTTGTTATGCCTTCACTAGTGACTGCAGCAACATCCAGCAATGTGGACTTGTGTTATGGTGTGTGTGTCTCAGCTGAATTAGTGCAATTTGGGCTTCAGGATAATTTTAGGTTTCAAAATCAGAAAGCTAGGCTTAGAAACGACTTCATTTAGAAACAATATGTATATGACTGAATGAGAAATAAAATCAAAGGAAGTGCTTTCCCTTGCATATTTTAAATATGCATTTGAATTGTTTGAATTGATTGGCCCAGGGCTCTGAATATGCTAGATATTTATAGTGGGCTGTTTTAAAATTTGTGTGGTCTGGATCATGAGAACTGACTTCTACCAATATTCTCGGAGACCACAGGTTTAGGAGAGCCTAAACTGGGGAGAGAAGGCTTTTTAGGAGAGCCTAAACCAGTAGAAGTCTGGTTTCTTGTCAGGAAAGAAATTTATAATCTGAGCCTGAAATGGCTGTAATATGTTCTGAGTTTGGTAAAGGTGAATGTAAAGCATTCTGTATGATTTTATCTTGAAGGCTCACAGAAGTGTGTAGGGCCTTCAGGATGAATGTCCCCTTTCCTGGTGGAAAAGGGATTAGCTTGTTTTTCAGTGTGTAACCATTATATGGAAAAACTGAGTTTGATTCTGGCTCATGGTATATGCTTGTTGCTTGCTCTGTTGTCTACAGACATCAAATCTTTCAGAAGATGTGTGACTATGATATTAAGTTTGACTCTGTCAACATTAAGCATTCTGATACTCCTCCTTAAATTCTTCTTTCCAATACAGCTTATCTCAAAGATCTTTGAAACTCTTATTTTCAGAAATTAAATATTTTTGACATTTAAGGCTGCTAGCTGTTCCTACAAGAGAGCTGTGAAGAAATGCTCACTCTCTTAACACCTGACCTGCCTTTTAAACAGCTGCCTGCCTATATAACCTCACCAAAAAGGAATGTACAGATGCTCACATCTTCTCTCCTCAGAATGCCCTTCAAATCTTAGTGGAGAAAATTAATAAATAAACTTTTGTAAATGTTTAATAGGACTGCATTAATTACCTCCCTTTTCCAGTCCCCATGCTTCTTTGCAGTAATGTATTTTCAAGCTGTATTTGTGAACCTGATGCGGATGTCATTGAAAGCAAGGGCAAGGGGGCTGTACTGAGTCTGCACTGTGCAGGTGTGGCTTTTCAGGAATGTGTGGCTTTGTCCTGCTCCCATGCAAATCACTGCAGGATTGAAATAAATGGGAACAGAGTGAGGAGCACACCAAGTGCTTTTGAGAATCGCATGCTACTTTGTCAAAGCCTGGGGCTGCTACAAGTGAGACTGCCAGGTGCAGCTACCTAGAAAATGTAGCCTCCCTTCTAGAAGCAAATGAAAGCTAAATGCTCTCTGTTGTGCAGAACTGTTCCAAAAATGTGAAAAAATGGCAAAATAGCACCTGTCCAGAAGGAAAAAGTGGAGTGAAGCCCTTTTAGCTTGCTTGCAGTGTGTATTGTATACAGCAATGCTCTCTATCTTGCAGGGATGTGGAGGTGCTTCATCTTGCAGGGATGTGGAGGTGCTTCACTTCGAGCCCTCTGCTTAGACATGGTCACCTGCTGTGGAAGGACACCTGTACAGCAGTGATCTGCAGAATTGAGCACAGCAGATGGATAATAGTAAACTCTTATCTTATACTTCCTGGGGCAGTGATTTGCTGCCTGGAGCAACTGCCTGAGCCTTAAGGGCAACTGCCTGAGCCTTAAGTTCCTGGGTCTTTGAGCCTTAAATCCCTTGTGGTTTGCCAGCATGTGTGCTGGAAGAGGCTCTGTTAAGGAAGCTGGGAAGAGAGTGGTGGTGCTGTTTGGGAGAGCATTGCAGGGAAGAAACGAACAGATCTCCATGCAGTGCTAGGAGGTGGAAGTGTTAGTTTTTAAGAAGAGCTGTCAATTTTACACTGGTTGCCTTTTCTTCTGTGTTTATGAGATTTGCTCAATAGTTGCTGCAGGACTATGTTAGCTCCTCCGTGTGGCTATGATGGACTGTAGTGAAGGGCTTGTTCTTCCTGGTCTGGTGTCCCTGCTTACTGCCATTAACCTTTGTCACAACTTTGAAGATCGCTGTGACTCTGCTTGGGATATCTCAGGCAGAAATAGGGCTTTGCACTGTGTAGTACCAGCACATCAAATTCAGTGTCTATGCACTCACCTCCCTGATTCCCCCTTCCACCTCTGACGTCCATCCTTGGCATGTCATCCCGAGGTCTAGCGCATCCTGCCCATGCTGGAGTTGCTGCCCTGGAGCTGTGGCATTTGCCAGGGTGTGCAAGGTGGACATTGGGGGTTTCTCAGCAGTCATGGCCCAGTTGCACCTTCTGTGCTGCCAGTGGCAAGCAAACATGGCTGAGTGACCGTCTTGGTGCCTTCCCTCTTTGAAAGAGCTGCCTTTACTTGTTTACCTCCAGGGTCTGAAGGTGGATTCTTCCCTCTGCCAGCTTGTCAGACTGAAGGCTTCTCTGCCTGCCCAGCACTTTCCAACAGCCTTCTCTGGCTGACTGCTGCCTGTGCCCATGCCAGTCTGGCCATGGCTCCTCAGAGAGGCTGTGTCCCCTAGACAAAACGCAGTGATGTGGAGAAGTAGGAGTTTTTTCTGTGGCTGTGTCTGAGGTAGAGGTTTGCTTTCTCACTGTAGGTGTCTGCTTTCACAGCTGTGAGGGGGAATAGCTGGCAAAGCATATGTGAAGTGACACCCTTTGGTGTCTTGGTGGCCTCTCACTTCTTGTTCTTACAGTCCGGCCTTGACATGACCACAGGCAACTTCATAAAGTGAAGGCAGTGCTCATAACTAAACCAGCCTCTCTCAGATTTAAGCCTGTAGGTAGCCATGCTAAATAAATTAACAAGCAGCACTGTATGTGGTGTGCCAGGGAAGCATTCATCTCAATAAGTGTCATGAGTGTCTGTAGATGAAAGGTGACTGCAGAATTGTTGCCTCTGTTACTTGGAGCTTCTTAGCCTTGACCTATGGACAGTGTTCCCACCCCTGTGACCAAGAGTGTTCCTGGGAATGTCACCTGCTTTGGTCTGTCCTTTACTGTCTTTCTCCCTCCCCCCCTTTTTTTTGTTCAGTGAGTCTACTCTACGTTTACATTTCCTTCTTTAACCAAATTATTAGAGCCTTATCAGCTTCAGTGCTGCTGTTGTCAGCCTCTCTGATCAGGCTGCTCTTGGTACTGCTCTGCTTTCTGCTGCAAGTGTAGCAGCAGTTCGTGAAAGGAAAACCTTGAAATTTGCAAGTTGGACTTGTAAAACCCAGCCTCCTTGATGGATATAGCAAACTTCAATTGTCAAAAGTCAGAGGAGGTTACATGCTGATATAAATGCTTGGTCCATACTTGAAAGCTTTTGCCCCATGGTAAGAGAAGTTTGAGAATAAGGTGGGCTGCCACTCTAGGGTGAGAACAGCAGGCAGAAAGCGAGGGTAGCTGTCGTATGGGATGTGGTCTCCCCATGGGGTTTGCTCTTGTAGTCTTGTGCTCTGCAAGCGCAGAGCACAATGTTTCCCACACCCTTGCGTGCAGTAGTCTTACGTAGTCTGGATGCAAGACACAACAAGCATGTAATGCCTTCTCAGAGAGGCTTGGCAAGGAGGAGAAAGGTAGTGGTGGTGAAACTGTGGAGGTGGTGTCGGCAGGGCAGTTCCAGCTGCCTACGTGTTGTACGTGACATATACCTGGCCATGCCAGAGACTGTCTGCAGTCATGAAGGTGTGTTCCTGAAACCGTCCTTCAGCTCTTGCCTCCTCCCAGTGAGCCTTCCTCTGATGTTACTGCTGACAAACCACAGCTGGCAGAGGTGGTGTGAGCGAAGCCACAAGAACAGTTTTATCTGGCTGGGTTAGATTATGTTTTCAAAAGCACCTGGTAGATTTGGAAAATCTATTTTGCTTAAGTGGTTTATGGAGTCTGATTCTTCCTCCGAGTCCCAGCCTCCAGATGTTGTCTGCAGCAGCTGTGAGGATGAGATGCCTAGGTGGCTGGAGTTGAAGGTGTGCACAGGGGAATTAGAGGCTCATTCTTGGGGGCTTTAAATGAGAGAGGAAGAGGCAAAAAGGCCCTGACAAACAACATGATTTTCCCCTCCCCAGTTATCATTTTCCAAGTGGCAGAATCGCACTTCTACTGGGGATGATGTTTCCTGCAAAGTTGGTGAGTGTATTCATGCTGCTAATACTGGAAAAAGCATTGAATAGCTAAGATGTTGTTGAAGTTATGCTGACAAAATAAAGAGATCTTCATAAGGGGAGGGTACAGCTTGAGTGTACTTATCTCTTACTGCCCTTTGGATTGCAAGCATTTCATTTGCTGCACTTTGTATTTTCTCTTTTCTTCTCTCCAGTTTCATTAAAACACTCAAGACATGTTTTAATTCTCAGCTGAGTTCATTAGGACTGAAATCATGAAGCTCATCACAACCTAGAAATACAGCCAGGATGTCCATATGCAGAAACATCTCTGGGATGTGCTGGTGGAGACTGGGAAATCAGCAGTCAGCTGAAGTTTCCTACTTATCCTAAATATCTTGTTAGGGAGTTTAGTGATCCACTGATGTTTACTTGCTTTTTGTGCAGTGGTTTAATGAAATGCTGGTGGCTGGTAAGTTTGGGCCATAGGATTTTTCTTGTGGTACTCACTGAAGGCAGTAGCAGGTTTTTCATGGAGTTTTTGGCCATTGGATCAGGCTTCCATAAGTGCTAACGCTGTTAGTGTCACCTTGTTAGATGGTTTAATGTGTTCGTGTAATTCATCTAAAAAAGGGGAGAACTCTGCTCCTTTCTCTAAGAATTAAGATTTTTCAGTACTTGGAGAATAGAAAGACTATATGGGTGAAGTTTAGGTTGCTATTGCTGTCTGATTAAGTATTCAGCTGCCTTGTGCATTAAAATGTTGTATCTCACACTTCTGACTTTCAGATCTTGGTTACACAATGCTCAGGCATCCTCAGTGTGGATGTGGACTATATTAATGAGCATGGCAATGCAAAGACATTGGCTCATCTGTCTTCAGGCTTTCCAGCTGCTAGCATTTAACCCAGAGGAATTTCTTGCCAATGGTTGTTTTTCCCTTTGTGTTTCTACCACCATCTCTTTCGTATTCAGGCGAGCTAGTAAGACACCTATCTTAGAGTCTGTGAGCACTTTCCTAGCAGACAGCAATGACCAAGATGAACAAATGCTCAGAGTTGCTTATTGTCAAGCTGGGGAGGCAATGACAGGTTTTGGCCAAGTGAAAGAAGCCTGAAATAACTTGAAACTCTTCCAAGCCACAGCTTCTCCCCAGTGAAGAAATCCAGATTTTGCCAACAAAGGTGTAACCTCAGGACTGATAGTTTCTCTGTGTTGTTTTCAGACAGTAGATGCCATCTGGTGCTGTTCATGTATATCCTGGTACACATATGGCTGAGGGATTCTGCCATGTCCTCTAGCAAAAGCCTGTCTAGTGAGCAGCTGGAAACCATACATAGTAAGGGTGTACCAACTCTCTGATAAACTTAGTAGGAGTAGGAAAGCTAATTAATCATTCATTGCCTGTGCATTCTAATCAGTGCAGTATAAGGGAGTGCTTTGTGCTTCCAGCAGTTGCAGACACTGAAGATCTTGTATAGCTTTCCAACACTGGGGACAAAGTATAAGCCCTGTTTTATAAATAGTGAAGCTATGGACTAAAGGTGGGCTTTTCATGGGTTTTCATTCTTGGCCCAGCTTTACTGCCATTTGCAAACCTTCAAGTTAAATGTGCTGGCTGTCAGAAAGCTGAGTTACAGAAACATAGCATCTGTCCTTAACTCTTGCTGGAGTGTCCCTGCAGACGACAAACAGGAAAGAAGACACAAAGGTAGACCAGGGAGCTAGGCCTGTCACCATTCAGAGAAGACCTGTCCTGAAGAAGTTTTGTCTGGACCTCATTTGTTGGTCCAATATATATTTTATGAAAAGATCTAACAAGGTTAATACCAAAAGCAGTCAAACCTTGATATGTCTGTTGAGATCCATGAGTTAAAGTGGATAGAGAAATGAAAATTGGAACTCCACTAGATATGAAGAACTGATAAATGACTTCCAAGCCTCAGTGCTGTTTTGAGGCAGCTGATGGCTTCAGAAAGAAAAGATTGGGTCAATGTGTACTTCTTGGAAATTGTTTTTTTTGTTTTTTGAAAGTTTTATGACATGTTGAAACTGTATTGCATAACTCCTTCATCCCTTCTGTTGCTCTCAGGGTTTTGTCCTGCTTAGCTTTGTATATAATTGTGCCTATTAAGCTCCATTTGACTGGTTTTATTCATCAGTTAATGAAGACACAATACTAAGAATAAATTTCACCCTTTGCACCCTTCATATCAGTGCAGTGTTTCCTCTTTCTTAAAGAATGAATAATGGTGTTGTGATGCTCTGGAAATTAAAATAAATGTATACCAACCACTAAAACTCCTCATTTTGATGTGAGGAAGTGGTGGGAGGTCAACAAAGAAGTAATTGTCATATGTTTGTGATAATACTACTTATGTTAGCAGAGAGAGAGTACATTCAGTGGCTTGGCAAGCCTGGCAGCGAACTGGAACCCTTGTTGGCCTGCCTGGGAAGTCTGTGTCCCCAGGGGAAGGCTGGCTTTTTGCCATCTCTGGGAAGAGATGCATGTAAAACTTACTGTTTGGTGTTTATATTTCTTCATGACTTTGCAGGCAAGCTGCGATTGACAGGGTCTTAGGAATGTACTATGGTGAGATGGGCCATGCGCATACATTTCTAAAGGCAAAGATCTTTAGCTCCAAGGCAAGCATGTTTTTTTCTGTCTGTGGTCATCCATCAAGTCCGGGTGAGGCGGTACTCTGCTTCTTGGGTGAGCAGTGCAGTCACTGAAGGCTTTCACTGACACAGGACAGCCTTTCAAAACAAGTAGGTATTTATTAGTCCCCTGGGATGGCACACAGAGCTAGGTCAGGTTTGTGCTGCCAGATTAAACTTAAGATGGAGTCTGTGGGGACTGAAGCAACCACTCTGGATTTCTAAACCCATTGGATGTCCTCTCTGTGTCCCAGTGTGTGAAGCCCTTGCTATGTAGTCCTTGCCACAGCCTCCTGATACCTCAGGGCACTTTTTTTCCAGTTGCAGTACTGCTGTGGTCAGAGTCCTGTCTCCTCCAGCTCCTGATGCTGATTTTTGGTCACTGGAGTCTTCTGTCACCTCCCCAAGGTGCTCTGATGGGCAGCTTGTGGTAGTCCTTCCACAGCAAATGAGACCTGTACTTATTGTGGCAAATACCGCTTTCTCAGGGAAGAAATTAGCTCAGTCATGACTGTAGGTAGCAAACCCCAGTCTCTGTTAGGAATGCTCTAGCCTCCCATATTGTCCATGTTTGTCATTTTGTCAGAATCACACTGAGCCCTGGAGTGTTTAGCAGTGTGCAGGGACCACCTTTGAAAGAAGGGCAGGCTGGTGATTTTGTGACCAGTTTTAAGAGTACAGGTGCTCTGGATAAGGGCTGGTCTCAGTGCACCCTGGCCAGCAAGCTTACAGCAAAGTGATGGGTTCATGAATCAGAGGGATTTCCTGTGGAGATGAGTATGGCTTCATCCCTCTTTTTGTTGTAGTTTAACCCCAGCTGGGAACTAAGCACCCCACAGCCACTCGCTCACTCCCCCCATGGTGGGAATCAGAAGGGTAAAAGTGAGAAAACTTGTGGGTTGAGATAAAGACAGTTTAATAGGTAAAACAAAAGCCGCGCACGCAAGCAAAGCAAAACAAGGAATTCATTCACCACTCCCCATGGGCAGGCAGATGTTCAGCCATACCCAGGGAAGCAGGGCTCCATCATGCGTAACGGTTGCTTGGGAAGACAAACGCCATCACTCTGCATGTGTCCCCCCTTCCTCCTTCTCTCCCCAGCTTTATATGCTGAGCGTGATGTCATATGGTATGGAATATCCCTGGGGTCACAGTTGGGGTCAGCTGTCCGGGCTGTGTCCCCTCCCAACTCCTTGTGTACCTCCAGCCTCCTTGCTGGTGGGGTGGGGTGGGGTGAGCAGCAGAAAAGGCCTTGGCTCTGTGCAAGCACTGCTCAGCAAGAAGGAAAACATCCCTGTGTTATCAACACTGTTTCCAGCACAAATCCAAACCATAGCCCCATACTAGCTGCTGTGAAGAAAATTAACTCTGTCCCAGCCCAAACCAGCACACTTTTGATGGTGTGCTCTCAAGCAGGAGCTTTAGTTTTGTACCTTCAGGTCCCAGTACAGAAACATGCTTGGCTGAACTTAGGTGGTTTCAGGCACACTGCAGCAGGTATTTTTTTTTTGTCTTGCTGGCTGACTGAGGGGAAAACCTTAGCCACATGTGCTGTTGAGATACCTTGTCTGTTTTGTGATTGACCTTGCCCAGCCCATACAGCTGCTGGTTGTATAGAGCTCACAGATAAAAACAGGCTCCCTCAATTGTATATGCAAATGAACATAAAACAGGCCACCAAGCAATGCTACAGTTGGATGCTTATGGGCCTAAGCATGGAAACTGCATGTGTAAATTGAGTTACCGCTCTCAAAACCTGTCTGAGTCTTTGCATAGGGTTGGCAGTGGGACTGGGCAAAATTAGTCCTGCTGGAAAGAGTCGTAGGGCAAAGGGCGTTAGTAGATGGCAGGACTAAAGGATGGCCGGGCAGCAGGCAGGCCCAGTCCTCAAGCCCTCTGAGATGTTTGTGTGCTTATTACTCATAAACTGCGTCTCCATTGCCATTAATTATTTTGAGTGAAAAGAAGCACATGTTCAGGTAGCATTTTCCTCTGTTAAAATACATATTTAAATAATTGTCAACTTTTCTCTTCCGTAACATCCATTAGGGATTCTTTTCCTTCGTATTTTTTGACTCCCAGACTTAGAAGGCAAGCCTTCCTAGGGTTACCTTCTTTGTAAATTCATTTAATACATTTAGATTGATAGGTATGCAGGTTTTGGTGCTAAGTATGTTATTGCTTTCTGGATGCCCTTGATGTGGGGTATCATTTTCACAGAATGACATACTTCCTTCTTGTGTTACAGCAAGTGGGACTTTAATAAAACTGGTTACTGCCTTGTAGCTTACAGGGTGAAATCTTTCTTCATCCACCTGAAACATTTGTATTTACTCAAGGAAGAGAAAAGAAAACCAGCTTTGCTTCTGTCAGGCTTGTGGGGAGTTTTTCCATCAGATGTGTGGCATTTCTAACGTTTTATTGCAAAACAAGACTTTTTCATGTCCATTTGTAAAAACTCTGCATAATAAATAAGATTTGGTTGTTGATGTTGTAAGAGTAGTTGTTAAACCTACTTCAGTTGCCTGATGTGATATAATGATAAAAAGTCAGTTGTGGGTGATCTTCCAGAGGACTGAGTGATTTTTTTTTTTTCCCCTCTTAATTCTCTGTAAGGCCTTCTTGCTTTGCTTCCTTTTTATGAGACTTTTTTTATGAGTAACAGTGGTAGTAATAGGTTAATAGGTTCAAACCTGTTCAAAGCTTAGCACAGGGGATGTCGTAACACACATGCTTTCACACATCAAGCAATAAAGCAAGGGGCAGATGGATTGATTAGTTTTGTGGGTGACTTGTCTTCATTGGACATGAGAGCTGTGGAATGTCAAATATGTTTTACGGAGTCTGCCAACTTCTGGGTCTTGGCTGATCCGACATCAAAATAGGGTGAGAAAACCTCAAATCCGTGAAGTCTGGTTGTTCCGAAATAACCAGATAGGTTTCCCTGCATCTGTGAGGCTGTCTGTGTATAGACCATTCGTTGTGCTTGGGGGCATGTACCTGCCTTTCTGCTGTGATTTGCAGGCTTAGGCTCTCAGAAGAGCTCAGCAGCTACATGTTTTCGGTAAAACCTGGTGCTTTCCTCTTTTAAATTAGTTTTAAAACTAAATTGGGGATCAGTGCACCCATCTGAATGGCTGTGCATACAGATTTGCCTAGACCTGATGTCTGCATGTCACCGAGATGAATCCTGTGACCAGAGAGGTTTTGTTTTCCTCAGAGCAAATTGGAGCCCTGGCCGGGCAGCACATCGTGCATGTGGCTTGTGGAGAGTCTCACAGTGTGGCGCTCAGTGACCAGGGCCAGCTCTTCTCCTGGGGTGCCGGCAGCGATGGACAGTTGGGTCTCACCACTATAGAAGATGCAGTGACGGTACCAAGGTAAACTTTTAACAGGTTCACGTTTCCTTAAGGCAGCTTCTTGGAGGTGATGCATCAAGGGTTGCTTGCCTTGCAGCCTGGAGTGAGTGCGAGCACTGTCTCTCAGAGGGGCAGCAACTGGGCATTTCTCATGTAGGGATGTAAGGGTGATGCCTCCTTCTTTTCTGTACTGTACTGGGGCTCCCTGAGCTCCCATGGGATTCAGACAAGTCCTCAGGAGGTTTGGGCAGGACAGGCCATCTGCCCGTGGGTATTTGGGGCATGGAAAAGAAAATCGGAGTGATCTCAGCTTCCTCAATTAAAAATGCCACTGTCTTTTGTACAGAGCAAGGAGGTGCATGAGGGAGGACCCAAAAATAGAAATGCTGTGTGTGATACCTGTGTCTATTTCTGTCCCTAGAAGTCCTCTGAGATAGGAGATACATTTCAAGAACAGGAAAAGATATATGGCTGCATGAACTGGCACCTCAGCTCTGCAGCTCTTTTGCAGTGTTGCCTGTTAGTAGCAAAGCTACTAATCCAGCCTACTGCAATTCTGAGTAGTGAATATTGCTCAGAAACTTTAGGGTAGTGCTCAATTTTCTTTGTTTGCTTATTCAATGTATCTCACCTGTGTTAGAGCAGGGTTAAGTGCAAGGACATGTAAATGGTGGCAGTGGCCAGTGACAGACACCAAGACTCCTTCATCCAAAGCAATTCACAGATGATAGGACTCATCATCATAATAAAGATAACTGGTCTCTCTATACTTAATGGTGTTGTATCATACTACATTAATAACAGATGTAGTCAGTCTCTTATTCAGTCTGTGACTGCAGATCTAGTGCAGAGTGGAAGTTTGGGACATCTGTCTAGGGTGGCTGTCATTGTTGAAAGAGTATTCAAAGGAAAACAGTTTCAGTCACAAAGCATTAATGTTTGAGCTGAAGGGCTCTGTGGCAAGACAGTCCTTAACTTGCAGGTGGTTCCAATACAACAGGCTTACATGGCAATGTGATAGTGCCATTTTAAAAATAACATTTTTGTGAAATAAATTGAACCTTTGACATACTATTTATTCTCTGTACGAAGCACTGAAGAGATTTTGGTGCTGTAACTCCTAGGAACTGCTAGGCCCCTGACAGCATGAAAAATCTCGATGCCTGGAAAAGAATAGTGAGACAGACACCAAGAACCAGCTATTTTGACTATTTCCAGGTGGCTGGATTCAGAGTTATGGCAGTAAACATAGCTGGAGTTAGTAGTCAAGTGTCTAAAGGTCTCCACTGATTTGTATCTATTATGTATGGATCTGCATCACCTTCAAGACTCTATTCCTCAGTCTCAAAATCATAGATTGTGTGTATGTGTAGAACAAATATCTGAATGGAAATCATCATTTTGACCTAAGGTGATACTGTGTTTGTGGACACTTGTTCTAAAATGGTGTTGTCTTCTTTAGGTTGATAAAGAAGTTGAACCAACAGACAATACTGCAGGTTTCCTGTGGAAATTGGCATTGCCTGGCTTTGGCAGCAGGTACTGTAACATTCATTATTTATTATCAAGATTTGTGCTGTTATTTTGCACAGTGTCCAAGATTGTCTATTTCTGCATAATAAACCAAGGGCATCCCTGTCCTGACTGCTTTCAGGCCAAATGGGAGGCTATAAAATGGATCAGGTACCATGAATATTGAGGAAGAGCTTTGCCAATACTGTCAAGAAAGAAAACATTACACACAGGCCACCCACTGTCTCACTGGTGAATGATGGCAGCAACACTTCAAAGCTTTCCATCCTGATGTAGAAAATGTGTGTAATTAATTTCTTTGTGTTGAAATTATCCTTGGCTATTACTCTTCTGTATGCAACATGTGGACTGTTCTCTGTTATGCTGTTTTAAGTTACAGCAGTCTGATACTATATTTTGCACTTAGCTGCATGTCTATTTGTTTACCTGGTGGCTTCAGACTGTGCTTTTATTTTGGCAAAGAATGTCTTGCTTGATTTTTCCATCATGAGGCTTGGGTGGGAGCGAAGCCTCCAGCACTGGTTCTTCTTCATTTTGACAAACTGCTTTTCTGTTGACCAGCTTTTACTCAATGTTCTCTTTCTTTCTTCGTTTCAGATGGCCAGTTCTTCACATGGGGGCAGAACAGCTATGGTCAGCTGGGCTTGGGTAAAGAATGTCCCTCCCAAGCCAGTCCACAACGTGTCAAGTCTCTTGATGGGATCCCTTTGGCTCAGGTTGCTGCAGGTGGAGCCCACAGTTTTGCCCTCTCTCTCTCAGGAGCTGTGTTTGGCTGGGGGAAGAACAGCTCGGGACAGCTGGGACTAAGTGATGAACGAGGTATTAAAATTATGCTCCTAGGTGAAAGAAGGATGGACTTTTTTTGGCCTAGTGTCTGTTTGCATTGACAGTACATTTTTACTGAGCGGATGTGTAGCCCTCAGAGACTGCCCTAGGTAGGAGAGGGGAGAGGAGCAGTCCTACATTTTTTTCTTACTTAATAGGAACAGAAACACTTTTTTCCCCTTGTGGATGTTAGTGGAAGTGAGGAAGGTCAAAAAGAAAGATCTTTCAAATATGACATCAGTATGCAGGCATTGAAGGAAGTGCTTGTTCTTTCTGTCTCTTCTCAAAAATGCCCATATTTGGTTTGAAGTTGATGTGGAGCAAAGGCTCTCCCTGCAGAACAGCAGGCTGAACCCATCCCCGTGTTTGCCAACGTGTTTTTGACCGGTGAGCACTTGTATGCTACAAAATGATGGCAACACAGAGTATCTCAGTAAAATGTTTAGTTTATTGGTTGCACTATTTTCCAAACATCCAGGGCCAATAGTAGCTTTTTCAGGTGGCCATGTTCAGTGAAGCCTAGCCATCAATAGACTTGAAGGTAGGTTTATAAATGAGGCTGAAGAGTGGATATGACATTACCACTAGTCTGAAAAACCCAGATCTCTCCTGCTTCTTGTTAACACATTCTTAACTTCTTTGCAAAAGCGAGTGAGTGAAAGATTTTCTTTGTAGTTTTAAATCAATCTCTTCATAGTTTTCTGCATAGTTGCTGAGTAGCTTTAAATACCTAGGCAAGTTACTGAGTGTGAATGTGATACCTGCCATGCACAGATAACTTATTTTGCATGGGTGAGTACATGAGGTGTATATATTTGTAAATACTAGGTTGCATGATGTAGTAGCATATAAATACTGTGTGTTGCAAGAGAAAAGTGTTACCTCCCATTTTGTGTACCTGTAATGGAATGATGCATTTTGACAACCCATCCTACCAACTGAAACATATTTAAAGCGATTACTCAAAAACAGCCTGTAGTTTAGCAAAGGATGCTCAAACGTTGTATGCATCATTTCATCTTCCTTTACACTTTTAGGAATATGAAACACAATTGTAAGACTTGTTGCATATCCCGTGTTCTCTCAAAAATGCTCTGGGTCTATTCTTTTGTACTATATGTAAGCCAGAGCTGATCTTGTGTAAGAGCAGCCATGTTCTTTCCATGTAGACTGGCAGATAAATGCTTCTAATTTCAACAAAGCTGCAGTTTATAGGAGAGGCTTGCTTTGACATGGGGCTACTCTTAGATGAACATATAAGGGGCATCTACTTGTGGGGCTGTGTTGGCCAGAGAGCATATACTCTGCTTACCCTTAATACATAACACTGTAGTAAGTACTTGATATTTATGGTAAGTGAATCATGGTAAGACGGTGTGAATTATAGTTAGTGAACACGAACAGCAAAGTCTACAAACATGAGTAGTCTACAGCGCTGTTATTTAAACAATTATGCTGTAGAGATAAGTGTCATTCCTGTCAAAATAAAGATCAGAGTGCTAAAATACAGAACAAAGTAAAGGAAAAATCTTCTCTCATTTCTAAATCGATGAAAATGTGACCATTTGCCTCTCACTACCCAGAAGAAAGCACCTGTCAAATCCTTGGATGAGAGTCTTAAAAAATGGCAACTTCTATAGGTAGGAACCTGACTTTTTTTGTTGGTATGAAGTAAGCAGCTTCTCCCCTTAATATCTAGCTGTTTTGTGGTGCCTACTGCTCCTTGAAATGCTTAGTTTTTATTTTTACATTAGTAAAACATGTAACCTTGATTAGTGTATATATCCTTGGGAGATGCACTTTTAATGATTAGAATGTCAGAGAGAAGGAAAAAAGCATCATTTAACAGTTGGCAGAGATTAGCCTTTGCAAGTAGGAGGATCTTCTTAAAGGATGACAACAGAAGGAAGGCTAGGCATTTAAATACACCTTGGGATTCGGCTTGTCATGTGTGTTGCACTGGTGTCTCCCACGTGTCAAGACTGTTCTGTGTGGAAAAGGTCTAAGCAAGGTTTTGGAGACAAATGTTTGCAGTCGTCAGCGAGGATTCTGGAATGGAGCATGAGACTGAAGGTGGGTGTATCTAGGCTGCACTCAATCATAGCTCCCAAACTGTGATTGCATGTTGAGTTTACAGGATTCTTAGTATTTGCATTCTTGCTCTGGACAATTTTCTTTGAGGGAGGACAAATCTTTTAAGAATTTGAGGAGGAAAGTAGCAGTGAGGTACTCGGGGACGTGCGGTTTTTCTCACAGTTGTTAAGGCTTCCATTGCGCATGTAGACCACATCTGAAAATCGCACTACTGGTGGTTTTCACATGTTTTAGGTTTGTGTTTATGAAACAGCTCCTTTATTTATTTCGTCTTCAATGCAGACCGAGAATCCCCTTGTCATGTGAAGCTGTTGCGGTCTCAGAAGGTTGTTTACATCAGCTGTGGAGAGGAGCACACGGCAGTCCTGACAAAGGTAAAGATGCTAACCTGGGAATCCTGGCTGCTATCTCGCCTGCCTGATGGTTTCACATTAGTTTCCTGGGTAATGGTAGAAAAGAACAGATTGACTTATATTCCATCTGACTCTTGTAAAAGAAACTAAATGGAAAGTATTGTCTTATAGTTTATTCTGAGATTCATCGCCAACATGATCCATTGCTGGTTTTGAAGATGAAGATGTTAGTAATCCATAATGATGAATAGTAAAACTTGGGTGAATCATAGAATGGTTTGGGTTGGAAGGGACCTTCAACCCTTCTGCCATGGGCAGAGACACCAGACCAGGTTGCTCATAGCCCTGTCCAAGCATCCACAACTTCTCTGGGCAACCTGTTCCAGTGTTTCACCACCCTCATAGTGAAGAACATCTTCCTTATGCCTAGTCTAAATCTATCCTCCTTCAGTTTCGAGCCATTACCCCTTGTCCTATTACTACATGCCTGTGTAAAAAGTCCCTCTCCAGCTTTCTTGTAGGCCCCCTTCAGGTACTGGAAGGCTGCTATAAGGTCTCCCTGGAGCTGTCTTTTCTCCAGGCTGAACAACCCCAACTCTGTCAGCATGTTTTCATAGGAGAGGTGTTCCATCCTTCTGATCATCTTCATAGCCTCCTCTGAACTTGCTCCAACAGATCCATGCCCTTTTTATGTTGCGGGCCACAATACTGGATGCAGTACTCCAGGTGGGATCTCACGTGAGCAGAGTAGAGGGGGAGAATCACCTCCCTTGACCTGCTGGCCACGCTGCTTTTGAAGCAGCCCAGGATGTGGTTGGCTTTCTGGGCTGTGAGCACATTATTGGGTCATGTCCAGCTTCTCATCGACCAACACCCCGAAGTCCTTCTGCTCAGGGTTGCTCTCAAGCCATTCTCTGCGCAGCCTGTATTTGTGCTTGGGATTGTTGAACTTCATGAGGTTTGCACAGGCCCGCCTCTCAAGCATGTGAGGGTCGCTCTGGATGGCGTCCCTCCCCTCCAGCGTGTTGACTACACTACACAGCTTGGTGGTGTTGGCAAACTTGCTGAGGGTCCACTCAATCCCACTGTCCATGTTGCCGACAAAGATGTTAAGCAGCGCTGGTCCCAATACCCACCCCTGAGGAATGCCACTTGTAACTGGTCTCCACTTGGGCATTGAATCAAAGAAATTAGTTTTGAGCAGAAAAACCTAACAAACATACATCCAAAGGGGTGAAAACAGCATTTTGTTGGAGGATAAAAAGATAGTGATATTGTGCATCAGAATAAAATGCAAGTCAAAACGAATGGGTATTTAACTGAAACATAGTAGTCCCTCACAGCATTTACAAGAGGCTTTCAGTTCCAAACCTGCTGTTTCCAAGTGTTGTATAGCTTAGTGGACAGAGGACAGGGCTGGGATTTGGTAGATCACTGCTCAGTTCTTGCCTTGCCTCTGCCACTTCCTAGGTTTTGCTTCCTTTTTTGATGCCTCGGTGTTCTCCACTGTAAAATGAATTAAAACAGCTGGCAGTGGGAAAAACACTGTAGAAGATCAGTTATGTAGAAGCTCTTGTTCAAGGAAAAAGGTTACAGTCCTTTTGATCAGCAGCTGACAGAGATGGGTGTAAAGTAGCATGGAAATGAGTGCTACTCAGCCATGTTGAAACCTGCTGGGATTTCAGGACTCATCTGGTGGCACGGGGCGGGAAGCTGGACTAGTGTAAACATACCTAAAGGTAATTCTGTCAATCTCTGATGGGTAGCAAGGTAGCTGTTTGAAAACTGTGTTAGCAGAACCCAATTTTTTTTTCTGAATCCTATGGAAATCCCTAGCAATCTTTGCCTAAGCTTGGGCTTGTAGTGAGGCTGGAGTCAGAGATACTGCTGGGTTATGGGTCCCTAAATGGAGACTATGCTGTTTGATTTGCTAACAGAGTGGAGGGGTGTTCACGTTCGGTGCAGGTTCCTGTGGGCAACTGGGACATGACTCCATGAATGATGAAGTGAACCCCCGAAGAGTTCTTGAGCTAATGGGCAGTGAAGTATCCCAGATTGCTTGTGGCAGGTGAGTTCTGTGTGCAGTCAGAACTTTTCTTTGGTGGAGGTTAATGCTAACACTGAGCCTTGTAAATAGGGGTAACAGTCTTGCTTCTGCATCCTGTATGTCACAACTAAATTAATTTAAATTTTACTTCCCGTAAGAATTTTAAGGCCCTCTAAAGGAGGTTGTTTTTTAATTGGGGTTGATCCTTGTGCTGTAACCTGGTAAAAGATACCTTTCAATCTTAATAATTCTGCAAGACATTAGAGCAGCAGCCCCTTTGGTCACACATTTTCAGCTTCTTTCATGAAAAGAGAGTTAGTGACACTGGTGCTGTGTTGTTGCCTTTTGATATGTACAGGCTTAGCAAGTGACTAAGCTAATTCTGTCTGTGAGCCTGATGCCAGCTATATGCTGGCACATGCTGCTCTTTGTCACTTCCACCTGAAGAGCTCCATCCCATAAACTGGTGCCATCAGGTGGCAAAACCTGAGCATTGATGCTAGTGTAAAGATGCTGCTTTGCACTAGCTTCTGGCCTAGGGGAACAGAGGATAAGTTTTAGGCTACATGTTTGGGGTTTTTTTCTCCACTTGTTAAACAAGGCCCAAACTTTGTACTCATCTCTGTTACAGACATCACACTTTAGCCTTTGTGCCTTCTTCAGGAATGATCTATGCATTTGGCTGTGGAACAAGGGGCCAGCTGGGAACGGGACACACTTGCAATGTTAAGTGTCCCTCTCCTGTCAAGGGTCACTGGGCAGCTCACAATGGGCAACTCTCAGGGAAACCTGGTACGTACTATCTGCTATTTGGAACTGCAAATGAACATAAATAATTTCATTTCTCTCATGGCTGTTGAAAGACATCTTGACACTGTTCTGTGAAAGTTCTTGAAATAGCAAAAAAAAAAAAAAGCCAAGCTCCTGTTCCAGATGACTATGGAAAGTACTGGGTGACCTCTTGCTCTCTCTTTTCATGGCAGAGCTCAACATTTGGCAATCATGAGCCTTTATAAAATTGTACTAATACTAATTTCTGAGGGCTTTGGTTTCTCTTTAAAACCCCCATTGCACTTTAAAAATTAGAACTTTTCCCTCCTGCCAGGCCCTGTGTTTCTGTCAAGGAATACAGTGCTACAGTGCTTGAGTTCCAACTGATTTCAGCCTGGCCTTCGCACCCAGGTGCCCCTTGTAGTGTAAAGCCTGAGACAATGGCACTGTTGGATATGGGGGAAAAGGCACAGTAGGAACTTGCGTTCATCAAACTCTTAACACAACTGTGTCTTTCTTCAACAGATGCTTGTAAATATCACGTTGTTAAGCATATCTTCTCTGGAGGAGACCAAACATTTGTGCTTTGTTCCAAATATGAGGTAAAACAAATGAAGTATCTTCCCTGTCCCAGCCTTCACAATGCATTTTTTGTTTTTGGTGATATCTCCCGAAAGTGAAGTGTTGCTCTGGAGTCCATTCTGCCTTACAAACCTTACCAATGATGACAGTTGTTACAGGAATTTACAACTTTGTAGGAGTGACTGAAAGTTGCCTTCCTTTAGAGGCATGTCAGAGCCATTGGGAAGACACTGATTTCAGTTTGATCAGTAGGGAGGGGAGTTCAGTCTCCTCTGAAGATTGGAAACGAGGGACTGCTTTCCTCCTGAGACACTGGGGTCCACATGTACGTCCATGGACTGCAGACACTGGGGTTTTGTCAAGATATACTGGATAGAGGGCTGAATGCTGAATTGGTTTTCCTGCTTCTGCCATTTTCTTTCAAGAAGTGTTTGATATACACTTTTGAGGCCTGGAAATAGGTCTAGAATAGATGTACTAAGCCTGTAGTTGTATATGGCAGTATTTGAGGGCTTTGGTACATTTAAGGAAATGCTATCTTGTTTTTGGTTTTTTTTAAACATATATTTGGTCTTGGTTTTTTCCCATACCTTTCCATGCCTTTCCTTTTGGAACTTCTTAGTAATGCCACAGCTTCCTAACCAAACCTGCTCAGAGACCACACTAAGGAAGCTATCAGTTATATATAGAAAACAGATTATGAATAAGAAGGAATTGTTTTACAAGCCTTATCTTTGCTGAAATCTGTATCTTCTCACAGAATTCCTTGCCTGCTGATGATTTCCGGACCATAAATGAAACACGTTACACCTGTTTAATAAATGATGAAACTATAGATGTCTGGAGGCAAAAGCTTTTAGAAAAGAACAGTTCTAATTCTGTCAAGTAGGTATTGTGGCACTGGACAAGCCTTTCATTGAAAGTTTTATTTAAATAATTCTGTTGGCTTCCGTGCCATGCTTTTACTTGAAATTTAGCAGCCTTTTCAAGTGTGGTTCTTGGTCATGTCCAAGGGGAGGACAGTTGCCAGTCACAAGGCTGCCAGGTTAGAGCTTCTGAGCAAAACCAAAGGAATTTGAGGCTGCCTCAGAATGTTGCAAATGGTGGGTGGGAAATCGATTTTTAAAGTTGTCCTTTGTTGTGTGCTTAGAGTTCATGAAAAGCAGCAAGAACTTGTGAACAGACTAATTAAATTCCTTCCCCTGTATGCCTTGCCATGAGAAGGGCAGAATAGGTGGAAAGGAAACACTGCTAACATCCCTCCTTTCAAAGAGGGACGTTACATGATCCTGAATGAACCACTTATCCTCTATGCCTCTGAAGGGGCGATCCTGACATTGTTTCCCATAGAAGGAAGGGAAGAGAGCTGAAGAGATTTTCTGGGACATCTGTTCGTAACCTCTATCTCTGTTTTCTTTTGTCTTCTTGCTGCAAACAGTAATGTTGTTCAGATACTGTCCTCAGCTGCCTGCTGGAATGGAAGCTTCTTGGAGAAGAAGTAAGTGGCAGAGTCCAGAAGTGTGGCTTTCCCTTGAGGCAGACTGGAATCCCTTTACATCACTCACTGCTGCAGTGGGTTTTGATTTTTCTGATCAGACAGGAGATGGGGTCAGAGCTGGTCCACTAAAGAGGTGGGTGGTCAGAGCTGGGTAAGGAGGGCAAATGGTCTAAGAAAGTGCATGGTGAGTGTACTGTAAGTGGCACAGACTCCTTGGAGTTGTCACAACTGTTATTTTTCCTTCTGAAATTAATATCGGCACCTTTAAAAGAGAGGGATAGGAGTATGACGTTAAGGGAAGTGAGTGATGCCAGGTATCTTGAATAGTCTCTTACCCAGCTGAGCTAGCTGGTGGGGGCTGGTGCTTGTGGAAGTATAATTCAACACAGGCTGCTCTTGAAACATACATCGGGGGCAGCATGGAAGCACTTTCCTTTTAGGTGACATCAGTTGTGGAAAGTTTTGTGCTCCTGCTTACAAAAGCAGGAATTTCAGATGGGTGTAACCAACAATAGGTGGTGACAAGGTTGTAATATGCATAGCTGAGTCAAAGACTGTGGGTTGGGAAGGATTGTGTTGGCTGTGCCTGTAAATGCTGGGGAGGTAACAGCATAAGATGAGGAGGAGGAGAAATTTTTTATGGTGATGTGATGAGTAAATGACCTGTAATGAAGTGAAGAAAAGCTTAGTTACTCTCAGTAATCTTTGAGTAATATTTTCCAAGAGCAACTTGAAGAAAACAATTTACTCATTATTCTTGTTTTTTTCTGCTTGTCCAGTGGTTTCTTCTCTAGTGTTGTGACGAGGCAGCATGTTACTGCATCAGGAGAGTTGTCATGTTGGTTTAAAATGCTTGTTGAGGTATCAGAGTTGTTGAGTCACTGTAAATAGCCCCACGTCTCCTCTGAATGTGGAAATGAGTGGAATTTATGACTTCAGCACCCTGATGCAGTTCTCTTTCCACTTTACTGCTGTCCTCTGGCTAGCGCAGGACTCAACTTTTACAGAAAATCTTTGACCCAAATGAATGATAAAATTTGAAGCCACCACACACTGAAGTGAGGCTCTATTTAACCATGTACCTTTATATGTGAAGCCTTATGTCACGGTGCACTTGATAGAAATAACCTAGTATATCCCTCCAGTATCCTAATGCCATATAGGCCTGGTTGCAATACAGCATTGTGGTGCACAGGGTTAGAGGGAAAAGCAGCGTTTCTATGGCTGTGTGACTGGGCATGCTCCAGTACTACTTCTGCACATCACAGCCTGAAGCGCTGTGTACTGCAGTGTGATTCCGAGGAGCTATTACCAGCCTGGTGCCTGGGCTGTTATGGAAATAGCCATTCTAAAACAGCAGGCTCTGTTTAGCTTCTTGTATCATTTATAGTCACACGAGCAAATTGATAAATACATCCCATCTTTAATAACTATCTTTTCCTTCAGAGTGTTGACTACAGCACAGTCTCAGATGAGTAGTGACAGACTTGGGAAATCATTGAGGTGAATGGAATTATAGCAATGACCTTTTTTTACTAGCAACTGCAAGATTTTATGTGCAGCTTTACTTCAGGTAATGGTGCTGAGAGCCTCTGCTACAGATTCTGATCATGCTCTAGACACTGAGCTAGGTAACTTATCTGCTGGGCTGGACATCCAGTGTTGCTAGATCCGGCTGTTAGGTTACTGTGCTCCACAGACTTGCGTTCATTATCCCTCTTACACAGGTAGCCTGAGTAAATTACAGCCTTTCAAGCACAGCAGGAAGGACAGCACATCTTTGTTATAACTAAAGACCATGTGAAGACTGTTCTTGGCTGTGCTGGGTTTTGGTTGTGGTCGTTGTTTAGTTTTAGAAAATTTGAGAGTAGAATTGCCAAAAAGCTGCTCTGAATATCTTTCTCTATTTTCTTTCAAACCCTCATCTGATGTTCCCTTCTGTAGCGGTCAATGTTGTCTTACGCATCACCCTTCCCTTTCTTACCTGGATGGGATTAAACAGATTTTGCTATAAAAGGTATATACAGAGACAACACAGAGGATCCTGATACCTATGATAGATACGTATTTTATAGGTTTTTAAGCAAACCAACCTGTCTAGGTAGGCTCTTATGTCAGTGAAGGAGTCCTGGGGAAGTCAAAGATTCTTATAAAGTGTTTCTCTGCAAGAATCCCAATGCTATCCAAGGCCCAGAGGAATTCAGAAGGGAGAGCTGTCCATCTTGTCTTTTAGCAAGAAGATTTCAACTTCTGCTTTGTTTCTAATCTGATTAATTCCCCAGAAGTCACTTCTCCATTACTTGTTCTCACGCCATGCTAATACACAGGTAACAGTGTCTCTTCCTTAAACTTAAGCCTGCCTGTCTGGGGTTTTTTTAAAGAATTGATGAACATTTTAAAACCAGTCCGAAGATCCCAGGGATTGATCTGGACTCCACCAGAGTGCTGTTTGAGAAGCTGATGAACTCTCAGCACTCCATTCTTCTAGACCAGGTATTGAACTTCTGGGGTTTTGGGTATTCAGAGGAGAAATAAAGGCTTTGTCCCTCTGTAACATGCAAGTAACAGCAGCTTTCTTGGAAGGGTTGTATTGCAAATCTTCAGGCCAGATCCTTCGTGGTATCAATGGATACTTCTCCATTGGCCTGGGCTGATTTTCACCTTCTCAGAATGTGTCTCTAAGACCTTTTTTAAAAAAAGATTTAGTTCATGACATTTAATATTTGAGAAATGCTGCTGAAATTAATTCTGTGTATGTTATACTTGTAAATAATGACTATGTGCTTATTTATTGCCTGTCAGGAGTTGAGTACTTTATGGTTGTATGATTTCTTCTAACTCAGAGGATTTCTTTCACAAGTGCAGAGTGTGGGATTAAATCGTGTATGTTACCCATGCCATTTTTAGCTATAATTTGTATAGCTTTTTTTACTCTGGGTTTGACTTTTAAAGCAGGCACATGACCTTAACAAGAGGGGTTAACTAACCTTTAGCCAGGCCTGTAAAAAACCTATCTAAACGTGCATGCGTTTTGAAAAAATAGGAGTTTAGTCCTGTCCTATGGAGTGTTTTTAAGAGATCATCAGCAAAAGCTGTTAAGTTCACTTATTCTGAATGCACTCTATTTCATCAGTTCTTACACAGCATCTACATTGTAGGTGCCGTATCACCCAGGATAAATTGCCTTCTTTTGTCATGTTTTCCTCTAGATACTGAAGAGCTTTGAAAGTTTTTTGATTCCTCAGCTGTCCAGCTCACCACCAGATGTCGAGGCAATGAGGATCTATCTGATTCTCCCTGAATTCCCACCCTTCCAAGACTCCAAGTATTATATCACGTTAACACTTCCTCTAGCAATGGCTATTCTGCGCCTTGATACCAACCCCAGCAAAGTTCTTGGTAAGAGGCTGGCATTGAAGATGCATGTTGCTCTCAGTATCCAGCTGGGACACAAAGCGTTGCCTTTAGGTCTTTCAGTCATGTTCTTGTGTTGGTTTGATTTTTCTGTTCTGTTCTAATGACTGCAATGATGATTGGTTATTATTTGTGATATAGTGTTGTTATGAAGCAGTCACCTCTAAAAAGCAGCTGGGAACCAAAAGGACTCAAGGAATCCTTCCCCCAAAACCTATGTTCCCATGTAAAAGAATTATAAACGTAATATTTGAATTTTAAACATGAACTATGAGGAAATTAAGAATGTGCCATGCAGGTAAGATATGGGAAGTTAGTTACAATAATATAAAACATATACAGTTTATGGTAGTGTGGATAATAACTGAGAAAAGCAATTCTTAACCTGCATTTTCTTAGTTTAGAAGTAAAATATCACTTCAAAGAACAGTTACTAGGGAGGTTTATCTAATGTACCTTACCTAGTTTACCTACATTCAGAGACTTGGTTCCAGGTAAATTTGCATGCCTCTATGTGAACATAGATTTTTATATATCATGAAGATTAAATGATCTTACTCTCTTAAATTTCATCGGATGTTGTCCGCTTTAGAATATCCTTTCTGTACAAGGCAAATAAAAGAATATACTAAATATAATATAAAGTTACTTTGTCCTGTATAAGGTGCAGAAAAACCTATTGGCTGGTCTGTGACCAAGCTGAACAACCCAGCTCTTTTCCTACTTCTGAATATTTTCATTTCTGCTAATATTACTTCCTATGAGCTCATCTTAAGCTAAGCAGAACATATGCTGCTTAATGATTGTTACTCATATTTGCTAAGCTATTACTTTTCTTGTTATCTTGCTCTGTTTCCTAAGGTTGTCTTATACTAAATCTCATATTGTCATGTAAAGTGCTGTGTAATGCATTTAGACCTCCAAGAGCATTGCTCCACTGAAATTTATTTTGAGGCTTAGTGGCTTATTTTTTTTATTCAAAGAGGCTTTGGAAACAAGTTTCCTCCTTGATCAGAGTACTCCACTATGATTGTTAGCATACAGAAATGTAAAGGGTTCTCATGCTTTTGCCTGCCGGAATCTATTGTTGTGCTGGCACTTGAGAAGATAAATTGGTGTTTGTTTCCAACAGTTGACATAATGGTTTCCCAGGCTCCAGCTTCTACTTTGCAGATGGATTGGTTCTAGCAAAGAAGCTAATAGTCAGGGTCCCTTCAGAGGAGAGGTAAGGGTTACCTGTCCGTGGCAAGAAAGAAATCAGCTTTTCTAAAGAGGGGGAGTTCAGGCCTTTAATGCAAATGTGCTGGGTGACATGCTCTGACACCTGCTAGAAAAGTATGTGGTACTACTGAGAATTGCCAAGGCAACTACTTTCTTATCACTTGTGAGAGACAATGGTTTGCCTGCAAGATCACAGTATCTTGAATACAAGATACTTGAAATGGTGTCTTGAATTGAAGGTTGAAAAACCTTGAATTTGGGTGCTCACACTGATCAGGGATTGGGGACTGGGGTGGTTGTATGAGAGTGGAAAGGGAAGAGCTTTTAAATTTCTGCCATCTAGCTGACTCTTTGCTCGCTTTCTTGTTCCTACAGTTAGGACAGAAATAGGGAAGTTTTTTGAAACCATCTTTAGGTGTGTTCCCCTATTTTCAGCTGTAACCCCTTATTTAGGGGTTACTCTGGCCTTTAATTCAGGATTTATAATGATGTTCCTCTGCTTTCCAGATAACTGGTGGTCTCAAGTGTGCCCAAGGTATTTCCTCAGGCTAGTGGACCTCTATAAAGGTGCAGTGGTTTACCTCCTTAGTGGAAGAAAGACGCTGTTGATCCCAGTCCTGTTCAGTAGCTACATTACAGCTGCGCTCAGACTTCTGGAGAAACTCCACAAGGTAAGAGGAAAGCCTGGGTGCGTGTTGACTCAACGGTGATTCAGTCTTGTCTGTCCTTTGCCAGTTGGCACCGGCAGAGTGGTCAGGGCGCTGACTTGTGAGCTGTGTCATTGTCCACTGAGACACCACATGGGGAAGATGTTAGTGCTTTTTCTGAATTCGAGGTACTTGAAGATTGTTTAGTCCTGTCTCAAACACTAGGAAAAAAATTACTCTAAAGGATGCTACTGCTGAGCCACCAGACTGTGTGCGTTGTGGCATCACAAATACCTGTCTCTTGATGCTTTCTGCTCCCACTGTGTTGATGCTGCGTGGTCCAGGTGAGGAGGAGAGGGAACTAAAATAAGTCAGGAAGAGGCTTATCTTGATTCTTCTTGGTTTGTACTGAAGTATAACGGACCATGTGTTTTTGCGAGGCTTTCTGGGTCTTACTGTTGCAGGCTGCTATAATTGATTTTAAGAAAGCAAACTTGCATGTTCTAAGAAAAATGCTGAACATATCCATATTTTAAAAACTATCTGCTTTCTTCACTAGGTAAATCAGAAGGTTAAGCACGTAGAATATGATAAGTTTTATATCCCTGAGATTTCCAGCTTGGTGGACATTCAGGAGGATTATCTCATGTGGTTCTTACATCAGGCTGGAATGGTAAGAGGTTTTTTGTATAGCCATGGAATAGCTGTCCATGTTTGTCCATGATCTGTATTTTTAATATCATAATGAGAGTGTAATGTATTCAGTATAGGAGCATCTGTGTTAAGTCTCTCAGATTTGGGTACTCGGTGGCTTGACAAAATTGACTTAAAACAAGGCTGCAGAAGAGCTGGAGCTAACAATATTTAACTAATGCTTGCAACAGTCTCTGTGATTATTCATGTGGAACTCATTCAGTCCTTGCACAAGGGGATTAATTCAGTCACTGGATCCTTTTAATGTAATCGAGACCTCAGGAGACAAATCCTGTATTCTAAACTTACAATTTTTACCCTTTACTTCTGCTGTTTAGGCAGGTATTGTGAATAATGTAGCCAGTGATCTTAAAATGTTGCTCTGTAAGAGGAGGCAGTGTGGCGTTCTGGCTAGGGGACTGAACCAAGACTCAAGAGATGTGGGTTCTATTCCTCGCTCTTCCAGTAACCTGCTGGGTGATCTTGGGTAAGACCCTTCAGCTCTTTTATGCCTCACTTTCCCGTCTGTAAAACAGGAGATAACTAAACTGGGGGCTGGAATATGCTGTGTAGGAACCCAGTGAGACTGATTAATTATAGCAAGGAAAGGAATCCCAAATGGGAGAACACCAAAAAACATCCACCAAGGGATGCTGCAAGAGTAAAACCTGGCTGTAGCAAGAATTTTTGTGTGTTTTCATGGACATTATAAATGTTGTGTGCGCTGTGTCCCCCATCCCCCACTTTCCATCATTTAAACACTGCTCTGTGCTTACTTTTAGTGAGCAGAGCAATAACTGACTCAAATTTATGTAACAGTGATTAAAAATAGTTAAAGATGTATCAATATGGCTAATGAGAGGAGTAATTTTCATTGCAGGAGTGGTCTTATATTGTTATGCCTTACAGTCTCTCCTGTTTTGTATGGTCTCTGCCTTGGCCATAGTTTTATTCATAAGAGTAAGTTTCATTTATGGCAGGCTAACACAGGCTTCTGTGCCAGTTAGTCCTCTTAGTAATGATTGATGTGCAAGTTTTGAATTAGACTTGTGTGTTTTCTTGAGAAGGAAGCTCCTATGTTTTTCTTTAAGAGGAAAAAACTGGGTTGTTGGTCCCAGAGGCGAAAAATTTTGAGTCACCTTTGAGCTAGTCCATCCAAAAAAATTAAACACAAAACCAAAAGAGTAAAAGATTTTTGTATTTATTTTTCCTTCACAGAAAGTAAGACCATCTATCATGCAGGTAAGAAAATTGTTTTTTGTTACTCTTACTTAAAGTAGTGCTATGGAAGCTGTAAATAGGAACCAACCTACCCATCTTTCTTGCAGGATGCTGTGACACTCTGTTCTTATCCTTTCATCTTTGATGCTCAGGCTAAGACCAAGATGTTACAGACAGATGCAGAACTACAAATGCAGGTAATCCTTCTCTCTCCCAATTTTCCTGACCCATTTCTGTTTTCCTGCCTTTTTTGCACTGGTGCCTGCGAGAAAAGGAGTTCACCGGGAGGTAGTGTGTGCAGCACTTTTATTGTTTCCATCATATGGGAGAGCAGAGTAGCTGGAGAGCTACTTTGCCCTGGATATTGCAGAGGCATTGCTTGGTGTCTTTCAATTCAAAATGTTTGGTAACATCAGAACTGTCAGATGTGCATGTAATGGAAATTTAAACTGCATAGAGGAGAAGTGCTTGTGTATTTTATGATAGTCCAAAGATAAGTAGTAAGGTGAGGTGTCTATTAGGAGCTGTAAGGCTGGAAAAGTAGACAAGCTTTCAGGTAAGTGGGCACTCTTTTCAAGTTTCTGCCTGGTGCAGGAGTGGTTGTCAGAAGTGAGGGTTGAAGACCAACTGCTGACACTGCTCATGCTTGCAAGCAGCAGCTGTTGTCAGCAGCTTCCCCACCCATTTGCAGTGGGTCGGGATGCTGCTGACAAGCCGAGGCTCTCCAGGAGTGTGTTGACAGCAGGTGTACAGCTCCAGCACCCTTACCCTGTAGGTGGCAGCCAAGCCAGCTCACAGCCAGGCTTGTGACAAGGACAGCTGGCCTCCCTGCCAGTGTAAACCTCCCAGCACCAGGCATTGCTCGTGCAGGTGGCTTCTGAGGGCCAAAGCATGGAGCACTTGTCCCTCATCCAGTGCAGCTGGGGTCTGGGACTAGTCCCATCCTCTGTGACACGAGTTTGCCAAGGTCCTTGGTTGTCAAGTTCCTTCAGGATGAAAAACTGTCATCACCACTCACGGCCATGGTGCTGGTTCCATGTAATATCCTTCTCTTAGCGTTTCTATGGCCGCTTGAACACAGCAAGGCAGAGGAGGCTTGGCATACAGTCAGAAGCTGGAATCACCTTCTTCTGCTTGCCTTTTGTTACCCTCTTGTGTATATTTTCAGCTGCCCAGTTTGTGAGCACAGAGAGGTACCCGTACTGAGAGGAGGGTATCTACCTTATCTTGGCAGGACAGCAGGTGGGTAAAGGTTTTGTTGCACTGAGAGATAGAATCTTTATGAAGACAACCATTCAGAGGCCAAAGAAACCAGTATTTCTGTGAGTGCTGGAATGGAGGAAGCCTGGCTTCCAGTGGATTTCTGTCTCAGTGTCAACTGACCTTTAAACTGAACTTATAAATATGAATTTGCCACTTACTATGGACGATGCATGAGAATGAATATACCATGTGTCGTCAAACCTTTGCCTGGACTTTGGTGCCTTACCTGACTCTGGAAAATCCATGTAGATGAGAGCTTTGAATTGTGTGTGGTGAGTTCCCTGGCGCCTTGCCAGGTGCAGTTGTCAACTGGCTTCTGGTATGTTAGTTAACTGCTTCCCCCCATGGACTGTTTGAGTCTTATCAGGGCTGTGTTCACACTGAGTTTCTTGGCTCAGTAAGAGCATGAATAAGGCCTCTTTGCCCCACCCACCTGCCTAACGTCAAAAAGTGTTCAGACATTTGATCTCTGTTGCCCAAATTTGGTGAATTGATCAGCGGACTCAAAAGGTGTTGATGTGGGAAATGGAGGGGACAGGTAGGCACACACACTTGTACAGAATGAGCATGTAATCCTTGTACCCTGGGGAAAGCAAACTAGGTGTAAGGAAGAAAGGAACACCAGGCATATAGTTGTTAACTGCTTTCCTTCCATAGGAAGAAAGGACCTGAGCAGTGGCCGTTTTTCACTCTTATTTGCAGGTTGCAATAAATGGTGCAAATTTGCAGAATGTCTTCATGCTTCTCACCCTGGAGCCTCTGCTGGCCAGAAGCCCTTTCCTGGTACTTCATGTTCGCAGGAGTAACTTAGTCGGTGATGCTTTAAGGGAGTTGAGCATCCATTCAGACATTGATTTGAAAAAACCTCTTAAAGTAAGTTTTCCCCACCCTCTCATCCAGCTGGAATTTCTGCAGCCTTTCAGCCCTTTACATTACTACTTCACTGGTGTACAGTGGCTTCTCCATAGGTGTAGCACACAGGGACATGAGATCTAATCAATGCACGGGCTGAGTCTTTCTCCCCTCCGACTCCTTGAGTGTTTTGGCAGTGGACAGTTAACAAGAAAGCAAGCAGGGAGTTTAGTCTCTTTTCCTACTGTGTCTGCTGTATAAGGGGCAGGGGAGGAAACATTTCTATATTTTGCAGTCTCTGTTTTGCTCTTCTGCAGGAACAGGCCACTTACAATAGGACATGTTTTATCTCTGAGAGATTGCTAACAAATTCAGCAGCTGCTGTCCTGTTGCTGCTCCTGTTGTTGGGAGGACAGGTTATTTAAGATTTGCATAAGGTGTCAAACACTTTCAAACTCTCTGATTTGCCACCCCCTGTTCCCTTTTCCTCCCTGCAAGCAGAGCACTAAAACAGGCTCATGGGTTGCAGTGGGTTTGGGCATGTTAGACAAATTGCTTTGCATGGCTTCCATGTTACTGACCTGCTTTTTCTACAGGTCATCTTTGATGGTGAGGAAGCTGTTGACGCTGGAGGAGTGACAAAGGAATTTTTCCTCCTTTTGTTAAAAGAACTTCTCAACCCCATCTATGGCATGTTCACTTACTACCCAGAATCAAACCTGTTGTGGTTTTCAGACACGGTAAGCCCTTGCCCTCTATACATGCAGGCTGAAATAATATGCTGCATTTGAATGACAAGGAAGTTAGTGGCAAACTGTGGGAAAGAAATGATCTTCTTCTTGTCTTCCATCCATGACACAGAGTGAGCTCTGTTTTTCAGTCAGTGTAAATTAGTATAGGTCCATTAACTTTAGTAGAGCAGTGATGATTGTGCCTGTTAAGGAATTGGCTCTTTCTCCTTGTTATCCCATAATAAAACTTGTATTAAGTATCAGATGACAGTTCATAGAACTCTTATCATGAATGTGATAATCATGTGCTGTTTTACAGCACTAGAGGTTTAGGTTGTAATGGCATTAGAATTCTTTGCTGTTCATGTAGTTGCAGCCAATCCACTTAGTCATGCATCACTATCACCTTCAGGGTCTAAACTTGCTAATGTTTTATGTGAGGAAGCTCTTAAACGGCAAGAAACACCGTTTGTAGTGAAAGTTGGTTGGTCTTGGAAGTGTGTGGAGTGCAAGGTCTGTTCCTGTCAGATAGCATTATGCTGGAGGTGGTGGTTTATGTCCTTTTTTCTTCACCTGCCTAGCTAGCAAGATAGAAAAGGATTTTGTCAGTCTTCCCTTAAGGTATGGCTGCCCTGGTGGGAGTTCTTCCAATTTATTAATTACATTTTGCAAGGGATGAAATTACATGGTACCTTCTGTAACTTGTAAGCAGTAACTCCTCATGTAAATGCTATAAAAGCAACAAGTCTTTTGACACTAAGAATAATGACAGTGTAAGCACTGAAAATGAGTCACATATTTACAATATTTAACAAACATAGGCAGCCAGTCTGTGAGTGACGTACCAGTGCGAGAGTAAGTATGCGAAGGGTTGAAGGCCAGTATGCCAACAGCTATGTTGGTATTTTTGCCTGGGTGACACTGTGGTTATGCGTAAGCTTTTAATAAAAGATAGAATGGGTGGTGGGGAGAATTGTTAACACATTTTCTGTCAATACCTAGATAGCAAACGTTGAAGCTTTGTTACTGTCTAAAAGCAGAGGTATGTAAAAAGGAAATAAAAGGCAGATAAGGTGGAAAGCAGCTGTTGCTGTTTCCATGGCTAATCATGGCTTACAAAAGTAATAGGGCTTGGTTTCTGAATCTTCATTGCTGTGCCACACTCCAGCAAGGAATTCACAACCAAACTGGGACCTGATGGGAGCTCCCTGATTTTTCTTTTTTTTCCACAGTTGGAAAAGCAGGAGCTGGCTGCTTAGTGCATGGGGGAAAGGATTCTGTGTGTTGCACCAGTGACAGTGTCTCACCAGGATTTCTCTGTGTGGTTTTGCAGTGTTTTGTAGAACACAACTGGTTTCATTTGATTGGCATCATATGCGGTCTTGCAATATACAACTTCACAGTGGTAGACCTTCACTTTCCCTTGGCTCTGTATAAAAAACTCTTGAATGTGAAGCCCTGCCTAGAGGATTTGAAGGAGCTATCCCCAACGGAAGGAAGGTATGAAAAACAAATTTTGCCGCCCTTCTGGGAAGTGACACCATCCATCAGAGAACAAGAAATGTCAAACTGGGTAAAAGCTATTCAGTAAAACACCTCCTGATCCTTTTGAGTGACTGATTAATTTGGGGGGCTGTGATTGTAGCAAAGTACATAAGCCAGTGCTGAATTTCATTTAAGATTTCTCCTCTCCCACAGGCTATCAGAAGCATCTGCTTAGGCTCTAACCTCTGTACCCACCTTCCTGATCCCCAGAAACTTGATGTCAACACAGCCAAAAGATACCACACCCCTTTGAAAAGAGGGGTGGGGGCCTGGCCCTCCAGTGTGTGATTGCACACATGACCCCAGATCCTTGCCTTTCCCCCCAAGCCAGGCTTGGGCTAGCAAGCAGACCTGCTGCATGTCTCATGATGTAGTCCAGGATGGGAACTTTGTGTAGGATGTGAACTGTCCATCCCTGAACTAGTGGAACTCTGACCTGCTCCCATGCCAGAAGAAAGGGAGTTGAACAGAGTGAAGGAATGACTTTTTCTAAATACTGTATTGAAACTTTTTTACCTAATTGCATGGGGATATTGGTCCCTCTGACACTGAGAGGTTATGATCCCACTGTCTGACTGCTGTCTTTTTTTCTTCTGAGTTGCTGTCTGATTTATCTGCACAGAGTTACAGCTGTGTTTAGCAATAATGAGGTAAAATGCCAGGAAGGCAGCAGCAAGATTTTGAGGGATAGAAGAATATTTTATACATGAAGGGGATACAGATATAATCCACCACCCTCTCTTCCTCTACTCCCTTAGACTTTGGTGTGGTGATGGGATAAATACCTAGCAGTCCTTAAGAACTAGAAATGTAATTCTATTCTAAGGCCAGGATCATTAAAGCGGATCCATGTACTAGGTACGTGCTTCTAATAAAGCATCTCTTTACTGGAGATGTATTTCTTTCTTACCCCTTCAGGTGACTTGGGAATTCTCTCTTGCAATCCTATTAATCAGATTTATGATGCTGTTTACTTTTGCTGATTTTCTTTTGCTCTTTAGATGTATGGCTTTTTGAATCTCCTCTTTTTTTTTTCTCATTTCTTTCCCTACCTGTCATGTAGGAGTCTACAGCAACTTTTAGATTATGCTGGGGAAGATGTAGAAGAGGCATTCTGCTTGAATTTTACAGTAAGACACATTTAACATACCAGCTTTGTGATTGTTATAGTACAGGTGAAGCCCATCTACTTACTCATGTGTATTACAGTTTATTCCAAACTATGCCTGTAGCACATACCTCGTGTTAAATGTTAATGTTAAAATACTTTGCTGTCAACTCCCTTGTTCTTTTGTATGTGGTCATGAAAACTGAGCTAGTAAGTAGATTAAGTAGAGTGGTTTTCAGAATAGCCTTGTTGTCACTGTGGCATGTGACTTAAATGCCAGTGGCCAACTTCTCACACTAGACAGTGAGAAGTAGGTTCCTAAACCCCCCTTGAAAATGGAAGTTAGGCTTTAACATCACTAGGTCAATTCTTGAAATGCTAACACAATTTAGAATTTTCCTTGTTCTCATAATATTAATACTTCTTAACTTAAAAATTTATAGTGAGCGTACTTGGTCAGACTTTCTTAGACATGAAATGCTGGAGGCTATTGCTAGGAGACATGTAGAGGTAGTCAGCTTTCCCATGCTACTAAAAGATTTTTTTCTAGCTAGTAACCTAGATGCAATAGTTTCTGTTACACAGTGGAGATTCCCTAAATTAAGAGTTTGATTTTGATGTACATTGGAATATCGGGTATGTCCCACATCACATGCAAACATTTGGAACCTCAGAGAGATACCTTATCATTATTCTCCATGCTATGTTTTCCTCTGAGTCAGGCAGGGTAAGGGCTTCCATGTTTCAGTGTCTCTGCTTTGAAGTCATGATGCTCTAACAGGTTGTGAGTGATGGGTTCATTTTAAGCTTGATCTGGGTTTTTAACTCTGTCCAGGGCCTGCCTGGGGTACAACCAAGGTAGTGGGAAACACTGCTACACATTGTGAAGAAAATAGCTAGAAGAGTGTTGTCCATTTTCTTGTTTCATAAATGAGAGCACATAAAGTCTCTTAGATCAAACTTAACCTCTGGAGTGGGTCAGACGTGAGTCTGACTGTGTCTCATGCAGGTCAGACCTGCAATTCAGAGTGAGGTGATGAAGCCATAATGATGGTAATGCAGACTGTAAAAAAGAATATCTTTGAACTAATGCAAGCGACTTTTCTCCAAATTCTCTTTTCACACAAAAGGGCATTCTCATTCTCTCTTGTACTATATACTGCATATGTAAAGACATACAGATACATCTGCTAAAACTTTTAAATGAATAGGATCTCAAAATTGAAATTAATAACTCATCTTGGATGTCAGAATCTGAGCCTCTGTTGTGTGTGGCAACCTGAAAATTGACCCTTTTGTGTTTTTTCCACGTGACTGATTTTGTATGTACAGAATATATGTTTGTATTGGTGCCATCCTAGGCCAGGCAACAGCAGGAAACTGGCTGTGATCATGCCATCTTGCAGCAAGAGCGGATTAATTAATCTACTGAGCTTCTATTATAAAAAACAGGGAGTCCTTTTTATTGTCAGAGCACGTAGGCTTAGTTAAATACAGTTTTTGAGTTATCAATCTCTTGGTTTTTTTACAGGAAATTACCTAAAAGAATAACTTTTTTCCTTTCTGGGTTTGCGTTTAGACTTATAGCAGTCCTACAGCAAATATAAGTGATGGAAGGTGGTGAAGCATGCAGGGCATTTGGAGCAGAGAAAAAATGTTCTGTGTATGCACTTTTCTCTGGCCCACCCTTCACATGCTAGTCATCAGATATGAAAGAGAACTTTGTATCTTTCTGCAGGCATATGGCCTAAAAAGTACTTCTGGTAAAATTAATTTTCTGGTTTTGTATAGATCTGCAGGGAAAGCTATGGAGTGACAGAGCAGAAAAACCTGATTGAAGATGGAGACAAAATTCTGGTGCAGAAGGAGAATAGGTAAGTGGGACATACATGGGGATGGACTCATACTTGTGGTGAAGTTGGGTGCAATGCTACAGAAAATCTGGCTGAGGTAGAATGTGGGAGAGAATTAGAAGTCACTGTGAACAAATTCTAAGATCAGTTCTTCAAAAGTTGCTGGATGCCAGTGGCACTTGAATAAAAAACAAGCTTTCATCGTCTTTCCACCAGTGTTTAGAAAATGTCCCACACCCTTTCGGATGGACATCTTTTCTATAAAAGGCCTTCATATACATCTTTGGCACCTTCTCATGGCAAATAGATGTTGCAACATGATTTTGCCGCTTGAAAGTTAATCTGCCTGATGGTTTAGAGAGGAACTGTACGTGACCAACAAAACTGAGCCTGTCAAACTTGTTTATACTATTAGTTCTGGAGCCGGAAACACTTTCCCTTGAGTATGCCTAATAGAGGACCACCATCCCTGATTAGAGCCATAAGGCCCTACTGTACATAGATTCCTTTCTGTTTGACTGAACACCTGAGAGTTACTACCAGCACAGCTACCATTTCCCCTCCTTTTTCTTCCAGTTGCTAAACTATTTTCTTCTCATAATCCTGTAATTGGATTTCTACAAATGCCTTTATTACTTGAAGCAACGTTCAAATTCTTTCTCCGCTGGCAAAACAGTGTGATCCAGTGACTAGTCAGTAGCATGGTTAGGGTCTTGCACTAGGATTGCTGAAGACCTTGCTGGCAAGCCTGGAGATGAAGTCATTTCCTATTAATCTGATTATTTAAAAGGGTTCTGATTGTGTCTAAAGCCATTGCTGTAACAAAAGCTTTGTCTGTATTACCTTTTTACTTATTTTATTTACTACTGCCCAAAAGGGTGCAATTTTACAGCTGAATAGCTGCCTTCATGCAAAACCCACGTGGAGATGGAGCAGTGTAAGTCTGTCTCCCTGCAAAGAGAAGATGGGCTTAAGGTAAATAGAGGAGAGTTTAATCTACACTTGCAACAGTGAAGTAAAGATGAAAATGCCAGTGATAGTACCCTTTGAGTTTTTAGGCTGGGCATGCACACTCAAAAGAAAAACAGCCTTTTTACAACTGTGTGCCATACTGAACTTGGGGGAGGAACAAAGAATTTAGCTGAGCAAATGTTTGGGAAGAGCATGCAGGTTAGCTCCTGCAACTGTTCATTAAGTCAGGATAGGCAACAAGAGAAGAAAATCCTTAAGGAGAAAGGCTAGTGTGCAGCTCCACCAGCTTAACACATTCCAGAATACAATTGCTTCATCTTGAACAGAGTTTTGAACTCAAGCTAATCTCTAAATCCAAGTCTAGACATGGCTGTCAATTCAGCCACCTTACAGTGCTTAATAACTTCCTCCACCCCTACGTTTAGAGGACAGGGACCAATTTGCTGCTCTCCTGGCCTGAACAATTTGCTGTGTGCATGTGTTTGGGCACTGCCCTTCCTGCTTGAGGAAGGTTCACTGGGAACTGAAGAATGCCCAGGATTACTTTGACTGCAAAACGCCAAGTAGGAAATGCCTGCATTTTCCCTTTCTCCTTTGGAGTTTGTGTTGGGTGTCAAACATAAAATGTTCTTGATAAAGGGTTCATTGACTGTAACAGCCAGAGAGGTATTAAGTAACAGTTAAGTGCTTAATCAGATTGGGTTTCCCTAATGCTCAGGTGACTATCATGAAAATGACAATAAAACAAATAACTCCCCCTTTGCTATATGATTACTTATTCCAAGTTTTCATATTTGTCAGTCTGCTTCCTTGTTTTTCTCCTAGTTTCTCACCCATCCCTTGCTGCTTTTACACAGCATGTGCATTGAGAATTCCTCCACCAAAAGGTCAAAATATTTCTTTCAATTGTGACCTCCTCAACTAGAGATTGAGATACTGGATTCCATGGTGTTCCCTGATCTGCTTATCCTCTGAGTGCAGGTACAAGCTGCTCTTGAATGTCAGGCAAAAATGACAGCTCCTTTCACAGAGAATAGTTTCATGTCCCAGTTTACCACATCGGCTGGTGCATTATTGTCAGGTGCAAAACAAAAAAAAAGTTGAAGAAATATATTAAGTCATTGCACAAATAAAATTCTAGTTTTGCACTCAAATCACAGCACTTTAGGAAAGACGGAGTAGAATAAAGATGCTTAACCTCCTAACAAAATTCAGAGACAGGGTTTGACCAGGGCCTGACACAAGTTTCTTGCCAGTGACTACAGGATGGTGTTTTTATTTTAATGCTGTTCTTGGGAACCCCTGAAGCAAACCATGGTTGTCATTCTGAGAGGAGTCATTCTCTTTGCCACGTACTCCAAATGCACAAGTCCTGTATTTCTTTAACCAGAGTGTGAAGGCTGAAGAGGTTTCTGTGCTTTCTAAGACTATTTTCTTGCTCTGTAGTGAGGGCTGTTTCTTGTTTTCTTTTGGTGGCTTTCTCTTTGGGGCCAGGAGGAAGGGAATTGGCCATGCAGTTTCAGATCAAGACTTTTCTGAGCAGGATTTCCTCAGTCTGCCTCTAGGCTACAGCTTTGGCTTTGAACATGCTTGAACTGGCCAGACTCATTGGATACTGAGTCAGCAGCAGCCTCTGAAAATTCGCGGAGTACCTAACCAGGGCTCTGTGAGGCTCTTGGTTTTGGAAGTGGTAGTCCAATGTCATTGCAGGTTATTTCCTGGACTTCCTAAATGTAGGGTCAGGGGTCAGACATGTTCCCTGGTGACCGAATCCTGAGGTTTCTTTCATGAAGCTTCTGTGCAGGCATGGGTTCTATGGGGAAGATGTCTCTGTTCCTGATGCCTTCCCAGTGCTTGGTGCCACCCTAGTTCCCTCCTGGCCCTGTGGCAAGGCCACTGGGTAGTTTTACTGGTAGTATAGAGCCTGGGCTGCTGCAGGGACCTCCCATGGTGCCACTGCCAGGGTATAAGCGGACACATGGTGGTACTTGCTGCCTAATGCTTTGTCCATGTTGCAGTGATTCAGCTCAGTGAGAAGAGGGCAGTGGGCTGAATCTGTAGGAGACTCATGTTTGTAAGATACATTACAGGCAGAAACAGGAAAACCTAGCAGTGCTGCTCCTCAGGCGTATGATTAAAAGTGCTTTCCTTTGCCTACTCTCTCTCAATGCACTAGGGAAGAATTTGTTGAAGCCTACGTAAATTACATCTTCAACCTCTCCATCCATGAGTGGTACACGGCCTTTTCCACTGGCTTCCTGAAAGTGTGTGGTGGGAAAGTCCTGGAACTCTTCCAGCCCACAGAGCTCAGGGCCATGATAGTTGGAAACAGTAACTACAACTGGGAGGAATTGGAGGAGGTAAAGCTTCCCTCTTGTCATATTTTTCTTCTTTTTCACAAGTACCAGGATTGTGCAGTTGCATGAGGTGGGTACTAGTCTGGGACATGAATTATAAGCTACAGGTGTCTTTTTTTTATGCTCCTTGTACACATTCACATGAAAAGTTACTTACTGGGCTGTTCTGCTACTACTGAAAGCTCAGGGAGGGTGTTCAGGATGAGAAAGGACAAGGGAGAAAGACTTCTATCTGCTGTTTTTGTATGAAACCTAAGACTGAAGGGAAGAGACAGTCAGGGTCTTCTCCTACAGTAAAACTCACTCCGCTGCACAAGGGCAAAAAGTACACAGCCAGGGGTTCAAAGGGGAGTCTGGGCACAAAGTAAGAGTTGTATGCTCTCAAAACTCATAGATCAGCAAGTTACTTGCTCTGTCTCAGCCTCAGCAGTAAAAGTGGTTTTGCAGTGCAGAACATGTGAATCTGTTCATGAGTCCAGCCTGTGAACAGGTGCTCCAGGATTCCTCATAGCTGAATAGCTAGGAGCCGAATGCCTGCCTTCCACGTATCGCTAGGAGAACCCTTTGCTGAGTTTGAGCCATGCCATTGCCCGTGACCTATCCTGTGCTCTGTTTCATAACTGTCAGACATCAATCTAATGTCAGATACCAGAAGTCAGGTCTGGGTTCTGCTTAGTCATTGCTTTCTAGTGCCAGATGAAAGTGCCTTTTTGGTTTTTAATAGAGCGCTGTCTATAAGGGAGACTACACTGCGACACACCCAACTGTGAGAATGTTTTGGGAAACCTTTCATGCATTTCCTTTGGAAAAGAAGAAGAAATTTCTCTGTAAGTATCTTGTAGTGGTGCAGACAGTCTCCTGAAATTGAAGACTTGAGTGGGAGTGTCTGCAGAAGTCCAGGGGTATGGCACATAGCATTAACTGCTAGAAGATGATCCAACATGAGTGGCTATCCCCCAGGTTATCTGCTAGTCAGATAATCTGTTTTCTTCTTCTCTTTTTTCTCTTTTATATTCATTTTTACCCTGAAAATCACTGGGTGATAACTGCAGTGCAAGATCCAATGCAGTCTCACAAGGGAGTGCAGCATTCATCTGCTTGCATTGCCAGGTGGTGAATTCATAGCAGCCCCCAGTGCCCATACTTCATCTGGTTCCTTCTTCTGCAAGCTGAGCTTTCAGGCATTGCAGCACATTTTTTTTTTTTTTTTAGGGGCAACAAGGCATTTGTAGGATGACAGTTGAGTGGAGAAGCTAGTGTACAATGTGGCAGGAAAATGAGACCACGTATTGGTGCGACTGGGTAGCAGATGCCTCCCCTCCCGAGCGTGGTGGTCTTGTGCTAGTGCAGTGGTGTGCTGAGGAGAAGAGGAAATCCCCTGCAGAAGTGGCCTTGGGAAGTGCGTGTGTGTGTTTCTTCAAGTGTCCCAGTCACCCGCAGATCTAAGCTGCTGTGTGGGGGTCACTTTATTTGGGGACAAAAGGGGAGACGAGGAGAAATACGTGGTTTTAAGGGCAGGTCATTCTGAGTTTGTTGCTACAGCCAACAACTTTTGCTCCTGTGGGAGTCCTGGTGGACACCAAGTTGACCATGAGCCAACAGTGTGCTGCTGCTGCAAAGAAGGCTAATGCTAGCCTGGGCTCTGTTATGAGGTGTGTTGCCAGTAGGTCAAGGGGGGGTGATCTTTCCTCTCTGCCTGGTGTGCTGTGACCAGTTCTGGACTCCCCAGTGTACGAGAGAGACATGGACATACTGGAGAGAGACCAGCAAAGGGCTGATGAGATGTCTGGGTGACTGGAGGATCTCTCCTATGACGAAAGGCTGTGAGAGCTGGGGCTGTTCAGCCTGGAGAAGAGAAGGCTCACAGGAGATTTCACCAGTGTGTATAAATACTTGAAGGGAGGGTGCAAAGATAACACAGCCAGGCTCTTTTTGGTGCTGCCCAGTGAGGACCAGAGGCAGTGAGCACAAACTGAAACACAGTGAGTTCCTTCTGAACATCAGGAAACACTTTTTCCATGTGAGGGTGACTGAGCAGTGGCACAGGTTGCCTGGAGAGGTTGTGGAGTCTCTATCCTTGGAGATACTCTAAAGCTGGACACAGTCCTGGGCAGGAGGTGGTCCAGAGGACCTCCAGAAGTCCCTTCAACCTCAGCCACTCTGATTCTGTGACTGCTGGAAAGATAAAGGCCAGTGTTTTTATGTGATTTTTTTTTTTTTTTTTCCCCCCTCCTCCCCAAGGGAACATGCAGTCAGCTAGTTATCCTGCATGTTTGGGTTGGAAAAATGGCTCTGCCAAAACCTGCATGCTGAAGTTAGCCACTGTGTGAAGAGGGTCCTGGGAGTCCTGGCTCACTTCTGTGGGTAACTCCTCGTCCCCTGTCCCCAAACCACCGTGCAGGGACAGTGCACAAGGGTCATGCTCAGGGCAGCCATGAATATGATGGGGAGCAGAAAGGAGGAACCAAGGCTGGTCCTGGCATCGAGGTGCTGTGCCTGGCAGGGGTGTCAGAGGGAGGGTGGTTGGGCCCCCTCTGCCTCCTCTCCCCAGGGGTGCGTCCCTGCCGTGGGTGTCAGGCAGCCCTGGCTTTGCTCCTTTTTATCCTGCCTGGACATAGAAGGGAGCTTTTAAGGGAAGGGGGTGCTGCGGACCCCTCTGTTTACTCATCTGCACACCCTCTGCTTCTCCCAGTGTTTCTGACCGGCAGCGACCGCATTCCCATCTACGGCATGTCCAGCCTGCGCATCGTCATCCAGTCCACCACCTGCGGGGAGCAGTACCTGCCTGTGGCACATACCTGCTACAACCTCCTGGACCTGCCCAAGTACAGCAGCAAGGAGATCCTCAGCGCCCGGCTGGTGCAAGCCATCGATCACTACGAGGGCTTTAGCTTAGCTTGACCAGTGTGGGAGAGGCACAGACACTTTGGGTACGGAGGAAGAGAACAATGGGCTTGGCTTTATTTTTGTAGGGGAAGGGATCAGAACATTTTGGGGGAAAATATAATTAATAATAATAATAGATGGAGATGATGCAGTCTCAGCCTGATGCTGCCAGAGTTTTGTGGGGCTTCATCAGGGAGAGGCTATTGCTTTGAATTTTCTCATCTACTGAACAGAATCAGTTCAGTGAGCATTTTTGTTTCCCCTCCAACTTGACATCACTGCCCTCTCAGCAATTCCTTGCGGTTTGCTTTTATTGCCCTTACACAAACACACTTACCTCTCCTTTTAATCTAGTTTAAACATTTTGATGTTCCTTTCATTTAGGCTATGGTGGAAATGGAGGATGAAATAGTGATCTCCTTTTTGAAAAGCTGTGATTTCCCTACACCCTTTTTTCCTCTCTTTTTAAATGCAAGCTGGTTCTTGCTTGCTTTGAATGGAAATATCCCCTCTGCCCTTTGGTCCTTGGTGGATGGTACTGGACTGGGATGTCATTTTGTGAGCCCCAGGGCAGTGTATTAGTGATGCTCTGTCTTTTTTGCACCGGGATGTCTTGTCGAAAATATGGTGGTTTGGGGGAGTTGGCTTGTTTTTTCCTCTCTTGTCTCAAATTTTGTTTCCAAGCAATGTCATCCTCAAGAAGCCTCAGACCCCTCAGGAGCAGGGTTTATGTTCAGGCTTGTGGAAGGACAAACCCTGCGTATAGTAATGGGTTTCTCAAATTGCATCTCTTGTGCTGAGTTTCTATCTTGGCAAGTCTACAAGTTAGACGGGTGGGCTTCACCGAGCCCTGTTTTTTCCATCTGAACAGACCTGTTACTCCAGTGTGAGGTGAGGTGCCTGCTTTTACCACTGCCACCCTTCTCCAGAGGAGTCACACGCCTGTGAGTGTGCAGGGGTGTGTGAGCGTATGAGGTGTCTGCAAGCTCTCCAGTCTCATCAAGTCAGAGAATAGAAATAAGCACGAGACCCACATTTGAGTCATAACCTTCTTTTTGGAGAACGGTTTTATTTTTGCAATTCAGGTTGCTTTATTTTGCTGTTTCAGAGGAGCCCTCTCACTTGACAGCTGTTTTTCTGGGGAGTCCTAAAGAACAACCTGTATGAAGTAGACTGGAAATGTACATGTAGGCAAAATCATAACTTACTTAAATCTCTCCTGTAAGATTGGAGAGCCTTTATCTTTTCCCCCAGTCTCACCCCCCCAATCCCCCCCCCCGAAATTTGAATGATCCTCCACCATTTTTCAGGTCTTGATGTAAATCTCATTTTAAGCCTAGGGTGGTTTTGACATTGACTTGTTATTAGGACATAGTATTTATGCACCATGTTCAATATACAGTATTGAACTCTGCACCTCGTAACAAAAGGTGTTAGGCTTCTGGGTTTTTTTAAGACCAGCTGTGGGCTTGAGCCTTCCAGCCTCTTTCTAATGCAGCATTGAAGACAAATATACAATTATATCAAATGTTTATTTTCGATGTGTGTGTACATAGTACAGTATTATGCAATAAATTTGATGTTTAATTCTGACCGAGTGGCTGCCTTTGTGTCAGGAAGCAAAGGAGGGGCTGCTCCAGGCACCGGCACTACCTCTCCTGCTGATCTCGCCGTACCTCTGAGCATCTGGAAGAAGCACACCGCTTACCTCTGCCTGGCCCTGCTGCTGGTGAGCACCTCAGCCCAGCCCCTTGTCACTTGCTTCGATCAAATGCTGCCCTTCCCCTTCCTCAACCGGATTTGGGACGGTGCCCTGGTTGCTATATTAGAGCCCTGGCCCCAGGGGACTTTCTGTCTCCACAGACTGAGCAGGAGGAGCCTTATCTGCCTGTCCTGGCCCTGTGTGGAAGAGCTGGGAATTGAGACCAGACCTGAGTCTATCCATCCCTTCATCCCTGCATCCCTGGTGTTTCTGTTGCTGGCAGGCAGCAGGGCAGGCAGCGGTGCCTTTCCTCATGGCACTGAAAGCCACCAAGGCTTTTCCAGCCCCTTGCCTCTCCTGCCTGGCCCCACAGCCCTGCAGGTGTAGGCAGCACCCCTGGGACAACGTCCCCATTTCCCTGGAGGTGCATGGTGCCCCACCCCTGCAGTACCCTCCTCTACATCTGACTAACCTCAGAGCTCTTTCTTCATTAATTAATGGCAAGTAATTAACAAGGGGCTGGTGCATGCAGGAGCTGTGGCAGCAACACCAGAGGAACTGCAGCATCAGACACTTGCAGAGGCAGAGTGTCTGTGTGTCAGGGGTGCAGTTTGGTGGTTGAGATGCTGCCTTGGGTGCCAGGGGGACCCCCCTCCCCTCACCCGAGAAGGGGCTTGGGGTGGGCAGTGCTCACACTCCCTTGTCAGCTGCTGTTAGCTGCAGCCTGGGGCTTCAGCCAGCAGTGATGTGGCCTCATGGTGCTTGCCTGACTCTCCCAGTGCTGTGGGATGTCATTAGTATATGCAAATACAGTTAATTTACTGGCTTAATACAGGATTCCCATTACATGGGTTTAGGGCTTCAACTTCCCTAAGCTTGCGATGAAAGGGTGCTGCTCGCTCTCCTTTAGCTGTTTGGGTAAATACACAGCATCCTGATAGGATTAATAGGAGGTGCCATGTGGATATGTATGTGTGCGTATGTGTATATATGTATATATAAAAAATATACATGGATATTTGCAACATAATTTGTAATTAATGTAACTTACGGTACTGCATCTGTCATAATAATACCTACAAATAAAACTTATCGAACTAAAAATGTGTCCAAAGTACTTGTCACATCAGTGAGATGGGCAGGCGAAGTTAAACGAAACTGCTCAAGTGCCAGACGTGAAGAGGAACTTTCTGGTAGAAAGTTTATTTAAGAAGGATGCAAGAATACTTTCCTCTCTCCATGGAAAATATAAATATTCATATAGCTAGACAGAAATATTGCACACATGTATGTATAGCTACATATAGGTATAAGCACATACCCTGTATATATTCTCTCTATAAACACAATATGATGTATATGCTTCTTTACTGTGTGATCTATCTTGTATAATTGTGTAAGGTTTATATATAGTTGTATAACTGTATATAGACTATATATTTGTATGTAGAGTGTATTGGGTATTGCATGTGTTGTATTACTGTAGATAGAATGTGTGTATATTACACACAATATACAGGTAAGTGTGTATACTATATATAATATATACATACTTTTTTCTATAATATATGCATATATATTTTTACATAATATATACATCCCAAATATGTGTATATAGATATTTATACATCATGCACATGTACACACGCATCTATTTTCTATAGGCAGCTGAAGAAGAGGAGGGGGTGGCCAGGGCAGTTGTGGACTGCCCAAGCACCCCTCTGCCTGGCTGCCTCACCCTGGGCCAAAGTGATAGTGAACCCAAGGCCGTGGGGAGCGAAACTGCTGCCCTACTTCTCCTTGCTTTGGTGAGGAGAGCGAGAGCCCGGGCGCCAGCTCTGGGCTGCTGGGACAAGGGCAGGGTGATGGCTGCTGCCCAGCTGCTCACTTACTGAGTCGAGCCACCAGTAGCAGCATCCAACAACTGTCGCCAACCACCGGCAGTGAAAAAAGTTTTCTTTAGACAAAAGGGACTCGTGATGTTTGCTGGTCCACTTACATGAAAAAAGATTCCATAGATTCTATAAAAACTTGCTTATATGACTCATGTAAACACAGACCTGAGCCTGCATTTGCTAAGGTTTTCTTAGCTGTGGAATACACTGGTTGCATGACCAAGTTTGTACTTGCTTCTCTACAGCAAATGAAATCTGAAAAACTAATTAATTTTTTCAGTCAGGCACAAACAACTCCCTATGGTGCTGGCGTCTACACATCAACCAAATCAAATAGACCAAGTTATTTGCATGAATGTATCCTCTTGTTTGGTGAGTATACCTACCTGTATACTAGGAGATGGTTCGCTACTGCATGCAGGTGTCCAAAGGATCCCTCTGCCCATGCAAGGCCCAGCAGGTGTATCGCAGCCCGCGCTGCGAGGGACCGTACAGCCTGGAGAGACTTGAACGCCTCGCTCAGTAGCTGGAGGCGTTGATCCACTCCTAGTGCCAAGGGCAAGCGCTTTTTACAAGTTTTTCAGGAGTCATCTTAATGTGGGTGTGCTGGTTTGGGCTGGGACAGAGTTAATTTTCTTCACAGCAGCTAGTAGGGGTCTATGGTTTGGATTTGTGCTGGAAACAGTGCTGATAACACAGGGATGTTTTCCTTCTTGCCGAGCAGTGCTTGCACAGAGCCAAGGCCTTTTCTGCTGCTCACCCCACCCCACCAGCGAGGAGGCTGGGGGTGCACAAGGAGTTGGGAGGGGACACAGCCCGGACAGCTGACCCCAACTGTGACCCCAGGGATATCCCACACCATATGACATCATGCCCAGCATATAAAGCTGGGGGAAGAAAGAGAAGGGGGGGACACATGCAGAGTGATGGCGTTTGTCTTCCCAAGCGCCCGTTACAGGTGATGGAGCCCTGCTTCCCTGGGGATGGCTGAACACCTGCCTGCCGGTGGGAAGCGGTGAGTGAATTCCTTGCTTGGCTTTGCTTGCGCACACGGCTTTTGCTTTACCCACTAAATTGACTTTATCCCAACACACAAGTTTTCTCACTTTTCCCCTCACCAGCAACAGGGCACCAACACCCAGGGGTGGAAGTAAGCAAGCAAGAAGTGGGCTGTTCACAGTTGGGCTCTGGGAGCCAGTTTACGTGTCGCGTCCCAAGCAAAGGGCCTCACAGCAGGCTGTGATGGTCAAACCAGAAGGTGCTTTGTCAGTGCACCCACTGGGATAAGGGTCTTTATGGCAGTAGGAAGTGAGCTGCCATTTCCACTGAGTTATCCCACAATAGAGAGTCAATGAATGCATCACTTGTTACAGTTTCCAAATGCAAACTTTGCTTCCTCATGTGCAGATGGGGAAGTTAAGTCCCCTCCTATGCCCTGGCTTAGAAAAACAAGCCCGGGCCCAAATTCCCCCCGCAACAACAGCCAGAAGTCCTTGGGTCCCTGCCCCAAGAGACAGGAAACAGTGAAGCCGAAGCAAGCTGAACAACAAGCTCAAGTACAACTCCACACCCTCTATGTTCACCAAGCTCCAGCTGGTCTCACACGTGACAAAACCCACGCTGGGTGCCCAGCCTCTGGCAGCTTCTGCACGGTTGCCACCAGCCAGCAAACGGCCACAGCGCAGCCCCGGGACCGCCCTGCTGACCAGCCAGGACTTCAGTGGCCGGTATGGACCCAGGAACAGGGTGAGCTTCGCCTCCAGACACCGCGGGGACAGCCACGGGCTCCAGCCGGGCTCTCGCCTCGACAGCTCCTTTCAAGAGCCGGTGTATCACCGGCTTGCAAAAACATCTCCAAAGAGGGCTCGGGAAGCACCTCAGGCTGGAGGACATCTGGCAGCACTTACCCTCTGAAACTTGCACATAACAACAGATGTCTTAGCAGAATGATTAAAAGATAAGATGCTTTAATTTCACTGCCTTTAACATAAACATCCATTGACTGTTTACTCAGGAGTAAACGGAATAAAACCAAATGCAGCCTGTAAGAATGACAAGTTTTTCCTCTATCTTCAACTCAACTCTTGCATTCTTGTTTTGTCTACAACCCGTTCATCATCATCATTTCAATAAACCGCGATGATTTATTATACCACAATGTGGTAACGCACAAACATGCGTCTGCAATGGCCCCCCTGGATGGGAAGCCCAACAGACCATACTGCCATCCTACAGCAGACAGTTTGTTCTAGTGACATGGAAACAGGTTGTCTTGTACTAACAGCTTATTTATATCACATAAAGTAGATTTTTGTACAGTATTTCACACCTTTTAAAAACACAGTCTCATATTTAATGTTGTCCAGTCAATAGTCATTGATGTTGGCATAGACAAGTCATCAAACAAAACGCACAGATGTTGCTTGGAGTGACTCAAAGGAGTGTGGCAGGGCAAACACCATTTGTGGCTATTTGTGGTTAGTGGGAAGTCAAATCATCTGTGGGAGATACAAAGACCACATTTTAGTGCTCAGGCCTTCGAGCCCTCCTTGTGTGCAGGCTTGGAAGAGGGGAGTCACAGCATCTGCAAGCCCAGGACAAAGTTGAGCATTTGTACGTGTCTTTCCAGGACTGGAATTTTAAAATTCACTTCTTTACGATGGTCTCTCTGTAACTACATGGATGATTTTTTTTTTTTTTTGCCATGGGGAAAGACTTCAAAAGGACAGTTTAAAAAGAGAGATGGCTAGGCGTGTTTTTTTTTTCTTTTAATGTACAATCTCAGTTAACAGGTTTTGTTACTTTTAGCTTTCAAAGTTCAAAAATATAAACTCTCTAAAGTGCATAATTGTACTTACTTACATTTCATATAAACTATCTGAAATTCTAGCAATATACCATGTAAACAGCGGTAACTAAGCATCAGAAAATGCTACAATCTCATCAGTTTAAAAATAAAATGGACTGTTCCCTACATATCATTTACCAAGATTTGTCAGGGGCAAAACCCAGCAAAACAGATAATTTATCAGTACACAGTGCAAACAGGCTTTTAAAAATAAGCAGAGAAAACATACTCTGGGGAAGCCTTGGCCCACTGGAAAAATGTTTGACTATGAAGAAAGGGCAGAAGCTGCTTCTCCTGTCCTTACAAAGACATCCAGGCCAAGATTCAGCAAAGCACCCAAGCTTTAGCCCATTGTAATTCAGCAAAATCCCAAATGCAGACCAGCTTGAGGCACGTGATCGCCACACATTTTTGCTTTGCTGAACTGGGGCCTCAACAACACAAAACCAAGCCAGCACTAAGGACTTTTTGGTAAACCAACATCCTTTCTCATCCCACACTTCCACCACTAGTGACACCGCAGCCAGTTCGGCTCAACTACCATACCTAAAATCACTAGGGAGAGTTGACGACAGACTACGAGAGGAAGAGCCCAGAAGAGCAGGCTGAAGGACAAAGGCACAGCTCTGATCTCCTGGGCTGCCCTGGGTTCAGACAGGGGTTTACCCTGGTCAGGCTTCCCTTCCAGACATCTGCAAAAGCAGGTTTTGAACCCATTTGTCAGCCCAGTCAACACACTCAAAGGATCAGTTCTGCAGAGGCAGAGCCCATCTCTCCAGTGATGGAAACTCAGCATCTCTGAAAAGCCAAGCCCCAGGTCAGCACGCAAGTCCTCTGGACTCTGTGGAAATATGAAATTCAGTCTTCACTGATTTTATATACAAAGGGCAAATCTGTGATCAGTAGGAAAACATCCCAACAACCTGGGAGTCCCCGTCCTAAGTGCCTTCACTAACGCACATCACTGCCTTACCCATCCAGACCAGTAACCGGGCACATGCAAACCCACTGGGAGAAGACTGCCTTTTGAAGTGTTTATGGGACCCTGAAGAGACCAAAACACCCTCAGCATCAGTTTTGGCAAGAATTAACATAGCGCATACAGCAAGCGGAAGGGGGTATATATAAGTACCACAACCCAAAGACATCTATTTCTGAGCCCACTTGCTCGTATAAAGAAGGAAGAGGAAGAAGTTGTTCTGGGAGTCCTCTTCTTGCCTCCTCCACCGTAACTTGCGTGAGGCCTGGCTACGGCGACTGGCACCGTGTTTCATCTCGGCCATTTTGGTTTCTGCACGTTAGCTCCCCAGGGGATCACGCAGAAGAAATGCTCTCCCCGGGACATCAGGGTCCAGCCCTGGCTCAGGGCAGAACGAGTTGGTGCACACAAGCCTCTGGAGTGGAAGAGTGAGCCCAGGTGGCCTGGAACTGCAGAACTGCAAGCCCTCAGCTACTTGGTGCATCCCTGAACTCGCTGCCTTTCACTGCTTCAGGCAGCATCTGTTTGACATGAGTACCTGAATCGGATGTCCCAGGACTTTCTTTTCTGAAAGTCATAAACGAATTTGAAAACACTGAATTTTCAAAACCTGCACCTGAGACATGGGCCCTCTCCATAGGCAGAGCATGGCTCTAGGCTTCCGGCTCCCTGCGGCTTCCTCTGCGCTGGGATGCCACCTGTACGCACTGGGAAGAAAAGACCATCCTCTGTTGCCACCATCACAGTGTCATTGCTGCAGCCCACATCATCTGACGGTGTACATAAAAGAAAAAAATTCAGGCTAGCGAGGATGTATGACACTCACGAGGACTGTTCAGCTTAGACTCTTATGTTCGTATCAGATGATGAAGCACACGTACTAATGGGGTGGGTCTTCCAGATACATGACATCAGACATTTAACCAATCAGCTACCAAAACCCCAAGGGATTCTGACTTAAAGCTTTTAAAACCTCTTTTCTTCCCGGTTGCCCAAACATCGTCGTAATATTACAGTATTACCTTCCAAGCAGAACAAGCCAGAAAGAACCTTTCTGCATAGCTCTTTTTTTTTTTTTGCTATCCCAAACAGCTGTAGGTACTTTCTTCTACTTCAGTCTAATTGACCACCAAAAAAGTGGGAAGAAAACCCAACGCAAGCCTGGGCAAAACTGTAACTCACACCAGCTCTGGGTGATGACCAGGAGATTCTTACAGCATTTCTCTAGAGCAACAGAAGAGTCCTGGTGCTATCTGACCTCCGCCTTCACATGAGATCAGTCAGGGCACTTGTCCGTTAAACTAAAGTAGAAGCTATTTGATGATTTAATCACTATTCATCCTACTTTGCCTCTTGCTATGATATCCTGGGAAAAAAAGAATAGCGTGGCTGGCTTTGATATTCTAAATATTACAGGATCTGTAAGCAAATCAAAACAGAAGGATCCCTTCAGTGCAGTCACTGAGCGCAGCGTCATGTCTCCTACACTGGCAAACCCCATTTTGGGCATCAGGCCTGGAGAAATAGTGGGCAACAGCAAGTGTGGAGAGTGATGGAAAGCCACCTTTCCTCCTCCTCCCACCTCTGGGAATGGCCCTTCAGTTCCCAGGGAGCTCCTCAGCTCTCCCCAGCCAGGCTCCCGCTACATCCACTTCATGCATTTGTCCATTTGGTGCTCTCTCCTCTTTGTTTAATGGCAAAAACAATCTCCTCCTTTACATGATCTTGGAGCTAATTATCTCTTTTACTGATCAGGACTTCCAGCAGCCTCAGCTTGGCCTTGATCTGCTTGTATTCATTGTATTCTTCAGCCATAGGAGTGCGGTCTTCTTTCTGCACGTTCCTAGTGGGAGTGAAAGCAGATCATGAGGATTTCTGTAACAGGACGTCTTCCCTCAGCACCCTCCCTTCCTCCTCCAAGACCTACAAAGCAGCTCCTCTCCTCCACTCCCCATCAGGGAACAAAACCTGAACTTTTATCCTTTCAGACGGAAAAAACCTACCAACCAACCAGGGGCAAACAAACTGCTCCAACAAGGCATGGGACGCTTGTATATTGAGGCCGAACACAATCCCATGGTTCCAAATGCAAAACCTTATTTGAAGCATGCCCTGCTTCTCTGAGATTGCCAGCCTCTACACAGCAGCTGAAAAACACTTCAGGAGTCATCTGAAACTAACAAGATAATTTAAGAGTATAAATATATTAAAACATTCTATCAGCTCATTAATGAGGGACATTTTCTGAAAATGATAAACCCAGCTAAACTAAAGCAGAAATACTTGTTAAACTAGTGTCTGAATACCTCACAGACAAGCAAGAATAGGACAGAAATCTAGACATACATCATTAGGAAAAAACCCAATTATTCTATCACTAAGAAACTCTTTCACCATTCCTGTCAGCTGTGCTAGAGGCCGCTGGATTTTCATAATCTGTACCTTTGCTTCGCACTGCTTGTTCTAAAACAAAGTTTCAAAGAGGCTGTGGTGCCTGAGTATTTTTTGGGTGGGAAGCAATTCGTTTTAATAGGCAACTGTAATGAATGTGGGTAAAACACTGATGATGATGAAGAAATATGCAATAGTGAATTCAGGTAACTATCCATATTTGGAGGTCTTTGTAGATGTCAAGCGGATTAAAAGTAGCTGAAGGACAGAGAGACAACTGAGAAATTATTACCTTCCGTTTTGTCGGAAAAAGTTATCTTCGAAGTCTCTCAATTTTTTTCTGATTCGCTTTTTCTCTTCCCTGACTTCTTGGAGCTGCTCTAACAGTTCAGGGCTGTTGGGTTTAAATGTAAACAAGATTATACATATGTACACAATTATAACAGGAAACATTAGGTAAATCTACAAATGTATGGTTGTACGTATGCCAACCAGTGGAGCTGCTCCTGCAAGCAGCTCTGGCAACCTGATGTTACTTGCAACAAACAACTCTCTGAATTTAGTTCAGCAAAATGATCATACACTTAGGCTGAAGCCTTTAAGGTCAAGTGTGCATTTTACAATTCACCACTAACTTCTATGAAACTTACTTGCTGAAGATAGGTCTGGTTTTGGTGACTTTTATAGAATCAAGATTCAATGGTCATGACTTAAGGCCACCACCTACAGGTGTTTGCATCAGACCTAGCTACTTGAAACTAGCCAAGCTAGTTCAACTTGACCTCTCCAAAACCTGAAAAACCTTGTAGAGTACAGGGTTGTTTTCATGATAAAGGCTTGCCACTGGTGAAGTGGAGCTACTACTTAGTGCTACAGGCTAAAGATGCAAAAGTCAAATATCAGTATCAGGACAATGTCTGTTCTTCCCAAACCCTTCCATGTGAGGAAGGGGTTGCATTTAAAAATAAAGCACAAAAACTTCTGACTCAGACCATAAATGAGAAAAAAAAAAATCTAGACACTTCTCTGACAAATAAAACGCTATTTTAGCAAGAAAAAACTTTTTGAAGTTGCCTGTGAATTCAACATACATGGATGCTTCATGGAGATTTGAAAGCCCCATATCCTGATTGCTCCTAGATGGCATCTTATCATCCACCGGGGAAACAAAGCCGTCAGCATCATCTTCTAGCTGATCCAAGAAGCTACGCACATTGAAATCTGTCTTCATGGTAATTGTGAAATCTGGCTTCACATTGCTGTCCTCCTCGGACCCCTCCTCTTCCTCCTACAGAAAGGGACAGAGCACCCCCGTAACAGAATAGGTTACTGCTTCCCTTCTCAGAAACAGGTACCTCCTTTCACCACATGCACTGGGGAACAGATATGAAGAGAAGTGGAGCAAGCACTTTAATTGCTAAGCAATACAGAAGACACCAGAAGACCACCAGTAAGACATCCTACACCAAAAGCATGTTAGAGAAACTGCAACCATCAACTCAGATTGGTTAAGGAGACCCAAGGCAACAAAACTGAGTAAAAAACTACCTGGGGATCTTAGCAACCTGTTGCTTTGTTTAATTTATGTATTCTGATGTAAATAACAAGATTTACAGTCATTATGCATACTGTCTAAAGCATACCAGCCACCCTCTACATTTCTCTACAAATACATCTGGCAGCATAGAGATTGCCAGGTTAAAATGCAAAATATTCTTTCAATAGATGCAGCTCAACAGCTCGCTCTAATGGCTGAAGACCTCAAATGCTCGTACAGTGATATCGATGAGCTCAGATCAGACTTTCTATGGCCCAAACCTGGGATCTGACTGACTGTAAAAGGACTGCTGTTGCTAATGTGTTCCCAACATCAGCTCTGTACCACTTAACTGGAATACATGAAAAATTGGAGTGGAAACACTCTGTCCAGTGCAATTTTCCCAGAGTACACCGATGAATTGGTTGTGTTCAAATTTTTTGCAAAATTTATAGGCAGAAGATTTGAAAGTCTCTGCTGCACTTGGTACTTGCTAATTCATAGCGTTCTCAAATGTAGGGCTTATCTTCCAACACTAACCAGAAATCATTTGGATTTCCAGGGAAAAGGGCCCAGTTTTCTCTTACTTACAGAGATGTTTCTAGAAGGCAGTTTTCCACCTTAATATAAGGTATTAGGCATGAGCATTAGAGGAAGATAATAAATGCCAGCATGGACCATAAGTCTCTTAAATATGTCTGTATGTGTATATATATTTTATAACCATGTAACTCTAGCCAGGAAGGATCTAAGCACATGCATACCTTTAAAAGCTTTTCAGGGCTAGTATCATGGAAGTCTTCAAGCATATGCAAAAATATATTGTTGCACATATTCTTTACTTTTTTTTAAGCGATCCCTTGTGAATACTTTGATTATTCCTAAGGCCTGCTTGCATATTTTCAAGCTAAAAGGGAGAAAGTAACACTAGGACCTGGCATAGTCCCATTAAATCCTAAAAGTCAATGATCTATAAATGCATAGATTTACATTACATCAGTTTGCTCAGAGTTTTATTTTTACCTTAAAGCTCTAAGCCATGAAAATGCAATGCAAAGCCACAGGCTGAGAATTACAACAAAGACAGAGGCTTGAGGATGAAAAAAAGATTAGCTGCGGACAAGTTTTGAGTAATAACAAAAGATACAGAGAAGTTTGAAAACATCTCAGGATAACCTGCAGGGAACTTGTGAAAGTTAAAGCAACGTTTAGCGTATGATTAGATAAGACCATTTCTCCAGATGTAAATTATATAGTTGAAACAGAAGGCATAAAACAGCGGTCACCTACTGTCCTTAAACCCCACAAACAACTTCAGGCTGGGCTGGGGAAGGGAGACCATTGCTCACTGCCATTTACCAGTCCCCAAGCATACCATCCTGTCCTGCTGGGTAAAGGCAGCTAGAACGGAAGCAGGAGAATGCCAATCCTGCTGTGGCATGGAAGAGGATTTGCTAAGTCCATCTAAGCAGTAAAAATGGTACGCTTTATTTTAGGGGAATCTCTCTAAGCTCACCAAAGGAGGAGCTCCCATGCCCTTTCCTGGGAGAGCAAGTTGCTTCCAGATTCTCCTTCTGGAGAGAAACGAAAGGGACAATCTTCATAAGCAGTGTGACAAACTGCTCCCGAGGACAGATGCAAGGTGTCTTCCCCACAGATGCCCATGAGCCCATCTCGCTTGCCTCGCTCCAGGGCACCAGCGTGCTTGGCCATGCCAGCAAGGATTACGCTGGCCCAGAGCTCAGGAGCGAGCCTGCTGCCTATGGAAGCCCACGGGAGGAAAAGAAAGAGTAGAAATTTCACTTGTTAGACCTCAGTGCCCAAAACACTACATCTGGCTGTCCCAAGACCTCTTAAGGCATTTTGCTGTTTAAAGCGAAGGAGCGAACTAAAAAGATTCTTAGCGAGACCTTAAATGGAAATGGCCTTCTAAGGCCTTCACTTTAAACAAGTCTCACATAGGAATCTTATTTTGAACCTGCACTGGCATTTATGCCTTGAACCAGAATGATCTTCATTGACTAGATCCATTTGGCTTGCACCTGCTTGGATCTTTAGGCAATAATGAGGCATTTAAATTTTCCAGAGTTACAAATATAAAATCTACAGAGTATCTCATCATCAGCACTCCCAGCAAGCAAGCTTCTCAATGACTTTTTCAACACAATGTTCAAGATATTGTACCCAAATGTTTCATAAGGCATCACCTGAAATCACCTTTCAAGCTTTTATCCAACTCTCCCAAATGCTTAAAAAAAACAAACCAAAACACCTGATAGTGTCAGGTGTCCGTCAAGATAGGTAGTGCTCTGCCCATAGTGGACTTCTGCAGGGGGTAAGTTTTGGGGCCTTTTGGCCATTTTCTGTCTTTAGTTCTGAGTGTAGTTCAGAACTAGTGCAAAGCTGCCAGGTGCAGCTTCACAGGGCCCCATTTAAGCGTTAATAGGCATGTAAATGTTAACGGGCTTAAGGCTGTCACCCTGATCTTCAGTCAAACCTCTCAAGGTTTGTATTCCCTGCAGGACGCTGCTGAGCTGCTGCAATGCTGCCCTGGCACAGCACCAGACACGCTGGTCATCAGAGATCACCGTAACCGATAGCTGTAAGTTTTGAACCCGGGTGCAAGCGTAGGTGAAAAAAGGAGGACACACTAAAAGAAAAACAAAACCAAACAAAAATAGCCCCCCTCCCGACTGCTATGGAAGATTGGATCCAGCAGTTATCTAGAAAATACTGACAGCTCAGTGATGATTAACCAGCCTCCAAACAGCAGCTTAACATCTTCAGTCTGCAATCTGGTTTTAATTGATATGTACCTTGACGAGTCCATTCATATACAGTCTGCTGTAATTGCCTAATAATCAAATCACCTTGGATGTCTAGGTCTGCAGTATTTACACCATTAACCAAACTCTGGCTGGATAACAGATAAATGACCCAAGTGTGCTGAAGCACTTTTCTCCCCCGTTACGTTGCAAGGGTAACAAAAGCAAGTCAGGGCCCAGCTCCACACTGCGTGTCCTGGTCAACCGTTGGACTTCCCTTCTTTGTAGGGGAAGAAGGCTCACTATCGTAGCAGTCTTCACCACTAAGAATTACTACCCCACAGCAGCCCAAGAAAAAAACACAACAATTCTGCCATCCGAATCTGACCAAGCATTAACTAGCAGAACTGAGTTGTTCTTACTTCCATCCTCATGTGACTTAGTTAGAAATACCCTTCACAAGGTGGTGACAAAAGAGCCCTGGACAGCATAAGCACGTGAATGGGAGTAGGTATGGATCCCGTAAGTGCCCCAGTTGGCTTCATGTGCAAGAGTTAGTTTTGTGAGAGCTCATTCCTGCCACGGTGCTGTGTACAAGCTGCAGAGCTTTAGAGTGAGAGAAACTACCGCAAAACAAGTTAGTGTCATTAAAAAGAAAGGAGGAAAGCAAGAAAAAAGCTAGGTACAAAAGTAATTATGATTTTTTTTTTAAAGCAAAATAAATTATATTATGTGCAGGTGGAGGGGAAAGGAGAAGGAAGGGAAGGAACACAAAGCCAAGGACATACTGTAGTCTTATCTACAACAAGGGAAGAATTGGATCAGAACTGGTGAGGCTTAAAGCAGCTACTGATTTTTCAGGAGGACACTGCAAAAAAATCAACACTGATGGAAAAAAAATATCAATCAATCATTCTCTTTCATTGGTATAAGGGGAAAATTGATGCAAACTGAGCAATTAGTTAGCAGCTGGAGGTCTTCACCTTTATCTCCTTGAAGAAGGAAGCTGTTTCGCCCTCGATAATTGGCTGCAGCAAAGGGCTTCTCCGCTTGCTGGAGGGGGAACCCTGTGACAGGTGTTAACAAGTACGTTACATTATGAACCCCTTTCTCCTCCACCACCTGCTCTCAGCTCATTCTCACCCAAACATTCACTCTCAACTCATCACTGGACCATCGAGAGAAATCTATTTCTTAAAGAAGAAAAACATGCCCAGCAAACCCCCTGAACCTTGAGCTATTTTCTCTCAGGATGTTGCTTAGCAAGGAACATCACTGCCAAACACTTTTAAGAAAAAAACCTTGGATGCTGGAATACTAGCTGGGCAGGAACTACCAAGTAAAGGCTGCAAGAAAATAACCCCAGCCCTCGGCCCAGACACACACACAACATTTGGTTGGCTCTCCAGAGCTACAGTGTAAGCCCAGCTAGACTCTCCAGGCTTGCCTTGCAGGAGCCTGATTTCCCACTGAAATGCCTAATGATGTAGAGATGGATTTTCAAATGCATCCTGCCTCTGCATGAGCCTCTCACTGTCCTCACTAGAGGGGCTGGGGAAAGCCAGTCTTGTCTCTCCTCTGCTAGCTACTGTGCAATTTCAGTTTTGTGTCTAAACAGGAGCTGAGCTCTCTTGTGAGAGCTTTGCATTGAAGCACACATGCACAGCTACACAATGTCTTCCTTCTGACTGCCAGCACTGTCTTCACAGCACAAAATTTGGGGAGTACTTTGCATATTTGAGGAGGAACAGCTTTTTGTTTTAAAAGCTGGACCACCTCTCAGTATTTGCAGAAAAAAAGCTCCACTTCTCAGTGTGACTGCACTGAGTAATGCTGTGCCTGTCCATTCACTTCACTGGCAGTCTATAAAAAGCGGCCAAGACATAAGCATTGCTTGGAAACAGCAAAAAAAGCATCATATGTGACAGAGAGTAAACAGGAACCATCATAAAACAATTTGCTTTCCACAGACAGGCTAAAAGTATTCTGTGTGAATTTTTTAGGTCAAATATTTTTTAAAAAGTGGCCTAGACAAGTTGTCTAAAATTAGAGATAGTGCATTTGCTCCACAGAGGGGTGCATTGGATTCCTTGCTGGTGGCAGTGCCTCCTTGCCAAAGCACCACCTCAAATGAGGGAATATCTACCATTTAGCAGGATGTCTTTAATACAGATGAAGTGTTAGGAGACTAGTGGCCCTTTCTCTCAGCCAAGGAGAGACTGGTACCTCCTGTGGGACCCACACAAGTCTGTCTTTCTGACATACAGTCCTGTGTAACCAAGCAGCATGGAAGACTACAGCTCAGAGTGGACTGGTAAGGAAAGGGAAGTGAGCTTGTAGCCAAACACATGACGATGAAATAACAGCAGCAGCCCAATGGAAAGAGGAGAAACAATGCAAGGTAAGCTGTGCCCCACGGCTCATGGGTGGGCATTAGAGTCCCGTGACCTGCTTTCTCCAACTTCAGTATACGGTGTGTCCTTGATTTACTCGTTTGCTTGGTTTTGAGTGATAAAGGAGGTTGGGACTTGGCCTATTGATTGTGTTGTATGCAGAAGTGTGGCGATTCCTGTTTCCTCAGCTTGAAACCAAAGAAATAGCCCCCAAAAGAATGCTCTACTCACAATGATAGGTATGGTGTTGGCTCTGGAGAGGATCTGCTTAACCAGGCGATACCTATCATACAATGGTTTCATCACCTGTCGTTCATTTTTGGTAACCTGAAAAGGAAAAAGAAGCGAGATCCATGAAGCCTGCAGCAGATACTCCACTCTAATGCACGTGCCTGTGATCACTGTTAGTCAGAGGGGGCTCGAAGGGAATTTCATGAGGATGACAGTTTAGCAGCATTAGCCCTGAAGCTCGTAATACAAGTGCTCGTGTACGTCACTGCATCTCCTGTCCCAGGTGCCAGATGAAGCAAGCACCTAAGCTGTGGGGTGTCTTGTAATGTGGCTGTATGAGACAGGTGGTTTAAATGACCAACTTAGGTATCAGATGTCCACAGCACAAAATGACCCATGGAGGCAGAAGTTTGTGTTTGTAATCACCATTATAAGGCACAACATGAGGCTTCCCACCTTTATTCTTGTTGCTGGGACCTCAGAGGCAGTGCTTATGACCCAGGAAAAGAGAAAGGAGCTGCTATTACTGGATATTGCAATGAAAGGTGACTTTCCCAGGGTAGGTTAAGCTACAGATTTCACAAAAGCTGACTTTCTGGCTTTGCTATCCTAATTTCCTGTCCAAGCCAGCAGTTCTTCATTTTTTAACCCGCCTAACCTTCCCCTCCACCCCTTCTCCCCCCTTGCTGGGGAGAAGTTACCACACAGGTGAGAAGGGATGAAGGTGGAGGACTGTGTGCAACACAGAAGAACAGAACAGTGCTGTGATGCCCTCCCCAAGCCTTCCTTACATTACTCTGTCCCTAACTCCACTACTCGCAGCTGCATGTCCCGCTCCCTCCTCAGTTTCAGTGTTGCAAACTGCAAGTGTTCATTTGTTTTTCTTTCAGATCCAAGCTAAGCTGAAAATCTCAGTGGTACTGACAGTGCAGAAGGGAAGACCTAACAGACAGTAGCTAGTGTGGGAAAGCAAACGTCTGTCCAACTAACTGCTAGCTGTGGGGAAGTTGGGTTTTATTTCTTTAGTGTTTTGCTACGGCAGTGTTAGAAAACAAACAAAATACTCAGCAGAACCAACCTAATCATCATCTTTCTTTGTATACAGCACTGTCTGACCCACATCCTACGACTGTCCTTCCATTAGATCTTTTGTCTAACTTTAGATTACAAAGCTCTGATGAGGGGATGCTTTAACTGATTCTCATGCATGCCTATCTTCCTCAAGGCTTTTTATTGATGCTAATCACCAGAGCATCTGAACAGCTGCCATATAAAAATCAACATCAACAGTGTAACCACTAGCGAGCTTTGTACAGTCTCCCTTTCTACAACAGAAATAGGAGGAACGGGACTACAGCTTGAAATAGAGAGGAAATTCTAAAATGAACTGTCTTGTATTCTGTCTGCAGTTGACTTTCACTGAACTAAGCTTTCTAAAGCTTTCACATCCTTCCTCCAGAGCAGGAGAAGGTGTTGGTTTGCAAGGGGCAGAAGAGCTGTAAGTATTGCCAGGAGTGGGACTGGCAGGAATGAACTCTCAGAATCTGGAGGTAGCATCTTCCTCCTGATAACCAAGCTTATTTCCTAAGTTGGAGACAAATGAATAGGGAGGAAGAAGAAGGAAGCCCTTTTTATTCCGTTCCGGGTTCAATGCAAACATCCCTAAGCCTGGTAAGGGGCATGCAGATGGGCAGTCCTAGCTCTAGGGCCTGCATGTCCCACATGTCCGAAGCACAGTTGGGCTCCAATACCCGATAGCCTCAAGCTGGCTGTTCGTTGAGTAAGCAGCTCGCGCGGATTAGAAGGCTGTGGGCAGCATCAAACAGTTCAGCCAGCCCTCTCTGTATTGAGTTTCACGTTGATGTGTCTGCATTCACTTGCACTGGCGAGCAAGTTGCCTCCAATTTTGGATGTTTCTCTACAACCAGTCAAGCATACAACTGGAGAAACTGGGTAACCTATATGTATCTCTCTATATATCTATCTCTATCTATAAAAATATTATTTCTAGATTTACTATGTTAGCAGTTAGTAGAACAGGAGACACAGAACTACTGTTGGCTCAGACAGTCTTTGTTACTTTAAAAAAAAAAAAGAAAAAAAAAGACTCTGCTGAGGCTTAGGCTGAGAACCAAACCTTCAATTAACGACATTTCAAAGTTGATAAATAGCACTGTTCTGTACAGAAAAATAAACATAAGCCTTGGAATGGGCAAAAAAAATCCTTAGGTATGTTGAAGAATGGAAAAAATAAATGACATGCTTCAGTGTCTGAATATTACACAGAGAATTAATTTAGGCATTGGAAGTTAAGTGTATGGGGCCCAACTCAGCCCTGCAGACTTACACCAGCACACTTAACAGAAAGCAGATTCTGAAAGAAAACGTTTAGCACATGGGCAAACTGTCTCACTAGGTAAACATAAGTAATACCACCAAAACCTGCGTGTACTTTGGGAGAACATCAAAATGCAAAAAGACTGTTGGAATAATGGAGTCTTTGACACAACTCTGGGCCACACTCCACATAGCAAAAGAGCAACAGCCGAGGAACAGACCATTGCTTGCATTGTTAAAGTAGCTCCAGAATTCCTGCAGAGATGGACATTTTGGCTTAAGTAAAACAGTTCAGTTCCACCTTTGCAGGTTCATCTAACGCTGGTGCAGAAAGACCCAGTTGCACAATAAATCTGAGCTCCATTGTTTTTCCTGTTCAATTAAATATCTTTAAGAAAAAAAACAAAAAACTTGGCTGAACTATCCCCATTCTCCTCAAGCTCTCAGTACTTTTCCATTGCTGCAGTGCCAGGAGCTGGGAACAGCAAAAGCTGATCAGCTGCAGTCTTCCTTGCCGTGCAGTTCAGTGTTGCTAGGTATAGACTGCTTAAAACCAAACAAGTTAAAAAGCAGTTGTATAAATAAAGCATCAGAAAGGGGAGGTGGGAAAAAAAGGTATGCTGACAAGCTAGGCTCTGGGCTTGTTCTCTTTTTAAACAGATTCAGGTGAGTTCACTTCAATGAGATGCCACCTGTTGATTTATATTGCTGTAAAAGCAGCAAAAGCAGACTCGCTCTCATGGAGAAGACAGGGAAGGTTAAGTGGATTCCCTTGTGCTGGCCTTTTGCTATTTTACACAAGAATAAAAACTGCATGTCTCCTCATACAACTATGCTGTTTTCAGTTGCCGGTATATGTGACTGTACAACATTAGCACTTCATGAAGGCATTTAAATAAATTAGTGAGACTTTTTTTAAAACAATGGACAAAGGAGGAGATAATTCAGGAGCAAAAGGAAGGAAGAGATCAGGAATCCCATGCAGCAGCAGAATGACGGATTTGTCAGCTGCATTAATCAAGTACTCCTTATAAGCAGTAATTTGCTGCTCCCAAGCCACTGCTCAAGGGATTAGCACCACTGAAATTAAGTTACTTTACCTATACAGCTGGTGGCAAAGATTATAATGCCTTCAGTGAACAAGGAGGAGTGATTCATACAGAGCCAACTTGGTGGCCTGGAAGCCACCATGTTTCTGCTACGGCAGGGATCAAGAGGACACAATACTTAATTCTCTGTCTTCACAAATGATTTTCCTTTCTTAAGATCAAATGTGCAAGAAACCTCATGCCCTTCACTTCCACTGTCACATGGAAAAAACCCGTCTGTTTCTCAGGGGAAGAATGAAATCTCCTCTCAACCTATGCTGTGATGCTCAGGGAACAAACTGTTTCATGAATCCTTTGGCACAAGAGGATTGTGCAAATAGCAAGGTGCAGGTGCCTCCCTGCAAACAGCAAGGCACCAGGAGAAACACGCTGTAGCTCCTCTAAGGGGCAATCTGTCTTCCCAGTTAGCCATTAACACCAGCAAATTGCAAATCTCCTGGTTGGATGCGGGACCACACACAACTATTCCCGTGCAGGCTGTATCCCCGGCAAAGCTAGCGAGTCCGCTGGGCCACAAACTGGATGTCTGTGGATCCTGGTGAGCGTGATACCAAAATAATGCACATTCAGCCCCATTCAGCCTGTAGGCCCGGTCCTACAGGTATCTGCCAAGCCCAGCGCTGCGTGCGAACACCACCTTGCTGAGGGTAGACTCCTCAGCAGCAGCGGTAGTGAAGGATCAGGGAGGTGGATTTGAGGATGCACGTGTGGTTTGAAGAGCAAGAAGTTCTAGTGACTGTGATATCAAAGGAGGATTAGGGGAATCATTTACCACAGAAAAAGACATACGAAGAGGTACTTCGGAAAAAAAACGCCACTGTACATACCGGTCTGCCATGAATGCTTTCGTAATACAGCAAAGCTTTCTGAAGAGCCACTTTTTCAGCTGCTATCTGATCTCTTGTCATGTCCTACGAAAAGTGGCACAGAAAGACAGGAGGAAGGAAAAAAAAGTCAGATTCCTGGACTCAAACAATACCAATTTGTGGCCTAGCCAGTCATACCATTTTGTCATTAGTGTTTTGAAGACTCATCTCTTCCTTCCAGTTCTCTTTTCCCAGCTATATGGCCAAAGAGACTGCTAGCTTGAGTGGCACCTTATGCACAACACAGGCGGATTAAAACCACATAAGCTTTGCATATGAATGTATTTTATGTATGTAAGGGGGATTTATCGATTATCAGTGTGCTTTGAAAAAACAACGGTATGCAACTTTTAATGATGGTGGCTCTTTTTTGGTTAAGATCCAAAGTGTGAATTCTACAACAAAACACACGTTCGTTCTTTTTCTCCAAATCTGAGACAAGCTCCAGCACCTCTTACAAAGCTTGCCATCTTTGCTTTGACTGCCACAAACAGCTTTACCAAGAACTGAAGTGCAGTCAGACCATCTCCTTCTGCCAGTTCTGCTATGGAGTGAAAAGCTTTGCCAGACAGGCTGAAGGGCCAAGCCAAAAAAAGGGCAGACAGTTGGAGAAGACTTCCCTAACTAGGTCTGCCAGAGTTGCCCCCCTGAACTTGCCTGACACTGAGCCCTCTCTCCCATCACAGCACCAAACAGGTGCCTCTTTAACAGGCCCTCTTTAAACGGCCAGGCTGTGGATTCTTGTTACAGTCAGAAAACAGACAAACACATACTGTATATATCATCATCTTCTGCAGATCTAGTAAACAAAGATAGTGCTGTCTGCCCCTCTTTTACCAAGCGCTGCACAATTTACATGTCAGCAGACTCAAGGACTTCACTCACAAGGCTGCCCAAACCTCAGGAACTAGCAACATCAGACACAAAGACCTCCCTGCTGATAACCCCCAGAGATTACAGCAGCTAACAGAGCTCAATGTGAAACTCTGAAGTGCAGCGATAAAAAGCCCTGAGAGAAGACCATTCAGCTTTGGAGTGAACTAGAAGAAAACAGATGATCCAATCTCCAGAATCACTGGAAGACTCAGAATTTGCCAAAAGCCTGTGGACGTAACAACAGAAATAGCCAAATACGGGGCAGGAAATATTGCAGTAATTCAGAAACGTTACTTGGAATATACAAGGATCAGAAAAAGAACGCGCAATGACATTCAATAGAAACCAAGCTCTGAGGGGAAAAAAAAAAAATCAGATACTAAAGGCAGAGGGAAAGAAACTAAAGCAGGTGAGCCAGGACTAACAGTTGTAGACTTTGTGACAAAATTTAGAAGACCACAGGGCTTTCACAAGTGACTGTGCAGGGATGAGTCACCTACTTGTACTTAAAGGTCTAAATCTGATCTGTCTACATTGTACCTTAATATCTTCAGGCCGGTTTGTCTCTGTTCGTTTCTCTTGAAGCTTCTTCTGGATAGAATCAAGGGTTGCTTCCACGGCAGGCTTGGCAGACTTATCCGACAGGTCTTGCTTCTTGTCATCGTCCTTTTCGAGCTGAGAGCCGAAGCTCTTGGGGAGCGTGTTGCTCCGCTGACGCACAACAGGGCCAAGGTCCTCCTCTGATATCTTCAGTTTTGATTCTAAACAGGGGCATTTGGGGGAAGATGAATAATTTTTCTTTTTTAAAATGTGATAGTGACAGGATTGATGCCTAACACCACATTTAAATGAGGCAGAGTCCAGCTGCCCCTTCGAAGGTGCACCAGTGGTGGCTGCTCACCTTTAAGTTGCTTTCGGAATTTGGCCAAATCATTTGTCCATTTGAGCACTTCAGGGTTGGCTGCTTTGTCACTGTGGGAAGGCTGGGAGGAAAGAACAGTCATGCTGAATCTGTGTTAAACCAACAAAAGAGGCTGAATGAAAAAAGCGTGTGTCACAAAAAGAGATACAACAGAATTTGGACCCAGGACAGAGCATGGGCACTGGCTTCTGACTGCCACCTGCACACCTCTTGACCAGTTCGTTTCAGACCTTGCTTTAATTGCTCCTGCCTGTCACAACACTGACTCTCAGCGGCATCATGAGATTGATTTTCTTTTTAGAAAACATAAAGCTTTTGATGGCAAATGTTAAGTTGTAGGAGTGGCTCAGAGGGCCAGATGCACATTGGATTCCTTGTGCCTATTGTTTCCTAACAGGAGGGCACCTGCAAAATAGAGGAAGCCTAGCATGAACAGTTTGAGAAGCGTTCGGATGCATGTATCCACACCAAAGGCTGCCTTACATCCAAAGACACCAAAATAACCCAAATGCTAGGCTACAGCAAGCTCTGAGCATTTCTTCCAGCCTTTTCCACTGCAGGCAAGATCCCTTCAGTACAATCCTTTGTGGTTTAGATCACCAACAAAGATACACACATGCAAAGCTTTAGTTCCTTAAAAAGCTTTCATCAGAGGGGCATGTCAGGAATAATTAGAGTACAGTACACTGCTATTGCCTAGGAGCACTCGACTGTTGTTCCTTGCTCAGGAGTAAAGGCAAGCTGCTCGCTCTCCTCTGCAATGCACTGGTGTCCTGGGATTACCATCATGCAAATGAGATGTGCAGTTGTGCTTCCCATAAGCTGAACTTGAATAAATAAACAAACACAAGTTTAACATAGCTATTCCTACACACCGAGCGTGTGCTTTTGGCACACTGTCTTAAGCAGTGATCAAAATCCTATGAGTTTATTAGGCTATTTCTTGTGCTGCACTGATAGTAAATAATGCCTGGAAAGGTAATTTACTTGGTATGGATGCACATTTTCTTTTTCTGGGCAGCAGCTTTTATTCCTTTCTTCCTCCTTTTTTTTCCCCTTATAAAAGCTTTCAAGCCCTCTGTTTGACAGACTCCCCTAACGTTCCTTCCCTTCGTTGCTACTGCATACCCCTCCATACAAATGCTTAACTCCTAGAGACTCACTCTGTATTTCCTCTCCTCTTCGAATTTGTCCTCAAATCTCCTGATCTTTTTCTTCAGTCCCTGAATCCTCCGGGTGAGCTGTGCAGGGGTGAGGTCCTCTCTGTCATCTTCATAAGATCCCAAAGATGAACTCCGTCTCCTACCAAGAGCAAAGATTGCAGGAAAAGCTTATCCAAACAGCCACAGTACATCATCATGCAGAGAAGGCCACTTAAACTTTGTGTAAATAAAGGCAAATCCCACAGAAGCGAGAAAGCTATGTTACTACTCTGTAATAAAAGATAGCAAAAGATGCTGTAACAGCCTCTTTCAGCAACAGCAACTCCCTAGATATTAATTCACAAACCCAGAAATGATTAGTTACCAAGAACTTTTCTAAAAATACCAGTTTCCCCGTCAGTAGGAACAGAAACCCAACACAGCATAGCAATCCAGCATGTGTGATCCAAAGAGGTGTTGCTTGATGCAACTTGTGCAAACCCTTTACAGCTGGGTGAGAGAGTCAGCACAGGCAAAACATAACCCACCTCATGAAGGAATGAGAATTGGGAGGGGAAGGAGGCACTTCTGTATCATCCAGGTACTGTTGGCTCTGTCCATAGGCATAGAAGCGAGGGGACAGCATAGGATCGCTGTCCTCATCCAGAAGTTGACGAATTAAGCGACCGGCCTGCGGGGAAAGGCGAGCCTCATCTGAGTCTAAGCCGTCTCGCTGCCATGAGGAAAGAGCAGGGATGGGCTCTGGGAACAGTAAGACAAAGGCTAGTTTTATCGTTTTTGTTTTACACATACGACAGACTCCAGGCAACTTTTCTAATGAACCCTGGCCCGTTTGACTTGGACCGTGATTCCTTGTCATCAGGCATTCTCTGGGTCATTACTCGCATCTGCCCAGTGTGCAAAGCAACGCAAAGCACTGCATGGCCACAGTGGGTACTCTGCACAAACATAAATAATCTCCTAGGTGCAACAGAAAACTGTACCCAAAAGTTGGCCAGTAACTACCACAGACTGACAAACGAGGCTAACACCAGCCAGCACCTTTGAGGAAAAAATTATGCTGGACAAGAGAGAATTATGGGCACATAGCAGTAGGAGGCAACTGGATTACAGGAGGATTATTTTCCAGTTTCAGGATGTACAAATGCTGTAAATGAATAGCATATTAATTGTCCTCCCATAGCCTCCAGCACCCTGATATGACTCTGCCACCCGCTATCGGAAATTCAAAGACTAGGAGTAAGCATAGGTTCTTCTAGTCTGCAAAGAAAAGGTGTCTCGCATTACTACCTGTTCCACAGGGTGCCTAGCCTGTAAATTAACCATGATGGTCTGAGTTTCCCTCTTTTCTCTTTCACATACAACCTTGTTGCTTAACAGCATGGTAGAAAAGTGAGGAAATCCTCAGTCCCCTAGATGATCTAACCAGCTGGAAGTAAAAGCAATGTTCTACAGGGAGAGTAGGAGAGAAGGGGAAACTCAACTTAGCATTGCTGATTAGCATAGTGGAGCCCACGGGAAGCAATCGCCTCAATCTTGTGATCACTCCCTCCAGATGCCATAAGGAGTCTAACATTTTGTGTTCAGATAGGTTACTAAGCTGATTTGCATGCTCCTACTTAGCACCACAGGATTAGACAGTTTAAGAGCCAGGTTTTGAACTTATAAATTTAACAAGTAGTTCTAGAGTCAAGTAACAAAACAAAAACCTTATAGAAAACTCCCAGACCAGTCACAGAGCTATGGATTTCCCGTGCCTAGTGTGTCTGCTCTCCTTCCACAACGAGAAGGGGCTTTTGAAGTTACCAATTTTTGAATAAAAAGCAGAATTTCCTTTTGCTGAACAAGGTTAACATTTTCATAGCTCAGAATGGATTGCATGAGGATTCCCTTGCAGAACCTCTGTGCTGTTTAATATTCCCCCCCTCCATGTAAAATCCGGACAATGCAAGATCATCCACAATTCACTAATGACACACTCGGTGGAATTTTGCCTGTACACCGCATCAAACGATGCTCTCCTTCTCTTCCCTTCTCCCTTACCATACGAATATAAACGTTATGCCTTTGCTTAAGAGGTTGGTGCTGCATGCAAACTGATGCATTCCTCTGAACGGGATGGCTGGAGGTTTTTGCACAAGAGCCTCTTTCAGGTGTTGTGATAAGCGAAGCACATACAAGTCTGGCTTGCAGAGGCTACGTTGATGAGGTGTGCAAGTCCCAAGTGTATGTAGGCTGTTTTGCCATGGACTGGAAAGTTTTTGCAGCCTGTTCTTCTCTCAGTTAACTTCTGGAACAAGAGTTTTTTCTAAGCTGCATTCAACCTTGGCAGTTCCTAATACCTGAAATACTTTGCTCAAGGAATCTGATAAGAAGGAAGGTGAAACAAAGGGCAAATGCTTCAGTCAAACTGTGACACTTTGGTGTCGCACACTTCCCTGAATCTCTCATGATTTCAGGAAGGTCCTCACAAGATCTCTTGTTGCAAAATAAAGGCTAATAACACAAAAGGAACAAATTTGATTCATTTGACTAGCAGGAATGAGGTTAAGCGATGCACATGATTCTTCTAGATACCTCTCTCTCACAGTTTTTGGAATATACTCTCACTCCCAACAAAATTTGCACTTGGAAATTGTTAAGTTACACCTCCATGGGATTTACATAGATGGAATAAACTTAGAAGAAATCAGCAGCATATTCAGCAGTAACCAAATTAAGCTCCTAACCACACCAGCTAACAAAGCCATTATAATCATCCATGATGCATGTGACTTTGTCCCAAGGTGGATTTATATACCAGAGAGCACGCGACATTCAGGGAATTGCAATGGCTCAAAGAGCCTCTGATCAAACCCCAAAAGACAGCAAAGCACTTCACGCAAGCTAGTGGAGACAAAGGTATGTCTACTCTCTATTTTGTTGATTTCAAAATACTGCCCAAAAATAGAATCTCATATTCCAAAGGAGAAAGTGTTAAAAAGGAGAAGAAAAAAAGTCCAAAAAGGAAAAATCAAGTTTGAGACTTGACAGAAGAAATGGCCACTATAGAAAATCAGCTGTTTTTAAGCCTCGCTCCCAGAAGGTCTGACCCTATGGGTAGCTTGTTTTCCTTGCTGACTACAAGTATTTAGAAGAAAAAGAAATCTCATCTGGACACAAAATGGCTACACCCCTCCCCCCAAAAAGTAACACAGCAATTAATTAAGGAACATATATAGGTATGTAGAATTATGAATTTTATCTACATCAGATCACGAAGTGGACCAGAGCTGCAGTCCAAATGCCTTCTCTCTCATACTGACCAGGTGCTCAGCTGGAAGCACTGGAATTGCTGGATTGCACAAATATACAGGAACCTGCTAAGGGTAAACTGCCGCTTTTTCTGGCAGTGCACAATCAATCAATTCCTGTTTAACAGAATACATAATATATTTTGTTATTTATTCATCCAAGATAGCTATCAAAGTGTTGAGCCTTTTCTGAAGGCTGCTAAATTCCTGAACTTAATGGTTCAGGTTTGAAGTATCTGCTATCAGGATTAATGTTGTCACCCTTTCCCCTTTCTGCTAAATGAAGAATAAAATCTCAGTAAAGAATGTAAATGTTTAACCTCTTCTTTGCCATGGACTTAACAGAGCAGTTACCCTTATTCATCTTCTGTCTTGAACAAATTTCTCTTGCTCAGAGAAAACTCTCAGTTTTCTACTCATCTCCACATTCTTTCTATGTACTATTTTCCCCCATTTTTCATAATGACAACCTTTCATGAACAAAAAATATTTAGGAATATTTAACCACCATGGCTGTACCAGTGCAGAGAAAGCGTGAAAAAATTTTCTGTTTCTTGGTCAGACTCTCAACGCGTTTCTTTTAGGTACGCCTTTTCTAAGTTGGCGCAGAAGAGAAATACGCTGGTATTGAGCCTTGCAGTCCTTCAGAAGCGCTGCACTCCCTCACAAAATCCCACAACCAGCTAATCTTTCAACAAAGCTGTCAGCCATCTGCCAGGTGTGGCTCTGCAAAACTCTGTAGGCACACATATGCCTATGGCAATACAACTTCTCTGCCAACCTGCCGCATGGAGGGCTGGAGATATTAATAAACCTGTATCACGCGAGAAGGAAGAAAGATTAATCATATCAATTAATTGGTGTATTATTGGTGAGTTCCAAGCTGTCTTGCTGACAAAACCTGACTTTTTTTTACCATTACGTTGCATATTTGCCACAGGGTTACTGGGGGCTGCAGGGCCAACAGAGGGGTGCTCGCACACACATCCCACCTGAGGTGAGCAAAATGCCATGGGCATCTCTCGTTTCCCTCTCTGCAGCCACACAGCTGATACGTGCTGCTAGCACTGCTTTTACACACACCCACCTTACATACAAAGGAGGCCAAATCTTAGCTGCTTTAAAGCGAAGTAGGTCTGGTGGGATTAATTACAAGACCTGAGGTCCTAGTATTAAATCCCACTTGAAAGACCCCAGAAAGACCTCTCACAATGAAGCGAATTGAGCAATTTAAAACCCCAAAACATTAACTAGCTCAGCAACACCCCTTTTTACTCATCTTATAAATAACTGTTTGAAAACGTCCTTGTTTGAATACATCAGGAGGTATTCTTCCTATGTAGATCAAAGAGAATAGCCCAAATAAACAGCTATCACACCTTTCCAGCGAGTGAGATGACACATCTCTCAGCTAGCAAGCCAACTTTGTATTTTGATTATCATGTAACATCACAATAAATAATGAAAAAATACATTTTAAAATATTTATGCTACAAAATAAAATCAGCAAACAATGCAATTATTATTTTCTACACATAGTAATAAAAATGCAGTGTTTCATCACAAATACACTGATGTATCTAAGTCCACAGTGTTGAAAAAAGGAAATCTAAATCCAGCTTCCCTATTGCTATACTCTTTGGATTTTTTTGCATTACTGTAGGGTTTGGGGTTTTTTTTTTTTCAATTAAGTCAGCATCAAAAACTGTTTGTAGATCAGCTTCACCCTCAGGGTCTCAGTGCTGCAATACTTGAGTTCTCAACACAGAGAACTCAAATTGTGTTTTAAATCATCTGCTTTTATTCTTTTTTTTTTTTTAAGCTTGCAAGTTTGCAGAAAAATGTCCGCTGATCGTTTCAAGCGTTGCTTGAAATCTCATCTACAGAACTCTTAAAAATATCAGTAATCAGGCGACGTAGGCAGCAATCACACGCATCTCATCGATTTACTGAACTGTCTGTTCAGCTCCAAGCTGCTGACAGGGCCAGCCGCTGTTATGGAGAACAACATACTTCCAGATTTTCCTTGAGGGCAGGATAGCAAGTTCTGGGCTTGAATTAGAAACATTTGGTAAGAAATCTGCACAATAGTGCTGGACTGTAAGAGAACACCCTGTCCTCCTCGCTCACAGCACTCGAATCAAACATAATCCACAACAATTAAAAACCTTTTCTATGGAAGCAGCTCTGAAAACGCTTGCTCGCAAGGCGCCTCAGCTGGCACCAACCCACCGGCTTCGCAGGCCAGCCTAGCGGTCAGGCATCCCAGTTCACCCCAGAGACAGCTCGGTTCACACCCCGCCTGAGAATAAAACGATTTGATTTGCATCTGCCAAAGGCACACTCGTAAAATCCTTCTCTCGGACCACGGGAAATGCACGCAGGCTAAGAGTTCAGCACTTGAATTTGGCTGGGGCACTGCTCACGCCCTGCGTACTACATCAATAGCCTGACGATTACTACACATATGCCCCTACACGTAGCAGGCAAGGCGTAGGTGCAGAAAGTGAGCACATGGCAGAGTGTCAGCTTATGCAGGAAGCAGGAAATTTCGCTGTCCTCTCTGCTCAGCCTTAGGTAAAGGGAACATAGCCTGGAGAAGTGCGGCAAAACTCTTGTCTTGTGTACAGATTTGACTATGTGGCGAACCTTAAAAAAAATCTGGTAAAAATTACTTTTAGCATAAGACAAAAGGCAGGGGGCCCTGCCAGCTCACCTGGCAGCAGTTATCACAGTTCTGTGCCCCTGAATGAGGGCTTTTAAGGCAGCTCTGGTCTTAACATGATGGAGAGTCTGCCTGAGTGGCAAATAAAAGCTAGTCAATGGACAAGGTTGTCTTGCATCATTTTGTGCCCATTCTTCAAGGCCTTTTCCTAACATTCGACTGGAGGCAGTGACAGCTACAGCTGAAGGCAACCCCTCAACCTGTAATTGTTCTCACAAGCCATTTGTGAAAGGGCCAGCAGTTGCTCGTGTCACTAGATGCTCTGTATCTTCTGCAGTATGATACAGATGACCCTGCTCCCAAAAGTCATCTCAACTGTGTCCTGGAGGTATGGGTAATTTCCTGAGAGATGGACCTACCAAATTTGCTACAGCAAAGCAATAAGTAAATCAGTGTTACTGCATTTGGAGGCACAGTCCTTTCCCTTTTCACTGGGGATGCAACCAGAGCTGCGGCACAGATCCTGAAGAGACGTGTGAAGGTTTGAGTGACAGAGGCTGGCAGGGCGGATGCCCTGGCTGCTAGCGCTGTGGATGAGTGGTAGAACCCTGCCTTGCAAAGACAGCCTCAGTGACAGACTCTGTCGTCAGCTGCAGAAGCAGTCTGAGAGCTCACGTTAACATCTTCCCCTTCCTGGCTGCTGCAAGCTTGGTTTCACATCCACGGCTAGGGAAGACTCAGCCTTTCCTTGCTGACACACAGAAGGCACCATTTTGCTGCTCTTTCATCTGCGCCAACAAAATGGTGATTCTGGGAGGCTAGTATTTTAGATGACATCTCTCTCACCCCATACCGCTGATTTCTTTTGCAACTGCCCACCTCCTCCTCTTGTAAAATACATGTGAACAGAGGAAGGAAGAATCAGAGAGAAGCGCTCTTCAAGCACAGTCACACATGCTCATAATCCTGTTTCATATTTGCAAGGCAAGAAAGATAAAATCCAAACTTAGCAGCATGCCTACGAAGAGGGAATAGTACCAAAGGCGCAAATTATTTCATACGATGGGAAAGCCTCTGGCAGACAGAAAGGAGCTGTGTTCTCCCCTTCACGCATTCATATGACTCCCATTAGAAACCCAGGAACAAAAAAAAAAAAAAGTCATTATTTCCCAAGGTTCACATGACGACTGAAGCCACACATCACCTCTGAGAACACAGACGTCCTCACCCTGGCTTGAGACCCCGTGGGGCAGTGCTAATTAGCATCTCAGCGAACACATAAGGCAGCCAAGGCCTCCTGGGAGCCCTTCCATGGCACTTTGATCAGCCGTGCTGCACGCGTGGTGCTACCACCAGGGAATCCCCGCCTAGCAAGCGAGGGGAGAGAAATTCTCTTCCGTCCATGGTGACTAGTTGCCTGGCTGAATCAAAGGCAGCCACGGATGCAGGTTTTCTTTACTCATGACCAAAGTGTCATAACTACTCCTCTCCTAGAGGGAAAGGCAAAAGGTCACGTATGCTGTGGAAGCAGGAGCAGAGAACTTAACTTCTCAGTGTTCCTCAGAGATTGTTTTTTTAAGAGCAATAAATTAGTTACACGTTTTCTGTCTCTTGCTTTACTAGAACACCATACTTGCATTTTCCTGTTTCTTCCCTGTCAAAGCCCCTCTCACTCCTAAGGCGCAAACTAACAGAAGGAAATTCTTGCTTGTACAGAGAGACATACTCAGCAACTGGAAAGGGGTTTGATCCTAGAGGTGCTGGACACCTGTGGGTTTGTGGCACCCACAGCGTTCTCTCAGATTTCCCACTCTTAAGTAAGGCAGTACAAATAGCCAACCAAGCATGCACTCTGGAGATAAGAGCTACAAAAACAGTATTAAAATAATTTAAACGACATGCAATTTAACACTGCTGTTTGAGCTGGTGATCAAGATTTTTTCACAGCATACATTAAAAAAAAAACTTGTTTGTAAGAGCCATCAAAAGACACAACAGCAGATAGACAGCCTTTTTTCCAGCTGTGCTTTTCATATCCAAATAATTACTTCCAAATAGTGATTGAAGTGGAAGAAAAAGGAGAAGGAGGGAAGTTCCTTTTAGACTGTGAAATGCCCAGTTTCTTTGAAATGTAGGGCAGTCTAGCTTAATACTTGAGTGACCAGCCACCAAGAAATAAGTTATCCTGAAACACTCAGGCACTTAAGTACTAAACAGCACATGAAAGTAACTTCAAGAATAAAACAATTAATTTTCTTTCTCTAAGTGACAATTAGAATTGGTACCCATCCAGTATTTTGCTTCCAGTTTCTCAAAACTTTCAGTTCCATATTCAGGACAAAATTGCTTTCCTGTTGGTTCTGGCAAGGGAACATCACCACACAGAGATATACCCAGCCCACTCAGGTTTCCCTCTCTCTCGTTTCACTCATACGACCAGCCATCACACAATCCTACCTTCCCAGTTGTTGTCATCACACAGTGCTGTCAAATCCAGCCGAGGCACTTCTGACACAAAGCTGTTTTCCTGATCATCAGCATCTTGATTTCTTTGCAACTTGTTTTCAGGAATGCTTGGATGCTCTTGAATCTTCATACTTGAAGTCAGCTATATTTCCATATACCCACAGAAATGAGAGACACACAAAAAAAAAAAGTTTCAGGAGGCAGAGGAAGAAAAAAACCAACCCTGCAGTCACAGAAGCTGTAAGCCCACGCCTTTAGCTAAAAAGATCCAAAGACCCTGATGTTTCCAGCTCCAAATCCAAATCCCCTGCTTGGTGACCCCTATGTACTAAATGCTCGCGCCGGTAAAAACATCCGTCCATCTACCTTCCTTGAATTTTTCCTTTAGAAAGCCACAGCAAGCTCCCGAGACTGCTTGCCCTGACAACTGCATACAAATGAAAAAGCTTCCCAGTAATCGATTAGGATGGAAAGGGAGGGAGGAGGGCAGGGAGAGAGGGAGAGAGAGGGGGTGGCTGCGTACACTTCCTACAGGAGTGCAACTCCTTGGAGCAGTAACAAAAACGCTGCTGCTGTTGTAAGGCTGTAGCAATATGGTGTCTTTAAAAAGCAGGCACCAGAGCTCCTGAGGTAGCAGCCGCAGACAGCAAGCAGTGCAGGCTACGTACATGAATGCTCTCATGCAGGCTGTGCTGGCTCAGATCAATTAGTGCCAGCTAAGCTGTGCTGGCTGCACATTCCCCGATTTCCTGTGGTTGTTTTCTAGCTGGGCGTGGGGAGAGCAGAACTATTTATGGAGGAGCTCTGGGTATTAAAGCAGTGTTGCGCAAATCCAAACGGCAGTGGGGTTTGGCATCTCAGCTGGAAGCAGTGTGGACTCTGGGAAAAAGCCAAAAAATTCACACAAGCATCCAATGACTTAGGGAAAAAAAAAAAAGGCAGAATGCTGTCAAGTAAATGATTCATCATTTAGCACCACCTAGAAGCAATTGCTGTTTGTCTCACCACTATTCACTCCTGCACATACCACACGTCGTGTGCGTTTATGCAGAAATCGCTGCTATTCCCACAATCCAGATACACAGTGCGCGTGTCTGTAAGAGTGCCTGATGACACGAGCAGTTTTGTCACTCTAAAATAAATTAGCTGTAATGCCTCACAGAGGGCAGTAGGGGAAAGGAAGTGTAAAGAATGTAGATGAACATATAGTCTGATATGTATAAACCCACCAACAAATACAGAGCTATCTGAATAGACAGCATTACACTACTACATAAACTATCCGATCTTGGTAAGAACAGCTTAGGCATAATTCTCTCAAATATAGTCTAGCAGGTAGTCAACACACAGATTTCCCCCCTGCAGTTATTTTGATAATCTAGTTAGCAATCTGCCTATGCTGACGTGTGAAGAAAACGGGCCTAAAGAAAATAACTGGTACATTTGAACATATTTTACTTGTGAAGCCAGAAGCATGGCCAAACAGTACTAAATCAGTATCCTTAGTACATGCCACTAAGGCACATCTATTTTTTTTTCATCTGCATAAAACTAATGATGTGTTTGAGGTTCTTTTTCCGCTTTGAGCAGAGAAAAACAAGCTAGCTTCATGCAGAGAGGGAAAAAACTTGCCCAGTAGACAAATCATATGAATAAATGCTTTTATCTGGATTCAATCCCATCAATCCCTGCAGCTGGACAGAGTGCTAGATAATCTCATCTAGGCTCCCTTGCCCAGGAAAGGTTGGACTAAGTGATCTTTTAAGGTCCCTTCCAACCTGGGCTGTTCTAAAAACCTGGGTGATGAACACCTGGTGTTTGTAAAGAGTGTTCTCCATTGTATTTGTATAAGGTTTGTATTTCCTTTTCATTTCAATAAATTACCTTTCTGAAACATTATAACAAAAGGAAACACGCGATGACAGTTTGCCAAGCACTAATAACTCGTACAGTTTGCCACTAAATCTGATTACAAACGTGTTTATTGCGAGAGCTGTACAAGGAAAACTGCTAATTCACCATTCAATATCTTTTAAGCTGCTTCCAGGTTGGGAGGACTTAAATATTTCTTTAAGGTCCAGTAACAAGTTTCTTGCCAAAATCTAAATAGTCAGTGTATATTACAAACAGAAAGACTGGTCAGTGGCCAGAAACAGGCAGTCTTCTACATTTACTGAAGAACAAACTGTACCAGTTGATAAATT